>NW_024070209.1:69524065-69915326 GCF_014754425.2 Oryx dammah
CTTTACTGAATGTTGCAATAATTATGTTGTACTAAATAAATATGCTTTACAATAATTTATCCATGGCTTGCTGAAATACATTTCTCATGGGACAGAAGGTGATAAATTTACAGAAGTATATCCCCCTAAATGAAGACATAGAACCTCATTAAGAGTTGATGGCAAATATTAAGAATATGGAGAGACAACGAAGATTAGAAAGCTGAACATATTAAAAATCCTATCATAATTCTGGAAATCTCTATTACTTGTCAGTGATGACAAGTGTTTAGCTAGGGCCTCTTCTGGCAGGAGTTAAAAACTGCTTCTCCTACTTACTTTATCTCTTTGACCCAGTTATCCAAGATCCCAACATGTGTGGTCTCTTGGCTCTCTGAATTCCTAACAAATAGCCCTGGATATAATTGTGAGTCTTCAAAACCACTTACAGAGCAAAGGTCTCAAGACCATCAGATGGTCCCCCTTCAATACACAGACTTCTGGAAAGGCTGTTGAAGTTTGGTTTGGGGCTATCCATACCCTGAAGGCAGCTAAGCTAACATCTACCCAACTTTTCAGGAACTCTCTTTGCTTTCATATCTGGCTACACTTGTCAGAACCTTTCAAAATGTATAGATACTGGATGTGTACTGACCAGAGCAGTAGCTTTGCCACCTGTGCATATGATTATGGTAGTGTTTATGAACAGGAAATTATAGGCTACCCTCTTAAACTTTTCAAGTTTGATCTATTATAGCAATTAATGAATTATTTCACACTTCTAAACCTAAATTCCCTGTCAGTTTAATTCAGGAGTCACTTGTGGGTATCTGCCCAGTATGTTCCAGGACTGGGATAGAATGCTGGGGAGAATGAATGAATAAATTGAATAGTTGAATGCTGAATGAATGAATTGTGATGTATACCTTTGGGGAGAATATAGGCTACCTGGAAACGTGGGCACAAGTCATAATAAGGTACTAAGTTTTGGAAAATGTTATACACAAAATTATGGATGTAGGAAAGGAAAATAAGACTGACTTTGCTTGAGGAAGTTGGAAAAGGCATACCAGAAGGGCAACCTTTGAATAGGCCTTGAAGAATGAGTAGGAGATTTCGAGGTGCAGAAGAGGAGGAAAGACAGAGAAGATGGTCTGTAAAAAGCCTTGGTGTCATGGAAGAGAATAGCCCAGGGTAGCAATGACCAGCTCTGTGGATTGCAGGCTGGGTCAGAGAGTGAACCTAAGAACTGGGAGGAGAGAGGTGTAAAAATGATGTTGAATCAGGCTAAGGAGTTTGGGCTTCATTATACAGGCAAAACTTAAGAGTAATAAGGACTCCTGGGAGAGGCAGACTGAAAGCATTTAGTCAAGGATTAACCTTGAGATGAGCAAAAGTGTGTCAAAAAAGCTTTTCAAATCTAGGAGTCCAAAGTTCTCTGATTCTGTGAATGACCTGAAGCATTATAACACATGCCAGAAACAGACCAACATGTTTGAAAATGAAGAAGAGATAGGCCCTTGATTAAAGATGATCATGTAGTATTTATAGAAACCAGAAAGAAGGAAGAACTTTTCAGATCAGATTTGGTTGGCATTGGTCTTTCCCAGCAACCAGAAGGGTTTTTGAAACATAAGGACTCAAATGAGGAGTGCAGTGCATACATCATTAGCCAGACATGGGAGGAAGAAATAGACAGCCTTTCATCTCTTTAAAGGCACTATGGACTCTTAGCTCAGAGGACCCCTTTTCCAGGACTTCAAAAGAACACATGCATGAAAGCCCAGATTCCCTGAGTCAGCTTGGAGGAGAGGGCAGAGGAGACTGCACGTGTGCAAATGTCTATCTTAACCCATATCCTAAAATCCCAAAATCAATTATTTTACAACTCTTTGGCACCCCCAGGGCCTACCTGTGCTTTTTGTTTTGCTTTTGTTTCATCTATCCTATATGTTATCCTATCCTATCCTATAACAAGGAGAGTCTATATACAACCCACTCAATATAATGTAGTATATAGTAGATCTAATGTCTATTTTGTAGCCTATCAGTGAGTGTTTCAGATGAAGGGAAATGCTTTCATTTGGGGGCCCTTGGTCAGTTTTATCTAGCAGCTATTTGTTAGTTAAAGGGTTAAAGTAAAGGTTGTTGACCTATTTCTACTACCTGTTTCCAGTTCCCTGCTGAAACATCCCTCTTGCCGAGTGCCCCAGGATCTGAGACCAGTGAGCTCTGAGCACTGAGCCCTGAGCCCTGAGCCCTGAGGATCTGATTGGAATTACTTCAAAAGTCGTTCCCTAATAGAGTCTCAGCATCCTTGTCTGGATAGGAAATACCCACATTTCTCACGATCATTTGGTTCCTGAAAACCAAGCACTTTCAATATGTCTTAGTGTTTCTGAATGGGCTATTTGATGATCTGCTCTAGGCTACTTACAAGCAGAATTTAGAGGATATGTCTCAATTTCAGGGTTATGCTTAGTGTTCTTATTCTTTTCTTTTTTCCGTTAAAAAAGGTTGTGTTTGTTTTTCTTCAGTCATGAATTAATCAGTTAATATCTAACTGTCTAAGATGCAAAGTACTTAGAGAACAAAGTATATATGATTTTATTATACATTTGTATGATAAATGTTCTTATCCATGGAATACACCACATTGCTGTATGAAATATTATAAACTGGAGTCAGATTATAAAACTGAAACATTTGTAAAGATATTTCTGAATTAACTAGTTAGTATTAAAAGAAGGAAGAAATAAAAATATGGGACTGTAATTTAAGTTTTCTGGAAGAGAGATATTTGTAACAGGCTAAACCACCTAAGTGTATACACTGCAAATGGAGGCTAGCTCAGGCCCCTGGAGGCCTAGTAATAGCCTTCTAGAAACCTAGAATATATCATCAGTATAAACCTGGGCAGGTAGAATATTGCTCAGAAAACCCTAAGCTGGATGTCATCTCCAGGTTTAAATGAAACCTGGAAAGTTCATAGGCCCCACTAAAATTACTAGGGAAACTTAAGACTTCTTGATAACAACTTTTATTTAAAGGAGAGTGAACCCATGAAATCACAGTGGCTGCCTTTCTCATGCCCCTCCCTGGCCCACCTACATTCAGGTCCCTAAACAATGACTATGACCTTGGAGAAAGTGTCCCTGCTGCATTTCTCGTATCCCTCGTCACTGAAAGTTGTCAACAACAACGTAAGTGCTCGGAACAGTCTTGTTGGTGATAGTAATGATTGTGATGGCAAGTAATAATGAGAGTGAACACTTACTGAGTCCTTGATGAAGACCAGAGAGGATGCTAAGTGCTTTTACATAATTTTCCTCCAAGAAGTCTCACCACAACACTATGGGAGGGTCCTCTCACTGTCCCTATTTTACAAATGCCTTAGAGAGGCTGTTTTCATTAAGATCACATATTTCTTCAATAACCAAATGTTTTTTCTAAACGATTTTTATAAAGATTTAACAACTATCCTTTTTTTTTTCTTTATTCCTAAATAACTGACTGGTCTTTTTTCTTCTGATTTTTGAAAATCAAAGCATTCTTGTTTTCCAAAGAAATTGAGAGCCTGCCCTTATTTATTTATCATCATCACCTGTGATTATTAGGATGTAAGATACAGCTGCATCTTCAGACTCTCACAATGAGTGTCGTTTAACCATCTGCTTCTTTAGCTGGGCTTTAGTTATAGAGCATCTAAATTGAAGTAAAAATAAATCATATCCATTAGGTCCAAACCAAGGGATCAAGGACGAGAGAGAAATGGTGAGTAGGGATGGAAAGCAGGCAGCAAGTTCCACTTGTATAAATGGGCAGATCAAATACTCAGATTGACTGTTTCCAGGACAGAAGCACTGAATTTAAAATTAATCCTTGTAGCTCTACGATTGAGATTATCACACAGATTCCAGAGCCTGATCTGATGTCATAAACTAAAACTCAATCCCGTGGCAGTCTGGTAGACAAAATGATTGAGCAAAGTGAGCCAAGAGTAAGATGATAATGACCACTGGCCATCATTCCTCAGTGATGGGACACTAGAGAGTGGTGGGGATCATGGGGAAGTAAGAGTGTCCCGAGAGCACTGAGAGGGTCAGAAATTCAACTCTGGTCAACTATTGCCAGCAAAACACCAGGCCCATTCTTGCTAGACCTTCTTTTCTGCCTCAGAGCAGCTGGATATGCAGGTATTAATGTGACTGATGTTTCCTGACTTTTAAACATTGATACTAATCCAAGTTTAAAAGCCAGTGCTGACCAAGACTTGGGCCAAAGGAAAGCTACCCATGGAGAGTGGCCTCTGGGGACTGATGATTCACCCTTTCCTAAACCTTCTTCTCCAGGCCTGACTATTGTTTTGCAATTTAGATCTCACTTGAAATTTAGAGCCTTTCTGCCTATCTGACTGCAATAGCTAAGGAAGTCTTAAAGAAAGCTCAATTTACAATATAAGTTCAGTGACTTCACTTAGGTTTCCTTTTTTTTCACCTAATGATTTCCTTGGATATAATTACACTTAGACATTCCATTCAATACTCATAAAGCAATTGATATATTTTTAAATATAGTAATTATTCTTATCAAATATTATTGAAGTTAATACTAAGGTAAGCCATTATAGAACATTCAAGTTTATTGATATAAAAAAGCAAATTGATAAACTTCATATATAAGATTTGATAGCATAAAATGACTGAAATTGTTTACATTAAAAACAAAATTAAATGACAAAGACTAAATGGGAGTAATTTCTTTTAGCAAGTATAATAGACAAAGGGTTAATAGCCTTGTTTTAAACAGTTTTTACAAAATCAATGAGGCAAATACTAAACTTCCTATAGATAACTGAACAAAAGAAATGAACAGACAGCTCACAAAAGAGGAGAGATAACTAATTAAAGAACATATGGGGAAAAGATTCAGCCTCACTAGTAATTAAATAAATGCAAATTGAAACAACAAATATAATTCCCATTGTTGACAAGACTGCAATGAAACAGGTACCTCCATGCATTGCTGATGGACAAAATAGAAAGGCTTGTTTTGTTAGCAAGCAATAAGTTAATAAAAACCAAGAGTTCAATTCTGTTAAGTAAATATTGAGCTCCTTCTGTGAGCTAGGCATTGGTGTATGCCAATGACAAAAGCCTACCTTTATTCTCAATGAGTGAGTGTGTCTTGTGCAGGAGACAGACACACATAACTCCATCATTAAAAGGTAAGTGGCAGAGGCATCCACAACATGTGGCAAAAGCAGGAGTAAGATCATCACTTAGCCTGGAGGGTTTGGAAGGATTATTTGAAGAAATAACCCTGAGCTGACTCTTAAAGGGTGGTTAGGATGTAGCTGGATAAAGAAGGGCAATGAGGAGGAAGAAAAGAAGGGAATGCAGTCTCTACAAAAGGTAGAGCACGGGCAAAGAGACCTGATGTCTGCAGGAAGTTTGGAACACCTGCAGCATCCTGTGTGAAGCAGGAGGCTGCAGATGGAGCCTGGCTGACCTATACTTTGATAGCATGAACCTCAATCCAGAGGCAACATGAGGTATAGAAGTAGGGAAAGACCCAATTAGATATGCATTTTTTAAATCCTTCATAAAAGTCACTGTAGTTTACTTTCTAATTTAAAAAGTGACAGATGAAAACGAACAACCCAATTACAAGCTGGGCAAAGGACTTAAATAGACATTCCTCCAAAGAAGATATACAAATGACCAATAAGCACATAAAAAGATGCTCAACATCACTAGCCATTAAGGAAATGCAAATCAAAACTACAGTGGATGCCACTTCATAGCCATTAGGGGGCTATTATTTTTTAAAAAGTAAAAAAAAGAATTTTGGTTAAGAGTGTAGAGAAATTGATATTGTTGTACAATGCCAATGGGAATGTAAACAGTTTGGCAGTTCCTCAAAAATTAGTGTTTCTTAAATATGGAATTATCATATGACCCAGCAATTCCATTTCTAGGCATATCCCCAAAAGAATTGAAAGCAAGGACTCAAACAGATGCTTGTACACCAATGTTCATAACAACATCATTTACAATAGCCAACATTATTTACAACAACCCAAATGTCCAGCAACAGATGAACGGATAAACAAAATGTGGATAATGGATAAATGGTAAGCAAAATATATATGCACAATGGAATATTATTTAGCCTTAAAAAGAAATGAAATTCTGACACATGATACAACATTGAAGAAATAATGCTAAATAAGAAATCTAGCTAAATTTCTTGAAGAAATTATGCTAAATAAGCATCATAAAAAGACAAAACTGTATCATTGCACTTATATGAAGTACTTAAAGTAGTCAAATCCACATAGACAGAAAGTAGAATAAAGATTACCAGGGGCAGGAAGTGGATAACTGGGTGATGAGAGAGTTCTCAAATTGTATGGCTGTGACAGTTTAATGACAACATTGTGAGTGTACTTAATGCTACTGATTTGTACACTTCAAATAGAGTAGTACATTTGATGTTGTATACGTTTTATTGCAATAACAAATACCAAAAAAGTAGCAGATGTTTTGGAAAATTCAAAAAAATATAAAGGAAAATATTCCACCATCCAGAGCTACCCATTTAATCTTTTGGTGAATATCTTCAAGTATTTTCTTTTTCCATATACATATATTTATTACATGTATTTTACCATACCAAGATCATACTATCAACATTATTTTGCAAATGCCTTTTCCATCTAACAATAGATGGTGGGCATCCTGATTATTAATATATCATAGTGATTAATGGTGCAAGCCCTGGAGATAACAAGTTTGTGTCTTGGTTCTGTTGCTTACCAGTTTTTTGGCCCTGAGAGGTCACCTAAACCTCTAAACTTATTTTTGTATCTGTACAAAGAAGAAGTACCAAACACATGGGTTCTCGAGGATTAAATTAGATCCTAAATATGGATAAGCACAATGTCTGGTAGTCAATCAAGAAAAGTTATCATTATCAGTAGTAGTAGTATTTAACAATCCTTCAGTTCAGTTCAGTTCAGTTGCTCAGTCGTGTCTGACTCTTTGCAATGAATCGTAGCACGCCAGGCCTCCCTGTCCATCACCAACTCCCGGAGTTCACTCAAACTCACGTCCATCGAGTCGGTGATGCCATCCAGCCATCTCATCCTCTGTCGTTCCCTTCTCCTCCTTTCCCCAATCCTTCCCAACATCAGAGTGTTTTCCAATGAGTCAACTCTTCGCATGAGGTGGCCAAAGTACTGGAGTTTCAGCTTTAGCATCATTCCTTCCAAAGAAATCCCAGGGCTGATCTCCTTCAGAATGGACTGGTTGGATCTCCTTGCAGTCCAAGGGACTCTCAAGAGTCTTCTCCAGCACCACAGTTCAAAAGCATCAATTCTTCGGTGTTCAGCTTTCTTCACAGTCCAACTCTCACATCCATACATGACCACAGGAAAAACCATAGCCTTGACTAGACGGAACTTAGTCGGCAAAGTAATGTCTCTGCTTTTGAATATGCTATCTAGGTTGGTCATAACTTTTCTTCCAAGAAGTAAGCGTCTTTTAATTTCATGGCTGCAGTCACCATCTGCAGTGATTTTGGAGCCCCCCAAAATAAAGTCTGACACTGTTTCCACTATTTCCCCATCTAGTCCTTATTTATTTTTAAGGTTTTATTGGAGTATAGTTGATTTACAGTGTTGTTTAGATTCAGGTATTTGGCAAAGTGAATCAGTTACACATATACATATATCCACTTTTTAAACTTACACGAACATATTTATTTATGTTTGTGGCTGTGCCAGGTCTTCGTTGTTGTGTGCAGAATCTCTTTTTAGTTGTGGTATATGGGGTCTTGAGTTGTGGCGTGCAAACTCTTAGTTGTGACACGTGGTTATCTAGTTCCCTGACCAGAGATCAGACCCAGGTATCCTTTGTTGGGAGCACAGAGTCTTAACCACTGGACCACCAGGAAAGTCCCTACATATATCATATATCTGCTTTTAAGACAGTATTTGTAGTGTTTTCATGAAGTACTTCATCACATGAATACACCATACATTACTTAACTAATCTCCTATGTCCAACATTTACCATTTCTGAATATTTGCTCATATAAATAGTGCTAAGCAGCTTTGCAAAGAAGTATTTTTGGATAACTGTTTTTTCAAAGCAAATTCCTAGAAAGGAACTGTTGGGTCAAAGAATATACATAGTTTAAAGTTTGTGATACATGTTGAGGGACTGACCCTCCAAAAAGACTGTACTATTCAAGGGGGCAAGAGAACAACTTTTCCTATAATCACAAAAAATTGGAAACAACCTAATTATCTAAACTAAAAAAATAGTTTAAATGTTATGTCCACTGAATTGGAATATTATACAAGTATATATATATATATATATATGTTTGGAAAGCCTACATAAAGAGCATATAGAAAATGCTTATAACCTAATGTTAAAGGAAAGAGCAAAGGGAAAAGTATCCTTAGTGAAATTACAGATTTTAAAAATTCTATGCATATGGGGCTTCCCTGGTGACTCAGACTGTAAAGAATCTGCCCACAATGTGGGAGACCTGAATTTGATCCCTGAGTTGAGAGGATCCCCTGGGAGGAGGGCATAGCAACCCTCTCCAGTATTCTTCCCTAGAGAATCCCCATGGATAGAGGAGTCTGGCAAGCTGCAGTCCATGGGATCTCAAAGAGTCAGACACGATCAGCTACTAAGCACACAGGCATATGGAAGAATGAAACAAACACAATACAAAGTTCGAGTAGTAGAGGTACAGATAAATTGTTTTGTCTTATTTTTTCTTCCTAAATTGTACTTAATGAGTATGCACAGTGTTTATAACAAAATAAAAATAATTTCATGAGGAAAGTATGATTTGTTCCTATATTTGAAAGCTGTTATTAAATTTAATTTTAAATTGCAAATAGATCTTTAAATAAGCCCCCATAGTAATGAAGCCCATATTTCAATTTTCTGGTTGAAAAATTTTCAGATACAAGGTAACCTCCTTGAGCCTTATCTATCTATTCAAAGACTGTGGCACTTAGAGATTTCTACTGTGTGGTGTTGGAATCAGCAGCAAGATCAGCAAACATTATTTCCCAAAGGAAATTAATCTAACAGGATTCTGGGAGATACAGCTGCTTGTTACCCACCCAGAGCCCAAATGCTTTTGTGATGGCCATCATCTCAGGAAAGGATTTAGTATTCAGTCATTTGTATGGACCTCCTAGGTTCTGGGCCCCTCAGACTGCGCTACCTTGAGCTGATAGGCAGATTAATTGACATCTCCAAACCTTAGTTTCCTCATCTAAAAAGTGGATATAACAATCACATGCCTCCTTACCAAGCTGTTGTAAAATCAAATGCAGTAAACCTTATTAAATGTTAACCTGGCGCCCAGGACATGTTAGGCACACATTAAACGTTAGCCATCATCATCATTATATTATTATTGTCCTACAGTTCACCCCCACTGTTTTTAGAGGTAACAATGAGGCCTGTTAGAAATGTGACTTGTAGTTTAGCAAAAAGAGCCATGAATTTTGAGTCACATGATCTGGATCATAATGGTGGTTGAAGCACTTGACTCATCCAGTGGCCTAGGGCAAGACACTTGATCCTCAGAGCAGTGCTGCCCAGTAGAAATATAATATGAGCCAAAAATGTAACTTTAGAGTTTGTAGAAACCACATTACAAAAGTAAAGAGAAACAGATGAACTTAATTTTAATAATATATAAACTCAATATATTCAATATTGTCATCTCAACATGTTATCAATATAAAACTATTCATAAAATACTATGTATTTTTTCTGTACTAAATCACTGAAATCCAGTATATACTTTATATTTACAGTACATGTCAATTTGAGGCTAAATTGTCATTTTAAATAGTGGGTCTGTATTTCATAAAATTTATGATTGAAAAGTTAGATTCACATATCCAAGTTGTTCCAAACATGTTTTTCTAATGACTAAATCAAGTGTTGGCTTCTAAGTTTAATTTTTAAATTAAATTTAAAGTTTTAAAAATTAAATAAAATGAAAAATTCAGTTTCTCAGTTTCATCAGCCTCTTTTCAAGTACTCAGTATGGCTGCCATGGCAGGTACAGCCACAACTGGGAAAGCATCTTTCACAGAGTTGTTATAGGATTGTTTGTGTGGGCGAGTTTTATAAATCACAAAATTCTGTCCAAATAGATTTCTTCTCCCCAAATCACCCACCTAATGAGAGGTAGCTCAGGGAACAGACCCACCCAGTATACTTTCCATGTATGAACATTTGAAATTTGAACAATACCCATCTTGAGCCTTTCGATTATTTTTAACCATAACCCACAGTAAGAAATATATTTTATATAACAGCATAGTACACAGAAACGTGTGTGACTTTGTGTGTGTGTATATATATAGATCAGCAGCCGTTATTTCCCAAGGGGAAATTACAATATGGATATTTTTTAATTTCTTTTTTTCCCTCTTCCTTTCTTCTTCCTTCTCATCTTTTTAATTTAATGCTGGTCATGACCCACTAAGTTGATTTCATGGCCCACTAAAGGGTTACAAACTATTTGAAAAACACTGACGTTAAGTGTCCAAACTTCCAGGCATTTAAAAAATTATTTGTTTTGTGTTGCAAATAATACTCCTTCTATAGCCACCAGTCAGTTCAAGAGGGGAAATGTTCTAACATAAAATAAGAATGACACTATTTTAGATAAGATACAAGGAAATAAGTGAATTACCCACGTTTTTGTTAAGTGTAATGTCTTTACCCATTTAGGAAATATTTGTTGAAGGAGCACTGTCCCTGTCATTGTGTTAGACACTAGACAACTGGCCCAAGACAGACAAGATCCCTGATCACAGAGCATCAGCTGTAAAAACAGAAGCCCTCACCACCATGGCTTAGCCAAATAAAGACCTTGGGCAGGCGATGGTACAAATGTCCGAAAACACCATTAGTGACAACTCTTGTTACCTTTCCATTTTGTGTGCTTACGCTTGTTGCTTCATAGTCACAAGACAGCTACCACACCTCCAGGCATTAAGTCCACATTCCAGGCAAGAAGAAAAAGAGGCAGAGAGGGAAGGTTTTCCCCAAATTTTCCAGAACATGGACTTGCCTGATAAAATATAGGCCGTCCAGTTAAATGTGAGCATCAGATAAGTGATAAATAATGTTTTTAATTTAAGTATGCCCCATGTAATATGTTTGTGCTGAAAAAATTATTCATTATTTTTCTGAAATTTACATTTAACTGAGTGTCCTGTGTTCTTATTAGCTAATTCTGGCCACCTTATAAGCACAATTCTGCTTACATTTCATAGGCTAGTACTGTGTCAGTGGTCTGTAAGGAAGGCCTGTTAAATCAAGTCATTTTTTAACTTCCAGTCTCAGTAAAAGAGAAAGGCAAGAGAGAAGGAAGTTGGTGAGGGTGCTGTGAGCCAACCTATGATATCTGCCACAGGTTGGTTCCCCTCTGACCTTGCTTGTAAATCATAGTAAGGAACTTGGATTTAATCTATTGTCAGTGGGACACTATTGAAGAGTTTAAAAGGACTGTGACTAACTAAATCCTATTAAGAAGATGGCTCTGGCTGCTGTTTGCAGAATGTATGCGGGGAGGGTGAGTGGGAAGACCAGTTAGAAGAAGCCAGATCCTTCTAGAACCTTTGAGAGCTCAACCTAGCCATTTTCCTCTGCCTAACCCTCTTCAGACAGTTCCTTCACCTTCCTGCATGTGAGTTCTCTCTTCTGAAGGACAAAGAGTTGGGTGGGATGGCCTCTTGGTGCCCTGTGGGTCATTCCCAGAGTGGCATGTGGTGACCTGGTGGCCTTCCCTCGCTTCCCTTCCCTTGTCAGCATTTGCCCAGGGTTTGTGTTCCTTCCTCAACACTGGGGTGTCTGAGAGCCACAGCACACAGAATGTCAGAAATTATTATAAGAGGCTGAGATCCTGTTACACTCCCACAAGCACATGGGTCCAAAATTGCTTTAAAATTTTTTTAATTTTAAAAAATTCAATGAACTACACAAATAAAGTGATAAAATCTGATACCTCTTAGCAAAATTTTAAAAAGCAACATGAAAGATTTTTATACCCTGAAATCTGGGATTTAAGGCAGAAATTGAACAATCTGATTCCAGAGCTATGAACCTACATGGAAAAGGGAAAACTTGATTTCGTGCTTGTCTCCATCCAAAGTGGATCTTGTTACACCAGAGGCACTTTGTCCCCTAACTCCTCCCTTCCCAACCCCAATAGCAGCAGATACTTTTATCTCTCCTGCCTCTTGCTTCTCATTGAATTAAATCAATTGTTTAGTTTTCATCTGGCTTCTCCTTTCTCCCTCTCATCAGATCAAGTGCTGTTCTATTTTCCTTGAGGATTACCACAATGAGCTCTTAGGGAAAAGAGGTTTCTCAGCACTTCAGCTTGTTTCCTTCTATTTATTTGCTTTGCCTTTTATTATCTTTTTTGCTGACTCCCCGGAACACAGAGGCAGTATATAAAGATTTTTGGTCTTTTTTTATTAAATGAAACCTATGGGTTAAAAAAACAAAAACAAAGAAAAGTATGTCTCTCCCCCTGCCAAAAGATTTGTTCTTTATAACAGGATCAGAGATCTAAAATGGGGTCTACCTGAACATACACACATATACAGGATGTGTGTGTGTATGTATACATATATATACACATTATAAAGTATGTATACATATGCACACACAAATATGCATATATTTACTGTATACACACATAAGCATAAATGTATTTTACCATTTCTAGGCAACTTTTTGCCACAGTTAGCCTGGACCTGAGAGGTAGTTTACAGCAATCCACCAAATAGGCAAGTGTACTACCACTTTTGGCTACAGCTGAATTCATAATGTTAAGATTAATAATACTGTTAAGAAAAATCAACTCCTACCTCCCTTTCCTCCCTTAATGAACACACTTGTTCATTCTGACATTAGACCTCAAAAAAAAATTCCATTTCTCTTCAGGTGCTTCCTGATAAAGGTGCAGTAAAGCAGTACATTTAAGTCCTGGTGGTGGAGGGTAGTGGAGCTTAAACCAAATATTTGACACCGTAGCAGTGTGAGACAGTAAGGGTGCACCAGTCTGGAACTGGAGGAGCTGGGGCCTAACACAGCTCAGCTGCCTGCTGTGGAACCCAGGCACATCCCTTTAACCCTCTGGCCTCAGTGTCCTCACCTGTAAGGTGAAACGGCTGGGCTAAATAACTAGCGAGAACTCTAGGTCTAGGTTCCCAAGTCATCCCACTTTTAGACAAGGCATGGCGATAAGGACAATCCTAACTATTCCTTCCTATATATTTCAAAACTCTGAACTAAAACCTGAAACCTGAGTTGAGATTACATAGGGTAGCAGAACTCAAACTTGAAAAGTAAACACTAAAGGAACTTTTTCAGTGTTCCCAATCTGGTTTGGTACTTCATAAGACCACATGAACAGAGGAGACCCTCAAATACTTCCCAGACTTGAAGGACCACCCTAAGCCCCCAGGAGTGATTTCCAGAGGATACATCATCTGTCTGGGTGCCCCCTGCCCAGGCTTTAGTCTAGTTCCTTGGATCTGAGCCAGTCAGATAAATGGGCCAGATCCTCAGAATTGAGAAAGTGAAAAGAAAGAAAGTGATACCTGGGACAGTTGGAGACCAGGCCATAGAACATTTGACCAAAAACACCATCATAGATCTCTGACATGGGCAGGCAGCTACTGAGTGTTCCACTGGACAGGATCTGAAAATCTTGCTGTTAGTCCCAGATCCACCACTGATGTGCTGTATGACCTTGGGCAAGTCCTTAGCTTCTTTGCTTTCTCCCCATTAGAGCAAGGGGCTAGCTATGTAACCATCATGTTTGTTTCTAGCTCTGACATTCTGAAAGTCAGATATAGAATGTAGCATTTTTAAGTATCCTCAGGTAGAGAGACCAAAGTAGTAACCCAGAGGAGCCTTTCCAAAAGCATGATTCTGCCACAAGAATCTTAGGTGTTGATGGGAGGACAGTTTGAAAGTCATACAAACAGAGCTTTACAATTTAAGAGATGGTAGAGATATGTTATTCACTTCTATACTACTTTAATTCTTATCACAATGGTTTTTTTTTTTTCCTTTCTCACTTTCTGCAAATGGTCTCTAGAGCACAAATAGAATACAGTAGGGTTTTCAAAGCATATTCCATGGTGCATTATACACCATAGCAAAAGATTCTGTTCCCTGAGGAGTTTCGGAAATCTTTGTTTTATGTTTCAATCTCGAAGAGTCAAAACTCTTATTGGCATATTAAGTTTCTAGGAAGTCCCACAAGGAAAAAGCCCCAACCTTCCTTGATCCCAGAGCTTTCCCATAATACCTATTAACACCTTGTGGGGCTGGTGTTCTGCGGAACACACTCTGGGGGATGGCACAGCATCATTCCCTATGCTGTACCTTGTACTGGGTTGCACTTCTTCTGTCCACATTCCAGCCAATAAACTTCTGCCATTCCTTAAGCCCCACCTAATACAAATGGTATTGTGATCAAGTAATAGCTTGAAATAATGATTTAATAGTTTAATTTCAATATAGACAATTAACCTGTGTGCCAGAATCATGTGATTTATTGAGATAGAAATCTGTCCATTCATACATTTGTTTATTCATGTTCTCACGCAAAGAATATGATTAAGAGACTTCTGGTTCAGAATGGTGGACTGAGCGCACTTTTGTCTTCTTCTCTCCTGTAATCCCACTAAAGTGATAATAAAGGATTCAAAGGAGGAATAAACCTTGAATGGCAAACAGAACAGGAGGGAATCTATGAGTGACTTCTAGAGCACAAAGAGGAGATGGAAGCTATTGACAGAGGAAATAAGATGAGAAGATGCTCTCTTTGGAGCAGAGGAGGGAGTCTTCCTCTGCTGGGCAGCACCACAGTGGGTACTGATAAGTGATTCTCTGGAAGGAAGGATGAGAGTCAGGGAGAAGAATGTGATTTCTCTGTGGTGTGTTAACTCATGTGGTCACTCCCCTTTCAACCCCAGTTTACCGGATGAAAAATTAGTAAGATACCTAACCACAAGGGAGAGAAACAAAGACTTTTCTCTAAAAAATTCAAGTGGACCTAGAAACCCAGGGCTACTCTTGGGAGTGTTCATTGCTCATGCAGAGAATGAAGATGAGTCCACAATGCTGGAGTTGGGGAGCAGGTGCTACAGGGTGCCTGCTCCCCACAGCCCATCAAGCCAATGCTGACATGAAGGGCAAGCACTAACTATGGGTAGAGAAGTTTCTAGAAGTACTCCTAGCCTCTCCTGTTTCTATATGAGGGGCTGAGCCAGGACCACCCTGCATGTGATAGCACAGCAGAATGAAAAAGAAATATCAACATTAAAAAACTGACCCCAGAGAAAACAAAGATAAAGTAGCTAACAAGTTAACTTGAGAGATAAATGTCTTCAGAAAGATTTAAGACTGAGAAGAGGGCAATGAAAATATCAGAGAAATAACACAACAGATTTACCAGAAATAAAAGAAAGAAATGTATTTTCAGATTGAAAGAGCCCACCAAATGTCACTGAAGAATTTTTATAGAGACCCATTCCTAGATCCATTGTACCGAAATTCAAGTACCTCAGTGTTAAAGAAAGGTCCTGAAGGCTTCTAAAGGGGGGGGGGAAACAGGTTGACTATAAAAAAAATTACAGTAAAACCAGCCTCAGACTTTACCTCAGTCACACAGATGCTATAGCCTAACAATCTATCAACCAAGTGTGAAAACAAAATAAAAATATTGGAGATAGCCAAAGATTTTCAAAGAAGTTTTCCCCTGAGGAAATTTCCCAGGATGATGGGACTAATGGAAGAGACCCAGTGAAAAGAAATTCCATAATAATAGCTGTATTGGAGGCCCAGAAAACAACTGGTATAAATTAAAAACAGAAAGTCAGGGTCTTCGAGAAGAAAGGAGAGATTCTTCAAGGAATTTGTAGAAGCGTTAGTGATATAGTGCAAAAGGCAGATAGAAAATAAAGAGAAAACCAGTCAGAAATTTCTGGAAAAACAAACTGCACAGGAGACTCCTGATTCAAATATAAGGCAAATTATAATGTGCCACAATTTTGGCAGGTGACAATGTTAAGACCAAGAGAGAGAGAATGAATATTCATTTCATCTTGATATTAGAAACATTCTCTGTGGAGTGGGATGTATTACTGGACCAATAAAGACATTTATAAATATAAGCTTTGTTCACTGCAGTGAAAATATGTATATAGTTTACAATATAAAAAGCTCTGTTATTAATTTTCAACATTTAGCATCAACCTGTAGGCAAAACACAAGATTTAATCATTCTTACACAACCTTGACAGTATAGAGGAAAACACAGCTGCTTTAGGAGGTGGATGTGAAAAAGTCTGGAAGAGCAGGAAGGCTAATGGCGTCATCTTCCAGGGAGGAGAGTCAGGTGATACTGTGTAAAGCTGATGGAACAAATGATAAATTTGCCATGAAGAGTTAAAAAGGAAAGTAATTTAAAAAAAGTAAAAACGAATTTAAGAAATAAAGAATTATTAAGATCATGTGGAAAAACTCAAACGAACTTTTTGACCAACCCAATCGAAGGGGGATAGGATCATTTTTCTTACTGTACCATCAACGTTAATGAGTCTAAAGTTGTTGCACCAACAAATAACACCCTGATCATAATATCTAGAATCATGAAAGCAGCTGGCTAAAGACATTAGAAATCCTTAAAAGTATTTTTGGGACTTGGTGTGAGGAGCATGATTGGGGATAGTTTTATTATTATTATTATATGAGCCACTCTGAACTACTTGACTCCTTGCTTTATATATATATATTACTTTGACTTTTAAAGGCATTGAGTGCTTGCCATATGGCAAGCATTGTGTTAAATATGAAACATTTAGAGGTGGTACCAGTCCTGTAACAAGTTCGTGTAAATTAGAAGACAGGAAGCAGAACCGGGAATCACAGTTCACAGAATATTTGGTCAATTGATTGAAACTGTTGGTTTAGAAGCCTCAGAGAGGTAAATTAGGAGAAGAAGTCTTTAGGACTTAGGGGCTTGGAGACTTGACATGTTTCCTTTAGATTAATAATATTCTAGGCAGGCAGATAGAATTACTGACAGTTTGGAGCTCTAAGGGTCCTCAGAGAGATTCTATCCAACCTTTTCATTTTACAAACAAAGAAACCTTGGTAGTAGCAGAGCCAGGGCTGAAATTTGGTCCTCCGATTTCAAGTTTAGGGATAGATAAAAGGAACTCCAGAATGACACCCCTCAAAGCAGGAAATCAACATTCATCACGTATCTACTAAGGGCCAGACACTGTACTAGCCACTTTCACACATGCAATTCAGTTTAATCTCCATGACAGCCATAGGAGGTAGGCTATAGCCATATTAAATCTGAGCAAACTAAGGTTTAAAGAGGTTAAACAATTTGTCTAAAGCCTAGAATGGAATAGAGATAGAGCCTGAGTATAAAAGAGTCTGTCTGATCTCAAGATTCATGGCCCTTGGTTTCTGTCTCATAATTTGAGCCCTGCTGGCTTGGATGAGAGTGACACATCGCTATGCCTGTGACCAGAGGTAAAAATAATAACTATTTCATATTTAATCATTGAACACATCAACACAGTCCCGTAATAAGGAAACCATGATCGTGGCACCGGGTAAGCAGGGCTCTTTGATCTGCTTCTCCACCCCCTATGGCCCACTCTGGGGGAAGGTCTGTGAGCTGCCAGGCCATCCTTCTTAATTAGAAGGGACCCCAGGAGCCTTCCCATAGCCCCAAGCTATTCTGAGCAAAATAAACAGGAAATGGGAAAGAGGAAGAGGAGAGATAAATTCTCACTGACTTTAAAAGATTTATACTGACAATATCCCAAGGAGCTTATGAAATGTATTTTTTCCTTTTATTTTATTTTTTAGGGGTAGAGGAAAGCTGCTGATGAAGAGATAGCTCTCAACTATAGAGTTTTATTGAGAGTGAAAATACTTTAAGCTCAGTCCCTTATTGATAGTCCAGTTGCACAAAATAAAATTCATATAAACATCATCTCACATATTAGAACTGGAAAAGTAATCCATCTTCCAGTCAGCTTTGAAAGAGTCTCATTATTGAGGTACTGAATCACAAGGGCAGAATTTACATGTGTTTTCACATCCAGGAGGGAGAGACAGTGGAGAGGATGAGCCCCAAGCCCCAGCAACTTCAGCTTGATTTGCTCCTATTGGGAGCTCGAGTTTCCCAGGGGTTAAACGAATATCTTTAATACCCACTCATCAGTGTGTACTCACTGACAAAAAAGGGAAGCACCTCTTTTATTTTGCCTGCATTCTTTCTCTCAGTAGCTCAAAAAGCTGGTTTCAATCCAACTTTTTCCCAAAGAAAAATACCAGCGTAGTGTCTCAGACCCAGACACACTACTGTTGCTTCCTTATGTGTGGCATATATGTGGCTTCATCCTAAGCTCAGAATGCACCCCAAAGTATGTGGTGCCCCAGAGGTACTTCCAGAGCTCTCATTTGCTCTGAACAGATGGTTGGAAGCCTCGGTAGATTCCAGAATTGTCCCTAACACAGCACCTTTGCTTACAACGTAACATACTAAAGACATCATATTTGCATTTAGTCTTGTCCTTGCCTGGTGTGGACTGGTGGTGGAGGATGAGGTTGGGTTAGTTTTGATCCTGCCGCTCCTCCACCATACCAGATTAATCTTCCTGAAGCACCACTCTGATGAGGTCCCTATCCTGCTCAAAAATCTTTTCTGGCTCCCTATTGTCCAAAGTATAGTTGGAACATTTTCAGCTGGGAATGAAATGTTCTCTGTGGTCTGGTCCACATGCATCACCCTTCCTTATTTCCCAGCTTCTCTTCATGTGCCCTACTCTGCATCCAAATGCCACGACACATTTTCTACATTTCTGCCTTGACTCTTCTTCCTCTCAAATCTTGCACAGCCATTTCTGCCAATATCTTTGTTTTTCTCTCCTTTAAAGACCTAGCTCAAAGATCATCTTCTTTATGAATCTTCCTAACTGAACCTAATATCTTTTGTGGAGCCTCCCAAACTACTTTGTCTGTATGTGTCTTATGACTCTATAACCTCTACCTTTGATTAAAGTTAGTGCAGAGTCTCATCACCCCTATGGGACCTAGAGTTCCTTGAAGTCCAGAACTGTGTCTGGTTCACATCTGTGTCCCCAGGGCAGAGCCAGTGCTTGGATGTTTGCTCAAAGTAGGCATCCAATAAATGAAATCTGAGGGCAGAAAGGAGTGAGTAAAGAGGCCAATGAACAAATGGATTTGGTCCAGCACCCATCTGCCTGTCTTTCTCCTGTCCCATCCCTCTCGGCTCCTGCATTATATAACTTGGCCACAAGGCACCCTGGTTACATTTCGTTTTAGGATAAAGAATACAGTGGGGCAAGTGAGAAAGATGCAAGGGAAAGAGCTTGGATTAGGAGTTCAGAGAGCTGGAATCTGGTTTGGACTTTCAAGTTGAGACTTTATTCAAGTTATTTCCCACTTCTGATCTCCAGCCTGCTTCTCTAGAAAAGCAAGGGCATTACATTGAATCATCTTAAAGTGCTTTCTAATTCTGAGTCTTTGATTCTAATTATCTTTTTTTTTTTTGCCTCTGTGCCCATAACAAGAATGTCTCCCCATGGTAAAATAGGATAATAATACAGATTATTTACTGAGAGTCAGAAAGCACTTTTCAAAGGCCCGTGCACCATGCTGAAACTTCCCACTAATTACAGAGGGTTCAGTTTCCAGTACTGACCCATGTCCCTGATTCAGTTCAGAAACAGTCTTGTGCTGACTTCATCCTGATTGTAACTAGAAGTCATATTTACCTACTTCCAGAATATAACAACTCTCCAAATTCCTGACACAATATGTGTCCTTGGAAATACTTAGCTTCTGGTAGAAATCCCCTTCTTTCCTCCATATCATTCTTTATCAACGAAAAGTATGGTTCCTTTGCCTACTCGATAAATTGGGTTATCTGCGAAGGAGACTAATTCTATGTGCTGGGAGTGGTCAAAGAAGCTGAACACTCGTTAGCTGGTTCCCACAGGAGAAATCAAGGATGTTATGAGACAGGCTTTCACTGCAAAAGGAGCAGATCTAATGGTCCAAAACTTCAATGGAGAAGTGTGGCAAGTGATATTAATGCATCAGAAGGAATACCAGGAACAATAAAATAATGCTCTGCTTTTATGCCAACAGGAATCCCCATAAATACAGGTTTTGTGTAGGTCACTTGGCCTGTGCTGCTGGTATTAGGGTTAGCTTGTCCCAGAGGGAAACTCTGCCACAGACATGGCACCAGGATGGATTTGTAGGGCTCTCTTTGTGGAGAAAGGAGTTCCCTGGTAGCTCAGATGGTAAGGTAAGGTAAGGTAAAGTCACTCAGCTGTGTCCGACTCTTTGTGACCCCATGGGCTGTAGCCTACCAGGCTCCTCTGTCCATGGGATTTTCCAGGCAATAGTCCTGGAGTGGATTGCCAAAGCGTCTGTCTACAATGTGGGAGATCCGGGTTCGATCCCTGGGTTGGGAAGATCCCCTGGAGAAGGAAATGGCAATCCACTCCAGGACTCTTGCCTGGAAAATCCCATGGACAGAGGAGCCTGGTAGGCTACAGCCCATGGGGTCACAAAGAGTCGGGCACGACTGAGCGACTTCACTTTGTGGTGAATAGTCGCAGATTCACATGATTCATAGACAAAGGGGCTGAAATGTGTCTTAAAAGATTGTTGAGTTCGGCCAACCCTTCCCACGCCATTTTTATACATGAGGAAACTGAAACAAGAAAAAGTAATGCTTCGCTCTAGATCACGTAGCTAATAAGCAAAGGAGTTATAGCCATGATCTTAGCTACAAAATAAGTGACCAAAATAAGCCACACAAAGAAAATCTTGAACTGGTCATAACTATTTGAGAGCCTGGAGCCAACCCATACATTCCTCAGAAACTCTGAATTGTCCAACAGATATCAGTTGAGTCTGAAGTTGGCTTGAGTGTCATATGGAGAACTCAGGTCAGCTCAGATGGAAACTGTGACCCACGGGGTGGCCTGAGATGCCCCAGAGTATCCTGGTTTGTGAGGTTTGGGGATCCCACACGTGAAGGTTTATGAGGTGTAACTGATGTCCTAGCTCCACTCTGGGATCATACATGGAGTGAAGGACTCTCTTAGGCTGTCCGTGTTACAGATGAAAACCTGAGACTCAAAGATACAGAACTAGTCCGTAGGGAAGCTGAGGTGAGAAGCTTGGTCTGCCTGATGATAAGTCCAGATCACCATCTTTGCCTCGGGCTTTACTTTTTATAGAAACAGCCTAAGAGAGTGGGAAAGAGATTGGCTGTGTGAAGATGGTGAGAGGCTGGAGGAAGACTTCCAGCATCGCTGACTCTAATGCCATTGGTCTCTCTAATCCCACCACAGAGCTGATGCTGGTCCTCTCATCTGGACACACTGCAGACTCATTCTCCGTGTCTCTTGGCAGGTGCCTTCCTCCTCCTCAACACCTCGGCAAACTCCAAGCACACGATCCTGAGCCCGTGGATGAGGAGCAGCAGCGAGCACTGCCGGCTGGCCGTCTCGGTGCATCGGCACCTGCAGCCGTCGGGCAGGTACGTCGCTCAGCTGCTGCCCCACAACGAGGCTGGAAGAGAGATCCTCCTGGCACCCACTCCGGGAAAGCATGGGTGAGTCCTTTCCTGTGTCCCAAATCCAGTATGTGAATGGAGATGTAGCTTTTGGCTACAAATTTCCAGACTCTATGACATCTACTTAAAACTCACAATCGTCCTTTAACGGGTAGGGTCCAGATTGAGCCATTACTGCTAATATTCCCTGGGTGGTGTCTTGGGCACTGATCTGTGGGGCCCTCTGGCTGCCCAGGCTGGCGGTCCTTCCAGAGGCCAGAGGACCAGCTGGCAGAGTGGACATTTAATGAGTGGGTATTAAAGATATTCGTTTCCCAAAGTCCAGATGGAGCCAAGAAGAAAACAGCCAAGGGGAGTGTTAAAAGGCCAAAATGAAAGTAATTTAATATGCTGGAAACTGGTTTTTACCAGAGGAACTTTGGCAGGAAGGGAAAGAGCAAACTATTGTGGCTGCCTGAGCAGTCCCACAGTAGTACGGGACCCCACAGTGGAAGAGATCAGGGCTGCCACACGGTGCCGATTGAGGAGAGGAGCAGGATTTATTCTAGAAAGGCTTCACAGCATTGATGTCATACCCAATACCCTTGTCATTGAACTTAAGCTTCCTGAACATACTCACTTGCTTCCTCAGTGATCCATCAGGCCTCTAGAAGCAGTGACTCTGGGAAGCAAACTTGAACAAGGGAATCTCTGCACTTGCCTTTCTTCTCATTCCATAACACCCCAGTTTTGAGGGGTCCCTGCTTTGATAATCAACAAGAGGGAGAGAGGCATGTGTGCCAGTAGACCTCACATTTCTAGCTAAGCTTACAGGACTTAACTTCCCTCTAAGAAAATATCTTTCAGAGAGGCTCCAACTGAACAGTGATGTTACCCATCTCTACCTCTATGCTGTGCTGGGTCAGTGGGGAGAGCTTACCTACCACCATTCCAATAAAACTATACAGCCTCTTACTCATTTCTTGAAAGGCTTCGCCCTACTCCCCCTGCTACTGGCCCATCTGTATTTATTTGTGTTTCAAAGAACTGCTACTACTGTCCCAGCAGGACTGAAATCTTGGCTTCAGAAAGGATGTTCTCCTCATATTGAAACTCGCATACTTCTTCTTGCCTCAGAAATGTCTCATTGGCCGGGCTGGGAGGGGCCCAGCCACCAAGTGTTTCTTGCAGTGTTCACAAGAAATCAGGACTGCCAGGTGCTAGGGGTGAGCCATGGGCATGCCTTCCTCCATCATGGTCTCCCTTTCTTGGGAGAATACCAGATGGCAAAGTCTCCCATCCATGAGTGGGGCTGGTGGCGGCCCCAGCTGCAGTGCCATCCTGTATGTGTTTCCTCAGCCCCATGAGCTGCTTATTTTGCCTTCTGCTCACCATTCCTGCCCCACCAAGCCTGGCAGAGTCCAGAGAGTGCTGCCTGGTGCTGCTGGGACTTCAGGCTATCAATCTGTTAAAGTGCTGGAGGAGTGGGGAGTGGGTAGAGGGACTCACTGATGTCGCAGGGGGATGTGGAGTTTTGGGTCTCCCTGAAATGCCGGCTGAGAACATGCATGCATGCAAGGGGACAAGTGCCGCAGGACTTCAGCGCTTCCTAAGTAGCAGGGCCTGGTCCCTGTCCAGCAGGAAGATGATTGCTCCTTGGTGTGACTCGCTGTGGGGGCTTACAAAGAGCCATCCCCTCTTTATCTTCCTATGCTCATAACTATCATCTGAGGTCCCATTTCAGTTCAGTCGCTCAGTCGTGTCTGGCTTTTTGAAACCCCATGGACTGCAGCATGCCAGGCCTCCCTGTCCATCACCAACTCCCGGAGTTTACTCAAACTCATGTCCATTGAGTTGGTGATGCCATCCAACCATCTCATCTTCTGTCACCCCCTTCTCCTCCTGCCTTCAATCTTTCCCAGCATCAGGGTCTTTTCAAATGAGTCAGCTCTTCGCATCAGGTGGCCGTAATATTGGAGTTTCAGCTTCAGCTTCAGTCTTTCCAATGAATATTCAGGGCTGATTTCCTTTAGGATGGACTATTTGGATCTTGCTTTCCAAGGGACTCTCAAGAGTCTTCTCCAACACCACAGTTCAAAAGCATCAATTCTTCAGCGCTCAGCTTTCTTTATAGTCCAACTCTTACATCCATACATGACTACAGGAAAACCATAGCTTTGACTAGACAGACCTTTGTTGGCAAAGTAATGTCTCTGCTCATTTAACAGATAGGAAAACTGAGGCAGAGAGGAGATAGGCAGCCTATTTATAGTAACCTAAACGAGACCCCAGGTCTCCCCTTTCTTCATTTGGGGTCTTTCTGGGTCATTTCTCCTCTTTCTGGGAAACCCATAGCCTCTTGGCAGGAATTCAGGGAAAACCGATGAGTTTGGGAAAGAGGAAATGGAAGGTGAAGGAACTTTGTGAAAAGAGATAAGCTAGCTTCTTTGACAGAGAGGGCAATGGCACCCCACTCCAGCACTCTTGCCTGGAAAATCGCATGGATGGAGGAGCCT
Source organism: Oryx dammah (assembly GCF_014754425.2). Classification (NCBI taxonomy): domain Eukaryota; kingdom Metazoa; phylum Chordata; class Mammalia; order Artiodactyla; family Bovidae; genus Oryx; species Oryx dammah. The sequence goes on from NW_024070209.1 coordinate 69,548,269, forward strand.
GGTGGGCTGCAGTCCATGGGGTTGCGAAGAGTTGGGCATGACTGAGCGACTTCACTTTCACTTTTCACTTTCATGCATTAGAGAAGGAAATGGCAACCCACTCCAGTGTTCTTGCCTGGAGAATCCCAGTGACGGGGATCCTGGTGGGCTGCCGTCTATGGGGTCGCACAGAGTTGGACATGCCTGAAGCGACTTAGCAGCAGCAGCAGCTTCTCTGAAGATCCAGGGAGCGTGTGATGGTGACCTTCCCTCCATATCTGGTGAGAACACGGAGACCAATACTGCACAGTGCAGGAGGTTGCGACATTCCCCCGAGGCTGCCCTGGCTGCCATTTCTGTGTCCATTCCACAGGCCAAAGCATTTTCTTCCCAGCATGACTCTCTGATCACTAGCAGTTGTCTGCCCCCTGGAGGGAGGGAGCTGAGGCAGGGGAAGGGCTGCAGGGGTGATGGGCAAGCCCACTGACCCTGGCTCTGGTAGGGCTGCCCCTGCGTCCTAGGGGCTGTGCATCCGGCCGGGCTCCGTGAGTCTTGTGCTGCACTGTTCTCTCCTAGTCGTGGCAGAGTCATTTTGGAGTTTGATGATGAGCAAGAGTGATGTCAGTTTAAATTAAAGACGCCTGAGCCAGTCCCCCTCCCCCCCGACTCCGCATTGACGAGATCAGCGTGGTAAGGGTGCTGCCCTGGACACCCTGGCAAGCTGCAGGCCACAGGCCCTTTCCAGCAGTTCAGAGAGCTCTAGCTGTTCATGTCCAGCTGGATCTGGTTTGCTCAGTCTCAATACTATTGACATCTGGGGCCAGACAGTTCTTCTTGTGGGCACTGTCCTCAGCATGGCCCCTGCCTTCCCAGGCCTGTACCCACTAGATGCCAGTAGCACCTTCCCAGGTTATGACAACAAAAATGTCTCCAGACATTGCCAGATGTCTCCTGGGGGGCAAAACTGTCCCGTTGAGACCACTGAAATGGAGCATTTTAGAGTGGGGAGGAACATTGGAATTTACCTGTTCCCACCATGTCAGTTCACAAGTATTGGGAACTGAGGCCAGGAGGGGTAAAGGACTTGCTTCCTGTCACATACGTATCAGTTATTATGCACTAATTAGGCACTAATTATGCCAGTCACTGCTATGCATTTTAAATGTGTTTTCTTATTTAATACTCAGCAACACAGGTACTGTGTTACTGTCTTCAACCTTGATGGTTTGTGAAAGGATATTTCATGAATGAGCTCTGTGAGTTCAGGCACATTCCATCCCTAGCTAAGCCTCAGATTTACCATCTGTAAAATGGGAATGAGGGTGCTGCCCTTCTCACACAGTCATGTGGGCTCAGTGCAGTTAAGGATGTGAAGGGTTTTGCATACTCTGATCAGGAAACACATGTAAGAGGCCATTTACTTAATACCCTGATCTACTCCACTCTGCTGACAATTTGGGATCACACAGGATTGCGACTCATCTGTTTTCTGATTATGAGGTCAGTGCCACTCTCAAGAATCTTTTGATTTTGAGATCCTTGGCAGTTTGCCTTGCTGGAAGCTTGTTCCCTTTAATGTCCGAGATGACCCCAGGAGCCCAGTGATCAGTGCAGTGAGGGGCACGTGGTGAAATTGTGGTGGTGATGACAGTGATGACTACGGATAAGGCTGGCTTCCTCTCAGAACAGAACACGGTGGTTTGGGGACCGCTGCTGGGAAAACAACAGTCAGCATTTGTAGTAACAAGGGAGGAAGTTGTCATAATACTGTCGACTCAGGAGAGCCTGACTCAGAGGAATGACAAGTCAGAGGCCAGCAAGTCCCTGGGAGACCACTCAGTGCAACACCAGCAGGGCGGCAGCCTGCGAGGAGGCGCAGGAAGCAGGGGCGGCGGTTGGGGAATCCCAGCAGGTGCTTCCCTCCTGGTCGCCTGGAAAGCAGCAGCAGCAGCAGCAGAGTGCATGAGATCTAAACGATTCACAGGGCGAGAACGCCTGAGTCTGCCAAGGCAGTCAGGCTTTGCCCGGAGTCTCCCAGGGGGCAGCCGACAATGAATGCCTGGCCTGCTCATCTGCTCATCTTCTCAGCCAGAAAGGCCACAGACTCAAGGAAGCAGAGAAATGGGCTGTCAAACTGCCCAACCCCGCTGACTGCAGAATCCAGCAGGCAGAGGACATCCTAACTGGAAATTAGAGGCCACAGAGTTCTGTGAATTGAACGAATATAAATGGCACCCCACTCCAGTACTCTTGCCTGGAAAATCCCATGGACGGAGGAGCCTGGTGGGCTGCAGTCCATGGGGTTGCTGAGAGTTGGACACGACTCAGTGACTTCACTTTCACTTTTCACTTTCATGCATTGGAGAAGGAAATGGCAACACACTCTAGTGTTCTTGCCTGGAGAATCCTAGGGACAGGGGAGCCTGGTGGGCTGCCGTCTATGGAGTCGTACAGAGTTGGACACGACTGAAGCAACTTAGCAGTAGCAGTAGCAATACCTATTTAACATGGTGTACTGTGAAATGCTCCAGTATTTTGGCCACCTGATGCAAAGAACCAACTCACTGGAAAAGACCCTGATGCTGGGAAAGATGGAAGGCAAAAAGAGAAGGGAGCAGCAGAGGATGAGGTGGTCGGATGGTATTACTGACTCAATGGATGTGAGTTTGAGCAAACTCTGGGAGGTAGTGAAGGACAGAGGAGACTGGCATGCTGCAGTCCACGGGGTTGCATAGGGTCAGACGTGACTGAGCAACTGAACAACAACCAACTGAAATGGCATGAGGAAGATGGTGCACACTGTGCCCAACTGCAGTAGATACTTAATACATGCTACTAATAGATCCTTCTCAGTTTATAATTCATGTAACCACCATGGATGGAGTGCCACCTGCATCATCGGTGCTGGGAATACACAGCCGGAGATGGCAAAGGCTTTCTTTCAAGAAGCATCCAGTTCAGTAAGGAAGACACAAGTTAAACAGCAACAGCAGATGCTTATGCAGATGTTTTTAAATTAGGCCCCAGAAATTTTAAGAGGCTGAGCTAAGATCACTGTCCACGAAAGCCAGCACAGGCATCTCAGCTCCTTCTTCTGCGCTCCCCTGCTTTTCAACTGAAAGCTGTTTTAGAAAGAGCAGGCTCTCCAGCAGCAATTGGCAATGTAAAATCAGCAGCTTCTTGAAGTCAGAAACACAAGCACAAGGGTTGGTGGTGTCTCAGACTGTAAGAGAGACTCTCTAAGACTGCTTCCACGACATTCATCACAAGCCTGCCTTCCTCTTCGCGCACACAGCTTTCTCCTGCAGCCCTGGGTATCTGGGGACTTTCTTATGTGTGACCAAAACTACAGTGTGTGGAGGGAAGAACTGGGCCTGGGGGGATAGAAGTTGCCAATCATTTGAATTACTAATACTTGAAAAGATGTTTTAAACTTAAAGGATTGAGCCAAGATAAGCTGTCAGGGCCTTTTCACAACACAAATGAGACTCATTCCAGAGGATAGCAGAGAAATAAGATTCTCCACAGCACAGAACTTCACCTATCTGTGGGAGCTTAACCCCTACACTCAGAGGAGACTTGAGTTCCATCTGTCCCGTTGATTTCCTGATGTGGGAAGCCAGGGCTCAATGCCTGATGAGGCGTGATAAAGGTCAAAGTGCAGGCTCCTGGCAAAGCCAGGACCCATGCCCATGTTGGACACCAGAGCCCCATCCTCTAGTGCTTCCATTTGTCTGTTTCCCAGCTAAACAGAAAATCTCAGTCAAGATGTCCTCAACCTCATTGCCCTGAGATTAAAATCTGCACTCCTCTCTCAGTTGAAGAAGAACTCACGTCTGTGCTGGGTACCCACACGGCTGCCATGTTTATTTAAACTGATCGGTTCTGACTAAAGATCCCAGCTTTAAAACCAGAAACAATCCCAATGGGAGACCTGCCAAAGGAATTTAACCCAAAGCAATATTGATTGCTGGGCTTCAGGAGGTGTACTGTCAGTCCTAGCTGCACTGCTAGTTTGCAGTGTGGTAATAGAACAACCACAGCTTTCCCGGCCTCAGCTTCCTCCCTCCTGAAGTGGAGATTTCACCAGCTGCCACCCCTTCCTCCATCGTGCAATGCAAGCGCCCCTGCCTCAGGTTGCCAGTCAGGACAGGGGAGCAGGAAATGATAGAGTCTGCTTTATGGGCCCACTAGTCTGGCACACAAGTCAGTTACCTACTACTGACCCACAGAGACCTTTCACCACTTTTGTACAGAAACCTGGATTTCCCTGTAAATAGACTGGATGGTCTCAGAAGGCTGAGTGAGGGGCAGGAGTGGGGGAGCGCAGTGTGGAAAGAGGACACAGGGCATTTGCTTCTGAAAGGATGCCCGACTGCCTCTGCCCAGCTGTGCTGGATGTACCTTCAGTTGGTTCAGGGCACTGTGGCAGGCCTGGCCAGTAGCATGAAGAAATTAGAGGCCTGGGGTACTCAGCACCCCGGGCAAAGTTCTCCTCGCATCCTGCCCGCATCACGAACGGGATCAGGAGTGAAAAAAAGGTGATCATTTATTGAAATTGAGGCCCTCGAGTGGCACTGTCACAATGATTTAATTTCAGGCCCCGGTTCTTCTCACTTTCAAAGTCATTCGTAGTGTCAGCGTCTCTCTTTTCCCCCTTGGTCTGAATAACACACTAATAAATATACAATAAGGGCTTTAATGTCCGGGTGATTTACACTAAAAAGAGAGAGCCATTCAAAGGCTTTAAAGATAATTTTTAAAAGCCTTAAAACTCACACTCAGCCTTGTCACCATGTCACAGGAACAGTCATGCAGCTGGTAACTCTCGAGCAGAGGTAGTCATGAGACTCCAGTCCTAGGTGTGCAGGGAGGTACCCCCTCCCCCAACACATACACACACAATGTGCTCTTAGGCTAGTCTCTGGAGCCTCAGCTTTCCCCTCTGTATAATGGTAATAACTAAACCACTTCATAGGGTGGTTGTGAAGTTAAATTAAGTAATGTGGAGGGGGTGTTCCCCTCATCCCCTACCAATTGTTCCTAAAAAGGTAGGCCAGCCTTCCTCCAGACTGCTCAGTATTTGAGGAAAGTGGTTGTGAGAAGGGCCAAGTTTATCAATTTCATACCACTCGGAATGACCTAGGTGGTACCCCAAAGTACCAGTCCCACTGACTATGCCTGGATTTATCATATTTCTCACCCCTTTGAGTAGTAATATTGAAGCAACGACTAAAATGCTAGTCTTCTCTAGCATATGGACCTTAAGCCATTGAAATGGTAGGTCTCAAGATTTGGGGGTACAAATGAGAACTACACAGTTTACAAAATCCATATGGCTAAAGGCCATCCCAATTGATTCTGATTTTATTAGTCTTGGGAAGGGGTATGAGCATAAGTATTTTTAAAGAGTGCCACTGGGATTCTGATGTGCATGAAGAATTATTAATGACAGCTAACAGCCCAGCTTGACTTGCATCATCACATAAACAGGTGGTTTTCTATAGCTGGAGAAGACTCTTGAGAGTCCCCTGGACTGCAAGGAGATCCAACCAGTCCATTCTGAAGGAGATCAGCCCTGGGATTTCTTTAGAGGGAATGATTGCTGAAGCTGAAACTCCAGTACTTCTGCCACCTCATGCGAAGAGTTGACTCATTGGAAAAGACTCTGATGCTGGGAGGGATTGGGGGCAGGAGGAGAAGGGGACGACAGAGGATGAGATGGCTGGATGGCATCACTGACTCGATCGACATGAGTCTGACTGAACTCTGGGAGTTGGTGATGGACAGGGAGGCCTGGCGTGCTGCGATTCATGGGGTTGCAAAGAGTCAGACACGACTGAACGACTGAACTGAACTGAACTGAAGGAAAAAATAAAAAAAGAAAGCTTGGAGAGGTGAGATGGACTTGTGTGCAGGGTGGAGAGTCATTTTCTGCCCCCTTATGGGGAGACATGCTAGTGACAAGGCTGTCTAGGCCTGGCCTGATCCTGCCTGCTGTGCTCTCCCAAGCTGGGAAAACTGTGTATCCCAGGTCATGGATGGGTCTGGTCTCCTCTGGTGGGTCTTCTCAGGACACATCTGTTATTCTTTCTCCAAAAGGACTGCGGTGTTCAAGGCCACGGAGACTGAGAAGAATACACAGTGGACTGGAGAAACCCTGACCTTTTAGAGTCAGAGGGGATCTCCATCCCATGCATCCTTTCATGCGTTTATCCATCCATCCATCCACTATCCACACACTATCCACCATGCCTCTTGTTCTTCACAGTGTCATATGTTGACTCTCATCTCATTTTCAGATTAATAGCAGGACCATGGCACTCCTTTGTGTTCTTAGGAGGTAGACACTATGTTGTCAATATTCACAGTAAATATCTGCACTGTGCATGTTGAGGGTACCAAGTACATCAACATCCACCTACTCATTGTATCTTCACTACAATTTATGCCTTGTATGTTGTTAGCCTCATTTTACAGATAAGTAAACTGAATCTCAAAGAAGTTCAGTTTTTTGCCCATAGTTGTGGGTAACACACGGGGGAACACAGATCTTCTGCATCACTTTTTTATCTCATGTTATTTCCCCCAAGGAAGCCTTGCAATTGAACCCTTATATCCTTCTCTGAGGAAATTAAGACTTGTTCTCAATCAGCCAGGAAAATCTCATCTGATATTTGGTCATCTGGCTCTAGGCCACACACCTTGAAGCTAGATCCTTGGTTTGTACACCTTCCTATTCCTTGCAGTGCCTGGCACAGCATCTAGCACACAGAAGATATTCTGTGTTAGGTGAACAGATACCAGATCAGTTTACAGTAGTTCTGTGATGCGAGTCTTCCTAAACCTAAGCTCTAAAAATTAAAAGTCCAGGCCAAGATCAAAGAAGAGTCTCCAATCAGTGGAAAGATAAAAAGTACTTCTCCCCACCCTTTGCCCACGCCCAGGGATAGATGTGTGATTCTCCCTGGGGCTCGGGAAGCAGCTGTCAGAATGCACCTCAACTGTGAAGGTTGCCACTAAGTACAAAGGACAATTCCTTTCCTGGCAGGTACAACTTTTACTCACGATTGCCTTCATTGATGAGCGTCAAGAAAAATAAATGAAAAGACCATCAGCTTCTGCCAGCTTTGACCTTCGAGATTTGACAGCCCAAGGCTTGTAGTGGGTCTCTTTTGAGCTGGTTGCTTTCGTTTTTCCACTCTGCCCTGGATATTTGATGGACTGAACACTAGGAAGATAAGAGAATTGTGAATACCTATAAACCCCTCGGCTTGTCAGAATGGCATCCTGGCAAATCCCATAATGATAAATATATGTTGTATACAAAGAGAAGTCAAAATGCATAAAAACAATCACTTCTCATCTCAGGAGTGCTTACCAAGTACTTACAATTTCCCAGTGGGGAGGGAGATATTAAAAATAGATGGAGGAATTAGGTGATACACCACCGGTGTCAAAGAATTCGCACATTCCTTCCATCATGCATTGTGGCAGCAAATGGTTATAGCTCTCACTCTATCCCAGGCACTGGTTGGACTCTGGGGGCTCTTCCTGCCTTCAGGGCCTCAGAGTGAGGTTTGGTGTTGGACGACAAGCGACAGTTCTGATGCTGTGATGGGTGTGTGCACCGGTGCCACAGAGGTGCTGGTGAAGAGCTCATCCCCTGAAATCCACTTGTGCTGGGGCAGAAAATAGTTGCACACGTGGACTGTCTTTAGATCATACCAGAGGGAAAGAGAAAGTGAGAAGTGCTTGGACCCAGGGCGAAATCTTTTGAGCACTTGTAACAGGAGAAAGAGTCGGACACGACTGAGCGACTTCCCTTTCACTTTTCACTTTCATGCATTGGAGAAGGAAATGGCAACCCACTCCAGTGTTCTTGCCTGGAGATTCCCAGGGACGGGGAGCCTGGTGGGCTGCCGTCTATAGGGTCGCACAGAGTCAGACACGACTGAAGCGACTTAGCAGCAGCAGCCGCAACAGGATGTTTGCCACAAGAAGAGTTGGGGTGGGGTTGGGGTCCAGAGATTTCTCTGTTTGGAGACTGCCTCGGTGGGGAGGGGTTCGGTTCTGCTGCCACACAAGCCAGTGGGACACACACATGGAAGTCAGGTACTCCGAGAGACAGAGACCGGGGCAGGGGGCGGGGCGGGGGGTGGCCAAGTGATCCTGCGGCCCCAGCACATCACCAGGCCTCAGCACACGTGCCCGCTTTGTATGGGATGCCTTCCTGTCAGTGTGCACCTGACCACTCCCCTTCTCCCATCAGAGCCAGCTCAGTTGTCTTCTCTGGGCCAGCCTTATGATTTTGGCTGCTGTTGGCTCCGATTCCAGACCTCTTGTCATCCTCCTTCCTCTCCTTTCTCTTTGCAAGAAGAGTAGCTCAGGCAGGTTTGCCCTCCACCCTGTTCTCCACCAGAGGTCCTTACTCATTCTTCTGCAGCCAGTTTAGTGTCTCCTCCTCTGAGAAGCCCTTTAGGGTACCCAGAATGGCATTGGCCCTGCGGCCCTGTGGCAGTCCAGCTGCAGCCCTGTCTCTCCACTGGTCGACAGGGATCCGGTGCCCTTTCACAGCTGGCTTCTTCCTGAGTGCCAACACACAGAGGACAGAGGAAGAGTGAGGCTGCTGGGACAGGGGGGCAGAGATGAGCAAGCACCCTGGCAGCCTGAGTAGGGGCTCACGTCTCTTCCTGCATTCCTCTTACTTTGTATAATAGTAACAGTGATGATGAAATGGAAAATGGAAAATTTTAGTCCTTGTTTGAGCCACTGTAACAAAATACCACTGACTGGGCAGTTTATAAACAACAGAAGTTTATTTCGTACAGTTCTGAAGTCTGGGGGCTTCCCTTGTGGCTCAGCTAGTAAAGAATCCGCCTGCAATGTGGGAGCCCTGAGTTTGATCTCCGGCTTGGGAAGATGCCCTGCAGGAGGGAAAGGCTTACCCACTCCAGTATTCTGGCCCAGAGAATTACATGAACTGTTATAGTCCATGGGATTGCAAAGAGTCAGACACGAATTGAGCGACTTTCACTTTCACTTCACTTGCACTGGAGTCTGGAAGTCCAAGATCGGGTGTCAGCAGGAAGAGGTCTCTCTTCCTCGTTCATAGTTGGTGTCTTCTTTCTGTCCTCACATGGCCGAAGGGGCAAGGGAGCTCTCTGGAACCTCTTGATAAGAACACTCACTAATCCCATTCACAGGGCCTTTACTCTCATGACCTGATCACTACCCAAAGGCCCCATCTCCTAATACTACCACTCTGGGGCGTAGATTTCAACACAGGAATTTGGGATGGGGGCAGGGAGCACACACAGACCATAGCCAGGAGAGAGAGGAGTAGTTACCTCGTGCTTCCTCTGTGGTGCCGGGCATTATTCTAAGGGCCGTCCACGTGTCATCTCACCTAACGTTGTACTTGCCCCACTCAGTGAGGGAGGCACTTTTATTTTATCGTGGAGGAAGCTGAAGCTCAGTGTGGTTAAGTAACTTGGCCAGAGTCACACATCTCATATTCAAACCCAAGTCGTCCAGCTCCACAGTTGATACTCCCAAACACTGTGCTGTGAGCTCCCTAACACCAATGATTGAGAATACATTATTATATATGTGTGATGATTAACCTTTGATATGCCCAGTTGCATATTTTCTATGGTGTATATGTAATCCTTCCTATCCAAAATCAAGGGCAAAGTTCTAAGGCCTCAGCCCACAGAAGAAGCACATTTTGGAGAGCAGGCAGTCCTGAGAACAGGAACTAGAAAACATAATGTCTGGCCCTCCAGAAGGTCATAGAATAGAATTTCTAAAGAATATGGTCTTAGATTCCTGTGATCCCTGATTCCTGAAGCTCTCTTCCAATCCTGCCCCTCACTGCTTGCTGCTTTCAGGTCTCCGTCTGTGGTAAAGAAGCAGAAGCAGGTGATGGAATAATCAGTTCTTTTACTTGTAATGGAAAAAGGTTAGGTAGCCAGTGCTGACGAGTCCAGAAACACCACCACCCGCATAATCTTCCAGGTCAGCCTGCGTTTGCTCCAGGCCTCAAAATAAAGCTCCCTGTGTTTCATTACCTGGCCTGCTCCTGAGTTTTCCTTTTCCCTTTCTGTTTTGTTTGTAGTTCCACACTCACATGTCTAACTAAACTCCTTGCTGTTAGAATAGAAATGCACTCTCCTATGGTTCAGAGCCTTAGTTAAGAGCTGATCAACCTTGGGATTTGGCATTTAAAAGGGCTTTACAAAATCTGCTCAGGGATTTGGTGCAATGTCTATTCCTGAGAGACTCTTACATCACTGAACTCCAAGAGGAGAATTCTCACCGCTTTCAAATTACTGATAGCTTTCCCTCTGCCCATGGGTAGGTCTTATGGTGGTAAGAAAGAGGAGGCCGTGGAAGGAAAGCCACAGCTTGAAATATGGTTTTAAGGGTGGGCAGGGGAGGGCGGGGAACGCATCTAGAAAGCTATTGACCAAAATTCTCCCTCTGTCTTATACAACAGCTTACTTCCTTCTATCCACCTCAGATATATTGACTGTCCTCAGCCTGAGTCATCTTCCTTTGTAGCCCTAACCATCCCACACTGCTAAACAAAGGCTGACATATATCAGCCTTGGAACTAGGTGGTTCTGATGTTTTCTGATTACCTGCTCTGTGATCCTTTTATCCTCTCCAATTTTCTAAGCAATTTCCTACATAGTCTTTCTATATGTTTCCTCATCTTCTACTTGGTACTTTCCCCCCAGTTTCTCCCTTTCCTTAGTTTACTACTAGTCTTTACATCCCCACTTAAGTGCACTAGCTCCTGTTGAGTTTTTTATCTTTTCACATAAGCTAGGATGAATTCCAGTTGCATTCTCTTCAGTGTTCCTTGAATATTCCCTCCATTTATCTTGTTTTTCTCTCCCAGGACTACCATTCCTCCCTGACTGCAGGAAATTTTGCTTATTACTCTGTTGCATATCTACCTGAAGGCCTCAGAGAGACTTCTCTGTCTGGAGTTTTCCACCCTGGTCACTTTCCCCAGGGAGTGTCGTGATGCTCTTTGGGGTCATCCTCGCAATAGACCTAGATGACTTCCATTTCTAAAAATCCCCACTTGGCTGTTATCTTTCTTGATTAACCTTCTGCTGCCTTGTCTAAATTGTCTCACTGGCCTCTGAAGTTCGGGGAGCCAGTGACAGCAGATTGACTGTGTATGGAATGTGAGCCAGGAAATTTGATGGTTGACAAAGTCAGAATTCAGATAGGAATAAAAACTCCTGGGTTTCCTTGTGTGTGTATGGTCCTTGGGTCCTTGGCCTTCTTCCCTGGCTGCCTCTCCGAGTTCACATTCCCACTGAGCCATTTATGCCAAGATGAGTTAAAGGCATGGTCTAGCCAGCCAGCAGAACTTGGAAAATATTTCAGTCATAGAATTATCAAGCATTAAAGGACCTTAAAATTATTGAATTCAACCCCTTTACTAGTCCAAACCAACGCAAGAGCCTCTTCCTAAGCTCCTCTACTTCACCTCACCTTGCTCCAAGCAGTAGAACACTCATCACAGCCCAGCAGACCACCCCACCGTGGGGCAGCTAAAGCTGCTCAGAACAACTTATTAAAGGCCCATTCACTGGATTTGTAACCTTATAAAGTTACTGAGTGTCTCTAAAAAATTATTTAATTTCTTCAAACATCTGGTGTCTCATCCATAAAATGAGAATAGTAATACCTACCTTGTGGGAGCTTTGAGGATTATTGCTTTTAACAATGATAGCTATACTGAGTGCTCACCATGGTCTTAGCACCAAGGCATACAATTACATTTAATACCACAATTTCCCTATGAAGTAGTACTATGATAATGTATACAAGGCACCTAGGATCATTTGAGTAGACAATATCTCTTAGTCCCATCTCCTGTTTCACCGTTATCTTGCCAGTCCTCTTTTTCTCCTCTAAAATTGAACAGAACAAGCCTAATTTCTCCTTACATAGTAGTTTTTCATTTGAGGATAGTTTTCATGTTTCTTTTTAACTTTTTTCTCCCCAGACTAAACAATTTTACTTTCTTCTGTAGCATATATTTCTGAGCTACATCCTTCCAATGTGGCCAGTGAAAGGGTCAGGGACCTATTCTTCGATGATCTGGAAAGCCCCACCCACCACTGTAGGGGAAACTTGGCTCTCTCTTCCACTTTCTGCATCTGCTGTTTGAAGCCCAGACACACTATAGTTGACACCATTAGGAATCAGGGAGGCTTCAGAGCAGTCCATCAAAATCACGTCTCAGACTATTTGCATTGGTTTTTGCCAATGGAGAATCCTCATGTTTCTCTTGAAAAGAATGCTTTTGTTTACTATTGACATTCCCAAAAATGTCTGATTCAAAAAGAAATTTAATTCCGGCCCCAGCTTTCATGTCATCTTGCTTTGTTTGTCATCCTTGTGGTCTGCCAGCTTTGCCCCTTTGTTCCCCTAATTGCCAGAGACATTTTTATACTGAGTAAATTGCATCAGGCTCACTGCAAAATGAATCAATTTGGAAAGAGTATGAGCTGCACTGTTGTCTTAAGTGTGCATTAACATTTAGATGCGTTATTTAAAACGGGTCTGGGGCTAGTGCCAGAAGGACAGCCTCCTGACTATTCTGACTCATTCTCTGTGGCTGGACTTCACAAAAAGGAACTGGGGAACCCTGTAACCCACCACCAGCCCTGTCTTACTCTCCATCCCTCTAGGGAAGGCTTGAACTAGGTGAGATCTTTTAAGAGCTCAGATTTGGGAACTTAATTGACAAACTGAGTTTGACTTGGTGATCTCAGAATGAAACACAGCAGGGAGTAGGAGATGATGAGAGGCAAGCATCTCTCCCTCTCTCATCATCCATCAGGCACACGTATGACATCTAGGTTTAAGTGCAAACCAGACAGCCGAAGCCCTTGGTGGTAAAGCAAAGCACACACAAAGAAACAAAAGACATCAGTAGCCCTCTCTAGTGTAAAAATTAAACAATGCTATGGAAACTGCTGAAAAAGAGGAGCTGCCATCCATGTGATCAGGTGGTGATTGGATGAGCTAATTCTTTTATCATTGAGAGGGCCAGGTAATATCTCCATTATTAGCAGAAGGTTTAAAAATTGGAGAGAGTGGCATCACCAGGACAACTGCCTGATTTATGCTTTTTCAATCACCTGGGCTTGTGGCCTAAACTGGTAATGGACTCCATCCATCAAAAAATTATCCCATCTGGCATCCTGGTTTTTGAAGAAATCCGGACGTCTTCGTAGAGAATTGGCTAAATGATATAATGCGTGTGAAAGCCCTTAGCGCAGTTCCTCAGTGAAAGGATGTTGAATCTATTCAGTCTTTTAATTTTATGTTCAGAGATATGATGATGCATTAGGTAACACAAGAGAAAATATCAATTGTATAATGCCACCATTAAGGTCTCAAAGCCTGAGATGAACAACTGTGAGGATTGTGAGGATGGCACTTTCTCAGAGAAATCTGCCCAGTCAGCTCTGTACCTGTGTGTCCCTTCTCTCTCAGCCCCTAGGGCCCCTTGTAAGTAGTGGCTCCAGTCTCATGGAAACTCACCAGCTATGTGTGTTTCTGCCCGTTTCTCTCAGTAGAGCCCCAACTTCATGCAGGCTTTCATTTTGGGTGTCTACCAGGTCCAAAACAGTGCCTGACACACAATATACATTCAGTAAGTGTTTATTGACTGAGAAATATTTCCAAATAGAACTAAAACACATTGTCATGCTAACCTCTCAGTTGAAGCAGATGATACGTAAGGGTATGTGCCTCTGTACCAGGAGGCAGAGAACAGTAGAATCTCTGACCAGAGATAGAACATCATGTATAGAAAACACTGCTGCCACTTGCTGGCATTTATTAATATATGGTGGGCATCATTCTAAGAGCCTCTGCCTGCATTTACCTATGTAAACTTCACCATAGTCCTGTGAGGTAACATTATTATTGTCCCCATTTTATGGATGAAGACATTGAGCTTGCCCACAGTTCCACTAGAAATGATCAGAGCTGGGATTTGAACCCCAGAGTCTTACTCCGGAGCGCATAGAGATGGAGTGGGAAAGAATCAGATCTGCGCTTCTACCAAGTCCGCAGCAGTGCCCCTGGTCCTTGCCTTATTTGCAGGCGAAACTGAGTAACAGACTACTAAGGGAAGGGACAGATCCATGACTTCTTACTGGATAAACCAAGGTGGGATGGAGATAAGGAAGTCTGCATGCATGCTGCCGCTGTATGCGAATCCCTGCTGAGGTGAGACCTCCCGCTGCTGCAGACTCCTATTGCCTCACTGCCCGAGCCCCCACTCAAATCACTGGACCCTGCCCGCCTCAGCCCTGCTCAGTCAGGCTTGAACTGACTCTTTGCATCTGTGTGAATAGGATTCCCAAAAGCTCTAGAGGAAAAGTGAAAAAAAAATCTCTTTTCCAATTGGCTTATGAAAATATCTTCCTTGAATTGAACTTTCCCCTTTTACTAATCCCTTTTGATGCCTGCACTTAATTGCTTTTAAACAGGAAGCCGCTGTGATCAGAGAATTCAGAGTTACATCTGCATCTTTTGTACTGAAATTATTTTACCATATACTCCTAAAGCGGTACAGGTTGATTTTGATGGGAGCAATGTAGGTCTCACCAGTCTTGCTATGATTAGTTGCCTGCTTACGTGATTGGGGAAAGAAAATTATCTATTGATTCCCAGTTCCAAAAGAAAATTCAACAAACAGGTTTCCCATAAGCATGTAATTCCATTCTAACCCCCATCTTAGTGTGATCTTGCCCCATGGCCCACCTCCACCCCTCTTCTGGTCCAGAGTTGCCTTTCTCTTTATCTTCATTCATTCACTTATTCATTCATTTTCATTTATTTACTAAATATTTACCTCAATAAGAGCTCCTCTACTGCATGAAGGGAAACGGATGGTGGGAAAAAAGTCTGAGAACCAGCAGAAACAATCGCTGTCCTCATGAAGGTTGCGTTCTAAAGGAGGAAATTAACATTATATTATTAATTGCATGTATAATCATGCAATTACCATTGTGATACATGGTATAGGAGTATATTGGAGAAGGAAATGGCAACCCACTCCAATATTGTTGCCTGGAAAATCCCATGGAGGGAGGAGCCTGGCAGGCTCCAGGTTGCAAGAGCTGGACACGACTTGGCGACTAAACCACCACCACAACAGAGTATAGACTTCCGTGAACTCTTCAAATGGGATGGGACCCCGACCCGGGGATCAGATGAGCCTTCCAGAGGAAGTGGCCTTTGAACTGAATCTGAAGAAAGAGCTATAGTATGACAAGTGAGGAGATTCTGGGAGGGGAAAAAGCATATATTTGAGATATATTTGAAGAAATCAAGGAAAACTGATGCATCCGGGCGTGACAATAAAGAGAGACCTTGCTGGGGTAAAGGATGGGGAGAAAGGCAGAGGAGCCATCAGCCATAAAGATCACAGTCTTTATCTTAAGAGCAAAGGAAAGCTAATGTAGAGTTCTATATATATTGTGAGAGGGGCTACTCTTCGTGGTGGTGTGCAGGCTTCTCATTGCAGTGATTTCACTTACTGTGGAGCGCAGACTCTACACAAGTGAGCTTCAGTAGTTGTGGCTCATGGGCTCAGTAGTTGTGGCACATAGGCTTAGTTGCTCCAAGGCATGTGTGATCTTCCCAGACCAGGGATCATACCAGTGTCCCCTGCATTGCACTCTTAACCCCTGGACCACCAGCCCTAATATAGAGTTTTAAGGAGAGAACTGTGAGTGAATTGGAGGTAGGACAGAAGTGTCTGGAGACTCCAGACTTCTTCAGTGGTCCAGAGGCCAGGGAGGGTAGTCCTGTAGTCAGAAAGTGAGGTATAGAGAGATGTGAACAGGTATGTACATGTATATGTACCAGGTACAATGGACAAGATTAGTGCTGAATTGGATACAGGTGAGAAAAAGAGGAAGGTATTTTTGCCGTGATCAGTTGGGTGGATGGAAAGATTCATTAAAACAGGCAAAAGAGAAGGAGGCACACATGTGGAGAGGAAAGTAGAAATCAGTTTGGAGATGGACTTTTTAGAAACTTATAAACACCTAAGTGGATATGCAGGTGAACAGGGGAATCTGGAGCTCAGAAAAAAGATCTGGGCTGGGGGAAAAAAAGTAAATTTCGGAGTTGTTGATGTGTTGGCTTGACTTTGAAGCAAATGGGAATGTATAAAAATGCTTAGGAAATTAGCTGGTAGTGAATCATTGACCTAAATGTAAAATCTAGAACTATGAAATTTCTGGAGGAAGATAGAGAAAATTTTAGTAAACTTAGGTAAGCAAAGATTTCTTGAATAGCACACAAAAGGCATAAACTATCAAACAAAATATTGATCATTTGGAATTTATCAAAATTAAAAACTCTTCATTTTCAAAGGATTCCATTTAAAAATGAAAAATCAGAATAGAAGAAATATAATATTTAAGATTTTATCTATATCTGAGCTTCCTTGGTGGCTCAGCTGGTAATGTGGGAGACCTGGCTTCGATCCCTGGCTCGGGAAGATCCCCTGGAGAAGGGAACAGCTACCCACTCCAGTATTCTGGCCTGGAGAATCCCATGGACAGGAGCCTGACAGGCTACACTTTATGGGGTTGCAAAGAGTTAGACACAGCTAACTGACTTTCACTTTCATTTTTCACACTTTTATCTATGACAAAAGGCTTGTCCCACTCAGTTAAGAAATGGTCAAAAGACTTTAATGGACACTACACAAAAGCAGATAAATAAATGGCACTAATAGGTGAAGAAGTGGGTGTGCAGTCAGTTAACTTGGGGCTGGTGAGAGATGGAGGCTGGAGGGGCAGAGGAACCAAGACCACTTACTGTGCCCCGTTTGTTCCTTGGTCTGACCGGCAAGGCTCAGCTACAGCTAGTCAGGATGGAACCCCCACCCTCATGAAGCTTCCCGGAGACATCAACCCACTCTGCTGCTTCCAGGAGACGTCAGCCCACTCTGTTCTCTTTATTTCTCATTTCCCTACAACTATCGAAACTGAATGCACACTGGTGTACCATCCCATCAGAGAATGCCTGCGGGTCGCTACACTCAGCTGTCTACTTACTTAGTCTGTCAACACTGGGTGCTGTCTTTGTTCACAAGTCATTTTGTGTGGGTGCTTCTGGTTTCCTTGATGCAACTGTTCTTCCTGCTTTTTTGCTACTAGTTATTGAACGTTTTTGTGTAAGTTAAGCACTTTACAAATATCGTACATATTGAATACTTTCAATTCATATTGAACAGTATATGAAGTGAATATTACTAACCTCATTTTTCAGGGAAGACACAAAAGCTAAGGGAAATCAAGTAACTTCCCAAAGCAGCAGAACGAGATTTGAACTTTGGTCTTTGTGAGTTCTGAATTCTCTGTTCTGAGTTCTAAATCCTATTTGTAAGCACTGGAGACATGGACCTCATTTTATACTTACTTTGCATACCTCTGTGACTGTTATGGTGCTAAGCACGTGGCAGATGCTAAAGAAATATTGATCGATTTCCTCAACTAATATTTTTATGCTTTGAAATAGCAACCATCTGCCATGTGGGGCTCCTGAGGGGCTTTAAGGATGTCATTTATTAGGTACACATCATCTTTGCCAAAGCAGATGAAGAAATTAATTAAAGGAGCTCCAGGCTTCTTGTCACTGCCTTGGTGAGACAAGATAAAGAGCATCTTCCTTCTGTCTCCTCATTCCAGCTACCTTTCCACCTCCTTGGGAATTTCTCTTTCCTTCAAGAAAAGCCACAGAAATGTCAAGGGATTGACTGGTCACCTTGACCTGGCCCAAGGGAGGAACTCCCACTACATCCGTGACTCCATAAGGAATTCTAGAGCAGGGAGTGGTGACTACAGCCACTGTTTTGTCTTCTTCTGATTGCAAGGTGACAAATCCCAAACGTGAATACAAGCAGTTAACAAGTACCTTGCAAGTAAAGCTCCTTCACTTATAATCTCCTAATCTCTCCTTCTCTCTTTCTCTCTAACACTAGTTTCTTTCCTTCTGTCTTTCCTCCTGGCTCTCTAAAGCCCAAACAGGTCTCCATGACAAATGCTTATCCAGAAGATTTGCTTTATTTTTATAAAAAGGCATTCTGTTAGAAATATATTGCAATAGATTCCAGTTAGATGGCCTGACTTTTGCATAATTTAGGGTTACAGAAGAACTGGGCTTTCTTGATAGTTGAGTTGGTCTCCTGCAATGCAGGAGACCCTGGTTCTATTCCTGAGTTGGGAAGATCCACTGGAGAAGGGATAGGCTAACCACTCCAGTATTCCTGGGCTTCTCTCATGGCTCAGCTGGTAAAGAATCTGCCTGCAATGTGGGAGACCTGGATTTGATCCCTGGATTGGAAAGATCACCTGGAGAAGGGAAAAGCTACCCACCTCAGTATTCTGGCCTGGAGAATCCCATGGACTGTATAGTCCAAGGGTCACAAAGAATCAGACACGATTGACTGACTTTCACTTCACTTCACTCTTCACTGAAGAACTATACAAAAAAGATCTTAATGACCAAGATAACCACAATGGTGTGATCACTCACATCCTGGAGTGTGAGGTCAGGTGGGTCTTAGGAAGCATCACTACAAACAAAGGTAGCAGAGGTGATGGAATTCCAGTTGAGCTGTTTCAGACCTGTAAAGACGATGCTGTGAAAGTGCTGCACTCAATATGCCAGCAAATTTGGAAAACTTAGCAGTGGCCACAAGACTGGAAAGGTCAGTTTTCATTCTAATCCCAAAGAAAGGCAATGCCAACTACTGCACAATTGCACTCATACCACATACTAGCAAAGTAATGCTCAAAATTCTCCAGGCCAGCCTTCAACAGTAGAACTGAGAACTTCCAGTTGTTCAAGCTGTATTTAGAAAATGTAGAGGAACCAGAGATCAAATTGCCAACAGCCATTGGATCATTGAAAAAGCACTTGAATTCCAGAAAAACATCTACTCCTGCTTCATTGACTATGCTAAAGCCTTTGACTGTATGGATCACAACAAACTGTAGAAAAATCTTACAGAGATGGAGATACCAGACCACTCGACCTACCTCTTGAGAAATCTGTATGCAGGTCAAGAAGCAACAGTTAGAACCAGACGTGGAACAATGGACTGGTTCCAAATTGGGAAAGGAGTGCATCAAGCCTGTATATTGGCACCCTGCTTATTTAACTTCTATGCAGAGTACATCATGCGAAATGCTGGGCTGAATGAAGCACAAGCTGGAATCAAGATTGCCAGGAGAGAGATCAATAACCTCAGATATGCAAATGATATCACACTTAGGACAGAAAACAAAAAACTAAAGAACGTCTTGATGACTGTGAAAGAGGAGAGTGAAAAAGCTGGCTTAAAACTCAACATTCAAAAAAATCCAGTCCTATCACTTCATGGCAAATAGATGGGGAAACAATGGAAACAGTGATAGACTATTTTCTTGGGCTCCAAAATCACTGCAAATGGTAACTGCAGCCATGAAATTAAAAGACGCTTGCTCCTTGGATAAAAAGCAATGACAAACCTAGACAGCATATTGAAAAACAGAGGCATTACTTTGCCCATAAAGGTCCATATGGTCAAAGCTATGGCTTTTCCAGTAGTCATATATGGATGTGAGAGTTGGACCATAAAGAAGACTGAGCACTGACGAATTGATGCTTTGAACCATGGTGTTGGAGAAGACTCTTGAGAGTCCCTTGGACTGCAAGGAGATCAGACCAGTCAAACTTCAAGGAATCAGTCCTGAATATTCATTGGAAGGACTGATGCTGCAGCTGAAGTTCCAATACTTTGGCCTCCTGATGCAAAGCGCCGACTCATTAGGAAAGACCCTGATTCTGGGAAAGATTAAAGGCAGGAGGAGAAGGGGACAACAGAGGATGAGGGAAAGACCCTGATTCTGGGAAAGATTAAAGGCAGGAGGAGAAGGGGACAACAGAGGATGAGATGGTTGGATGGCATCACCGACTCAATGGACATGAGTCTGAATAAGGTCTGGGAGCTGGTGATGGACAGGGAAGCCTGGTGTGCTGCAGTCCATAGGGTTGCAAAGAGTCAGACATGACTGACTGAGCAACTGAACAACAGTTTTGTTCTTTGATGAATCAGTGCAAGGATAAGAATTCATTCATGAATTAAGATGTTTCCAGGGATTCATGAAGACCCAGAGCAATATATTTCCCAAAAAGGTAGAAGGGCTCTTTTCTCCCACATTTCAGACTTTATATTCACTGAACAGCATGAGGGTAGGTGGGCTGAAGGGATTGTACAAGTAAGTACAGAAAGTTTTTGCTGATCTAATTTACTTTTAAAACAGCCTTCTCCATGGTTGAAGGAATCCCTGTTCTCTTTGAAGCCTTTCTATTTTGGCTACATTAAAAAAAAAAAAAAAGCTTATTTTAGTGTTTTGGGAAACCAGGGACATGATAAGATGAAACGGAGAGAAGGCTGAAATTAGTAATGCTGGAAAAAATCAGAATCAAAATTATTATTTAAATAGTGAATACCCAAAGTTTGCTACAAGTTGCTTATAAACATTCACAAAATTCAATGCTTTTTTCCTCTGGAAGCTTTCATTATAAAGAAGCCTCCTGAACATAATCACTGGTACCTTGGTCTGTATGTGTGTGTTTCCCAGAAACAAGTGTCTTTTTATTGCATGACAAGTCAGTTTTCATTCCAATCCCAAAGAAAGGCAATGCCAAAGAATGCTCAAACTACCGCACAATTGTACTCATCTCACACGCTAGTAAAGTAATGCTCAAAATTCTCCAAGCCAGGCTTCAGCAATACATGAACCGTGAACTCCCAGATGTTCAAGCTGGTTTTGGAAAAGGCAGAGAAGCCAGAGATCAAATTGCCAACATCCGCTGGATCATCGAAAAAACAAGAGAGTTCCAGAAAAACATCTATTTCTGCTTTATTGACTATGCCAAAGCCTTTGACTGTGTGGATCACAATAAACTGTGGAAAATTCTGAGAGAGATGGGAATACCAGACCACCTGACCTGCCTCTTGAGAAACCTCAGGAAGCAACAGTTAGAACTGGACATGAAACAACAGACTTGTTCCAAATAGGAAAAGGAGTATGTCAAGGTTGTATATTGTCACCCTGCTTATTTCACTTATATGCAGAGTACATCATGAGAAACGCTGGACTGGAAGAAACACAAGCTGGAATCAAGATTGCTGGGAGAAATATCAATAACCTCAGATATGCAGATGACACTACCCTTATGGCAGAAAGTGAAGAGGAGCTAAAAAGCCTCTTGATGCAAGTGAAAGTGGAGAGTGAAAAAGTTGGCTTAAAGCTCAACATTCAGAAAACGAAGATCATGGCATCTGGTCCCATCACTTCATGGGAAATAGATGGGGAAACAGTGGAAACAGTGTCAGACTTTATTTGGGGGGGCTCCAAAATCAGTGCAGATGGTGACTGCAGCCATGAAATTAAAAGGCACTTACTCCTTGGAAGGAAAGTTATGACCAACCTAGATAGCATATTGAAAAGCAGAGACATTACTTTGCCAACAAAGATCCATCTAGTCAAGGCTATGGTTTTTCCAGTGGTCATGTATGGATGTGAGAGTTGGACTGTGAAGAAAGCTGAGCGCCGAAGAATTGATGCTTTTGAACTGTGGTGTTGGAGAAGACTCTTGAGAGTCCCTTGGACTGCAAGGAGATCCAACCAGTCCATTCTGAAGGAGATCAACCCTGGGATTTCTTTGGAAGGAATGATGCTAAAGCTGAAACTCTAGTACTTTGGCCACCTTTTGCGAAGAGTTGACTCATTGGAAAAGATGCTGATGCT
Source organism: Oryx dammah (assembly GCF_014754425.2). Classification (NCBI taxonomy): domain Eukaryota; kingdom Metazoa; phylum Chordata; class Mammalia; order Artiodactyla; family Bovidae; genus Oryx; species Oryx dammah. The sequence goes on from NW_024070209.1 coordinate 69,570,117, forward strand.
GGGAGGGATTGGGGGCAGGAGGAGAAGGGGACGACAGAGGATGAGATGGCTGGATGGCATCACTGACTCAATGGACATGAGTCTGAGTGAACTCCGGGAGTTGGTGATGGACAGGGAAGACTGGCGTGCTGCGATTCATGGGGTCGCAAAGAGTCGGACATGACTGAGTGAGTGATTGAACTGAACTGACTAAGTATCCTTCTTTCCTGACTGTTAGCACACACTGTTCACATCCCGTTTCCACTACTGAGTCAGAATCTCCTGGAGGAGGAGCCTGGGAATCTCTTTAATAATGCACCCCTGGTGACTCCCATGACTGGCTGAGCAAGGGCAACATGAATTAATGGTTTTTTGTACATATGAACCACCCAGAGGTCTAGTTAAATCCAGAATCTGTTTCGGTAAGTCTGGGATGGAACTGAAAATCTGCATTTGTATTAAGAGCAAACTCTCCAGGTGATGCTGATGCTGCTCCAACCACTTTGCTTAGCAAAGTCTAAAGGAAAGGCAGTGAATGTCCACACACAGGTGTTGACGGTGCCAGAGAATAGTTGGAGACGGCAATGGCACCCCACCCCAGTACTCTTGCCTGGGAAATCCCATGGACGGAGGAGCCTTGTAGGCTGCAGTCCATGAGGTCGCTAAGAGTCGGACATGACTGAGCGACTTCACTTTGACTTTTCACTTTCATGCATTGGAGAAGGAAATGGCAACTCACTCCAGTGTTCTTGCCTGGAGAATCCCAGGGACGGGGGAGCCTGGTGGGCTGCCGTCTATGGGGCCGCACCGAGTCAGACACGACTGAAGCGACTTAGGAGCAGCAGAGAATAGTTAGAGAGGGAGCAAACAGACCCTCTGCTTTCCTTGCATATCTGATGAGTGATGATAGAAACAATTCTCAATTCTTAAAAAAGCCAGCAAGGCCCTGCAGGGTGGCAGTTTCTTAGCACACTCACTGAGTTCTAGATCAGACCTTCAGTTTTGCAGGCCAGACACGCTCAGGACTCAGGCATATCACACCTACCCCACCCCCCAAATAATTAGTCATATATGTGAATTTTTAAATGCTTAATAAAAGAATGGTTAGACTCCTCTCTTTGGCCAAGATATGTGTTCTCTGCCTACAAGCAGATCCACATGGGTAACTAAAACTCAGATGGTAATCAGCAGGCGGCTTTGGCCAGCAGCCCTTCAGAAGCCTCAGCTGAGTGGAAGCAGTGGCCTCTCTCACTGCCGTGTGGACACACTGTATGTCATGACTCTATCAGCTTGGCCTGCATTTCCTGCCCCTACTCTGAGATGTTCTTGCTTCTCTTGAAGTGGTTTGTTCCACTCATTCCTTCATCCCTGAAGGTATTGTACTGGGCACTGAGTCATAGAAATATTAGTGAAAATTGAGCCTGTTCCTCCTGATTTGCATCTGGAAGCTTTCATATCTCTTACTTGTTAAAAATAATTTTATTAAAAAAGTTTAATACTAGTAAAATATACATTAAGCATTTTAAAGTTCAGTTGTGTGAAGTACATTTACAGTGTTGTGCAACTGTTACTATTTGTCTGCAGAATTTTTCATCTCCAAATTGAAACTCTATCCATTTAACAATGACTCCCTGTTCCCTCTGCCCCTAGTCCCTGGCAACCACTATTCTGCTTTATGTGTCTTGAACCTGACTACTCTAGATACCTCAAATATAAGTAGAATCTACACTAGTTGTCTTTTTGGGACTGACTTATTTCACTTAGCATAATGTCCTCAAGATTTATCCATGATGTAGCATGCATCAGAATTTCCTTCCTTTTTAAGGCTGAATAATATTCCACTGCATCTTTTTTCCATGCATCTTTATACTGCATTTTATTAATCCATTTATCTGCCAATGGACATTTAAGTTATTTTTACATTTTGGCTACCGTGAATAACATGCTATGAATATGTGTGTACATATACCTTGGACTGCAGGGAGATCAAACCAGTCAATCCTAAAGGAAATCAGTCCTGAATATTCATTGGAAGGACTGATGTTGAAGCTGAAATTCAAATTCTTTGGCCACCTGATGCAAAGAACTGACTCATTGGAAAATCTTACTGGGCAAGATTGAAGGCAGGAGGAGAAGGGGACGACAAAGGATGAGATGGTTGAATGGCATCACCTACTCGATGGACATAAGTTTGAGCAAGCTCCAGGAGTTGGCGACGGACAGGGAAGCCTGGTGTGCTGCAGTCCATGGGGTCACAAAGAGTCAGACACAACTGAGCGACTAAACTGAACTGATACCTTTGAGACCCGCTTTCAGTTCTTTTAGGTATATACAGAAGTTGAATTGTTGGATCATGTGGTAATTCCTAGTTTTAATTCTTTGAGGAACTACCATTCTATTGCCATGGTGGTTGCATCATTTATTGTTCCCATTAACAGTGCACAGGTTTCCAATATCCTTGCCAATACTTCTGCCTCTTACATCAGGCCACTTCCTTAGCTATAATCTGGCCCATTGCAACAATGTCCCACTCAAATTACTCTCTCAGTCTTCCCCGTCCCCTCCAAATTTTGCTCAGTCTCTAAAGATAACTCCCATGTTTTCTAAAAAGTCCAATGACATCAGCCTCTGATGAACTCACTTCATCTTAATCTGGGACCCTGTTTTCTCTCAATGATTAGTTTCTCATTCTCTAATCACCTCCTTACTCCAAGTCGTGTTCTATGCTCACTGCTTTCAGTTGGCATTTGTTATAGCCCATTCAATATAATAATATATGAAAAGCAAAATGTATGCCAACAAAAAGGAATGAAGTGCACAAAGCTTGATTCCTGATCTGAGAACTGTACATGGAACAAAGAGACTGGGTTCTGTTGCCCCAAAACACTGTCTCTGGCGGAGGCTTACTAAGAGCCTTTGCACCGTCTCATCAGACAGCCTCCCCCAGCCCCCGCCCCCCAGCCACAGGCACCTGGGAGAGCATTGAGCCTAATGTCACCAGTCGAGGAGAGAGGCTTCTCAGAGGAGAACTGGCTCTGGGAGTGCTAACCACTGATCATAGCAAACCAGAATTCATTAGTTCAGGGGATTGGTGTAGAAGTCCGCATGAGTTTTATTACAATATCTGCAGCCATTTACATTACACAAGGGCAGGGTTTTTTCCCATATCTTACTCACCCTGTGGGGATGCCAGCAAACAGTCCCAGTGGGGCTGCTGCTGCCAAACCAAACAAACCTTACTTTTTTCCCAATTAATCTGCCCCCTTTTGAGTTTGAAATCTTCTCAACCTTTCATTTGTTCTCTTTAGGGGTACTATAGAAACCCTTGGCTGCCTTATGTTACAGAAAGAGCTGAGCAGTGCTGGGGTTGACCTCTTGGAACGATGATTTTTCTGCCATCACCTGAATGCTCTGATATGTGATGTGGCCTCTGCTGTCCAGGGCTTGCCCTGCACCCATTTAGCAGCGTGAAGCAATTCCTTGAAGCCCCAGCCATCACTAGTAACAGGCTGCAGAGGGCTTAGTTCCAATGTCCCTTCAAGCTCTTCCACCCAGAACGGAATTTCAATCATGTCAAGAGTGCCTGGCCCAACACACATCTCCCAAGCTCATCAGAACCAGAGGGGAACTAGAAGCTCTGCCAGGAGGAAGACCTTTAAGACATTTAAGATAACTTCCAGCTGGTATTTGAAGTCCCTGCTAAGGGGCTGTCAGTCTACTTGAACTTCGTAACAGGGAACTAACTCACTGCCCCCAAGACAATTCAGTCATCTCTAGACAGCACTTTTGTTCTGGAGCTGTTGAGGCCAAGAGTCTACTGAGGGGCTGGTGTGTACGCAGGAGCAGTCCTCTCCCCAGCTCTGGGGTAAGAGCCAATCCCTGTATACCCGTTCCCTTCCTGGTAGCCCTGGGAAAGCTACGTTGAGGATGGTGTGAGGCCCAGGTGCCTCAGATGGTTATAAAACTGCCATCAGTAGGCATCATCCAGTAGGGAATTCATAAGCCTTCCTGCCCTGAGGACCACAGAGCATCCCAGCTGCTCCCAAGCTATGCATCATCGAGAAGCCCCAGAGGTTTTGGAGTTATTCTCAACCCAGCTGACTTCCCTTACTGTGGTTCAATTACTAACCATTCCCCAAAGGGAGGGGCTTCCCCGGTGGCACTGGTGGTAAAGAAGCCGCCTGCCAATGCAGGAAAATAAGAGACACAGGTTTGATCCCTGGATCAGGAAGACCCTCTGGAGGAAGGCATGGCAACCCACTCTTGCCTGGAGAATCCCATGGACAGAGGAGCCTGGCAGACTACAGTCCATAGGGTTGCACATAGTCAGACATTACTGAAGTGACTTAGCATACACAGCCTAATGGGAACCACATTTTCTTTCATAATCCTAATAGCTGTACACCTGGGGTTGTCAGCAGACCATAAGCAGCCTGGGGTCTCTGTCCTACTTCAAGCCCTCATCACCTCTTATCTGATCATTACATTTACCATCAACTCACCTCTCTGTCTCGGGGCTCTTTGTCTCCTCTCTCTACCCAGTTGTCAAAACAACCTTCTAAAATGCCGGTCTGACCGTGTTATTCTGCTCAGCATCAGGGCATCCATCTTTAATGAAATCAAGACCGATCTTACTGCCAAACCTTTAGGTCACTTCAGTTCTCCGGGTTAGTCCACCCTGGCTGCTTCCTCCACTCCATCCCAACATTACCCAAGCCTGCAATCCCTCCTTGTCTCCTCCTTCACCCCTCACCCACACCCACGCTGAGAGCAAGTCTCATTCATTCCATCTACAAAATACATATTTAGCCACTTATCCCTGTCTGCCACCACTCTGGTCCACGCCAGCATCATCTCTCAACAGGTGACAGCAGTAGCCACCAAACTGATCTTCCTACTTCCGCTTTTGTGCCTTTCTAATTCATTCTTTACATAAGTGTCAAAATAAACTTTAAAAATATGATTCAGGGACTTCCCTGATGGTCCAGTGGTTAAGGCTCCACACTTCCACTCCTGGGGCCACGGGTTTGATCCCTGGTTGGGAAACTAAGATCCCGGGTGCCACTGAGCAGTGTGGCCAAATACATACATACATATATATATACATGCATATATACATATATATAATTCAAATTACATCATTTCACTGTGAAATAGTTGAATGGCTTCTCATTTGTCTTAGAATAAAATCTTGACCAAAAGCCCTGTATAACCTGGCTCTGCCCACATATCTGACCACCTCTCATACCATTCTCCATAGTCACTGTCTATCTGTCTCTATCAACCACAGGCCCTTTGCGCTTCCTACACCCCCAACATGGAACACCCTTTCCTTGGTCTGCACTCTCATCTGGTGCTCATCTTTTAGGTCTCAGCCGAAACATCACCACCTCAGGAGTGCTTGATACGACCTGTTTTTCTCTATTATACCACCTTGTCTAGTTTGCTTTAGTGCTACTCACAATCTGTAACTAATTAGTATACTCAGTTTCTTGTCTGTTGTCTGATTTTGTTACTGAAAAGAAAGCATCATCAGGGCAAGGACCTCTCTCTTTCATTATATCCACTGGATCAGCTATGTTGAATGCAGTTCACAGCATGTGGCAGGCTCTCTATGACTTTTGTCCATTAAATGCTAAATGAATCCAACCCCCCGCTGCTCCTTCAGGCTTTCTTCTTTACCACTGCTCACCCTTATCCCCACATTCCAGCCATGCTGATTGGAACTCCCCGAAGATTCACGCTGCTTTCCCTCTCTGTGCCTTTGCACACGCCCCTGGGCTGGGACTCTTGATGCACTGTGTGTATCTAGAAAACTCCTGTGATTGAAATATCATCTCTTCTCTAAAGCCTTTCCAGCCTCACAAGCAAAGACCTGCATGTGCCACAGTGTGGTGCCCAGGCCTTTGTTCTTGCTCTTAGCAACTTGGTGCTAATGATTCATTTTCATATCTGCATCCTCTGTAAACTCCGTAGTCCCTGAGGAAATAGAGCACGTCTCCATTTCCCCAACTCTGAACCATGATCAAGGCCAGAACCTGGGACACATCAGCTGCTCCACCAACATTTGTTGAAAGATGACTGCATGAAGCAGAAGAGCAGTCCCTGCATGTAAACTCAGTAGGCCAGGTTCCTAATCTCAGCTCCCTGGTGATCAGGTAACTGATAATGCCACACTGTGTCTCAGGTTCCACCTGTAAACTGGGAATAATAAATCATTACCTATCTATTCCATAGGCTAGTTTAAGAATAAAATAGTAAATGCAAAACAGTTTGAAAAATATAAACTTATTCATTTAAAATATATAGAGAGAGTCCTTCCTTAGTGTTGAGACACTCAAGTTATAGAAGTAGAGACATGATCCCTTAAATGGTTCTGCTTCTTCAAGATGGCATTAGTTGCCCACCGTGAAGATGAGTCTGCCTCTTCCTGACTTGGTTCTTGGTCTGTTGCATCTTTCTGTCTGCAGTAACACTTTGGTTCCGGATTCACTACATACCAGTATAGTCTAGTTTTACTGAAGGTCTCTGCTTGTTTTCCGTCTATAATCATGGCTGAACGATCCCCTAACCAATCCTGGTTCCACTTCAGGAAAACTGTCAGCAGTACACACAGCACCAAGCCCATCCATCTATGTATGAGATAATGTAATTCTAAGACAATATTTAACATTGTGGGATGAAGCATAAACTCAATATGTTTTCAGGCAAAATGCAAAAAAATGTGTGCCTCATCTCATTAATCACAATAAGAATGAGGGATGGGGCAGATACCCGGGCCGGAGCTGTTCCCTTCAAGTTAATCTGTCTTAATACGAGGTCCTTGATAAAGAGAGTGCACATGACATTCTTCTGCTTGTTCAATGGCAGCTTACACTGGGGGAATGCACGATATATGGAGTAACAGGATTCTCTCAGTAATGAAAACTTGAGAGATCCGCGCTGAGTTTGGAGGTAACTTCAACTGCAAACACTCTCTGGGGATGAAACTTCAAGAGAAAGATTTCAAAGTAGGTATTATAAAACTGATCTATTCACAAATGCTTACTGAGTTCATTCATTCACTCATTCAACACATTTTTTTCTGGGCATTTATTTCTGCAAGAGGCTCTGTTAGGGGGTTTGAAACCAGCTATGGCCTGTACCCTCGGGGGACCCCCATAAGGGAGTATGCAACTCATATCCAATAATGAGGGCACCATATGGACGGCAAGGTCTGGTGTACACCAGTGCCTATCACAGAAAAACTCATTAAAAATCTGTCATATGACAGTGTGGAATATTATTGGAATAGTATTATGGAATATTATTCAGCCTTAAAACAGAAGGAAATTCTGACAATGCTACAACCTAGACAAACCCTGAAGACATTATGTTCAGTGAAATAAGCCAGTCACAAAAGTACAAATACTATATAAGTCCACTTATATGAGAAACCTAGGAAAGTCAGGTTCATAGAGACAGAAAGTAGAATGGTAGTTGCCAGAGGCTGGAGGTTGGAGGGAATGGGGAGTTATAGTTTGACGGGTATAGAGTTTCAGTTTTGCAAGATAAAAAATATTCTAGAGACAGATGGTAATGATGGTTGTAGATCATAGTAAATGTACTTAATGCCAGTGAACTATACATTAAAAATGGTTAAGATCCTAAATTTTGTGTTGTGTACATTTTACCACAAAAACAACAACAAATTTTGAAAGACTATCAGATGTCCAGAGAGAGCTTGAGGCTGGAGATACAGTGGAATGTTCCATGAGAAGGGAATCTCTGGGAGGACATGTGCTTTCCCAGGGAGAGAAGAGGACATAGCATTGGGCTGAGGACTCACTCCAGAGGGGAAAGAAAGCAGGCTACAGGCAGTGTGGCCGGAACTTCCAGGAGCAGTGGGCCACTTAGGGATGTGGAGGTGAAGGATCAGAGAGTTCCAGGGAGATTCTTTTAGAGCACGGCAGTCATTGACCAAAACCTCTGCTTTTGACAAGAAGGAGGGAACATGCAACCCTTAGTAGAGCTTCTTCAAAGAATTGTGAATGTGGCGATGAGGCTGCAAAAGGTTAAATGCCACATGAATAGAGAATAGGAAAGGGAGGACAATGATGGCAGAAACTTGAAGAGATCAGAGGATGGGAGAGAAGAAAGATTTAGCAAGGGACACGGGGACTGAAAGTAAAGGAGAGAGGTTGTGGAAGGATCTGGAATGTTGGGAGAGATGCCTTGGGGGATTCCCTCTCCCTTTGAAACAAGAGGACAGGATAAGGAGATGGAGGAGGTACCAGGAGGAGATAAGGCAGAAAAGAGGGAGCTGAGGGTTCATGTCTCCTCGGGGAGGCAGGAAACAAAACCAAGTTGGAGACGGTATTGTAGTGCGTGTGAACTTGGATCCAGCTGAGATTAGAGCCCCTGTGCAAGTGGAGAGACAGGCTTCCCAGGATGGCCAAGAGCATGGATAAAGCTGATGTCCACCAGGTCTGGACTGGATGGCAAGGAAATCAGGATCCAAGGAGCTAGGAAGGCATGAAGTCAGGGACTGAAGTTCCTGAAGAAGGTGAGGAGTTGGTTCTGGAAGAAAGAGAAGGAATTTTGGAGTCTGAAATCCTGGTTGAGGAGCGTCTGTGTGGCAGGGCAGCACCCAGGTGAGAGGTGCTGACACGTTGTGAACACCATCCCAGTACGGGGACTGTGAGGTCCACGTATTTGTGGTATGTTGCAATGTCCCCAGGGACAGTGACAGGATGATGAGGTGGGAGCAAGTGTTAGACGAATGAGAAAGCCAACCACTGGGGAGGGAAGATAGTGCAAGGAGAGTTCACTTGGCTGGCTAGGACAGGGAGAGGAAGAACTTGTGGAAAGACAGAGGCACCGCCATGGTGGGCGGGAGCTGAGGGCGCCCGTCAGTCAGTCAGCAAGAAAGGGGCTGAGGGCCGAAGTCTGCTTCCACTGAAGACGGTTCACTGGGAAAAGCTGGGCTACCCATCAAGAAAGGAGGGCCAAATGGGGAAGGTGTTGGTGTTTGCAGTTTGCAGCCTGAGCAATAATTGTGAATAAGCTGGATGAGGAGTCAGGCTAGAGGAACTAGAGGGTGGGAGGGGATTGCAGACGGAGCGCTCAGGGAGATGTATGGTGAGGAAAGCACTCAAATTCCAAGTGTCTGTAAAACCAGCAAGCCCTCAACCTGACCAAGAGGACCCCCAGGAAGGAGGGCCAGAGTAGGGCCCAGGGGGTGGATTCTCAAGTGCCACAAGACCACGGTGACAAGCATATATCTTGGGACTAGAGGACTCCTTCTAATATGCAGGCCTGACAGTCAGGACATCAGGGTTCTCATTCCAGCCACCACCAGCTAGCTTTATGAACCTATGTAATAAACCTTTTTTTCCCCCCTCTTTGAGGATGAGAGAAGTTACTCTGAGTCCTGGACTCCTTTTCTGCACAATGGGGGTGTTTGGAGTAGGTGATCTTCCAGCTTCAAAATGCTGCAGTGCTGTGAACCTGTGTCTTTGGTCCCCTCCTGCCAACACTTAGCCTGTGTTCAGTTGTAATGATCCAACTCCACACTCTGTCCACTGGTGGGAGAGATAGATGCTCATTAGAAAAAAGTAGAAGCCCTTGGCTGAATAATAATGTCATTACATACTTAATCCGGGTGGCTGTGAGCACAAACAGCTCCTTCTTCCAAATTAGAAGCAGCCCCCCAGCTCTTGGGAGACAAATGAGCAAAAGGCCGAGGCTTGGCAAGTGGAGCCAGGCTGGGCTGGATTGGAGCCAGGCCCTTCTCCTCCCCTAGCAGGATGCTCCAGCACAGCCCCAACCTGCACAACTGTGACTTTGATTCTTGTGACAACAGAAGTGTCATCGATTGGCAAGTCAGTACTCCCATTTCACAGAGGAAGAAACCAGAAACTAGAAATCTTCAGTAACTTCTCCTACATCTTGTGGCCCCTCCACACGTATATCCCAACTCTACTGCTCAGGCTCCTCCCTCCATGGGATTCTCCGGGCAAGAGTACTGGAGTGGGTTGCCATTTCCTTCTCCAGGGGATCTTCCCACCCCAGGGATCAAACCTGGGTCTCCTGCATTCTAGGCAGACGCTTTAACCTCTGAGCCACCAGGGAAGCCCCAAAGTGAAAGTCGCTCAGTTGTGTCTGACTTTTTGTGACCCATGGACTATACAGTCCATGGAATTCTCCAGACCAGAATACTGGAGTGGGTAGCCTTTCCCTTCTCCATGGGATCTTCCCAACCAGGAATTGAACCCAAGTCTCCTGCATTGGAGGCAGATTCTTTATCTTCTGCTTTGGAGTCCTGAAAATGGTCACATTTCAAAACTCTTCTGGTTTTTGCATGTTGTATGTCAATGAGTGGCTCAGCGGCAAAGAATCCACCTCCCAATGCAGGAGACACAGGAGATGTGGGTTCAATCTCTGGATTGGAAAGATCCCCTGAAAAAGGAAATGGCATCACACTCCAGGATTCTTGCCTGGAAAATCCCATGGACAGAGGAGCCTGGTGGGCTAGTCCATTGGGTCACAAAGAGTCGGACACAATTGAGTGACTGAGCGTATCAATGAGTATTTCCTTGTCAAAATAGCTCAACACTTCATGGACAATATCTTCTCCACATCCCACAACCCATGCCTCCATTTCCATTTTCCAAACCATATTTGGACATTAATCCCATTACCCACAGTCAAAATGCCATCTAATCTGGAAGGAATATGGCTGCAATATTAGGAGAGCAGAGAATAAATTCTGAAAACCATAACTCTTTATCATCCTCTCAGTTCCCATACGCACTTACTAAAATGCATTTGGCCAAATGAGAAGGGGAGAGAGAGACATTAATCCTATAGAAGTTAATAGTGATGGCATGAAGAAATTGTATTTTGACTTATACTATTATTGCTTATTATAAGTGATAGTATTATAAAGATCTCAGGTGCTTTCAATTAGTTCTGTGTTTTTTGGACTTAAAAAGAGAGAAAAGAAATCTCAATTTACTCTCTGGACCAGGAGAGTAATAATCCTTTTATGACTATGTATATTCATTTTCTTAGCCTCAGATGAAAAAGGTGACCGGGGGACTAGTTATAACAAATGCTTTATTTGCTTTATTTGTCAAGGCACCTTACATGCCCAAAATATGGTTTATAGAGTTCCCATGAGAGCAGAGTATTGAACCCAAGTGGAAGAAAGAGATTCTGTCTTTAAGGGACCTGCCTTCTTGGTGGAAATACAAGGTCTTGACACATTAAAGAGTTATAATTAGTTTCACAGAGACTTAAAAATCACCACCAAGTGCTGATTAGTAGTGAACAACAGCATGGGCCTGTGTGGAGCTTACAGAAGAGAAAAGGACCCCGAGTGAGCTGAGCTTGGTGAGGATATGCATAGAGCTGGGAATCTAGGTCACTCTGGGTCACAAGCACAATATTTGACACAGACCAGGCTTCATTCATACTCGATCAATGTTTGAGGCAGAGCATAGATTGGTGGAGAAGCAAGCATCAGGTATTGTAGAGAGAATGATATCCAAGCCATGGACGGCATTCCCAGAGCTCTGGTGGAAGTTTTATATTCTCCTATAACAACAGTCATCATCATATCCCAGGCACTGTAGATTCATCATCTTGAAATTCTTACAACTATCCTCTCATGCAGTGATGGCAAATGGCATCAGCCAACATGCCAACCCCAATTGGTTGGTAGCAGTTGCCTGGGACATCAAGTGGGTGGCATCCAGGCTCGGCGAGAAAAGGAGTCCTGATGGGCTGCTGAGGTCTGCCATTGGCTGACAATGATGTGGTACCCATGGCAAATATTTGCCATCTCTATTCTAAAAAATGCCTGCTGATTAGATTAGGAAACAAGGATTAAGTTAAAGAAATTTCATAAACTCATATAGTTGCTTTTTGTGAAGCATATTAGGAAAAGGCATCCCTTTTTCAAGACATTTTACTTTATGTTGTAAAATTGCCATAATATAACAACTTTAACAGGGCAAGCCACTCTACTAGGATCTGCTGGAAAATTGTCATAAAACACATAAAGATCTACAGCATCTGTGATGTGAATGTCTTAGATGTGGCGTCCTTATTCAGGACCCAGCCTGCACAGCTATACATGATGACCCTGAACCAAGATTTGAATTGAGATGATCTGTATTAGTTCCCCTACCCCATACTGCCTTAATGAAAAAGTGAGGCAATTGTAGAGGAAAGGCAGTAAGTTTTTAGAGGGCCTTAAATTTTTGCCTAAAGAGCTTGAATCTGATGTAATAGGTAAATGTGCAAAAGGGCTGTTTATATGCATATGCTCTCCTTAAATCAGACATTTATAGGTTGAGTACCTATAATGTTTCACATTTTGTGAGGTATGTTATACTTTTAAAAATACTTTGAATAGTTTATTTCGTTTGATCTCTACATGTGGAACTATAGTAGATTTCTTGGCAAAGAATTGTCATCAGTTGTCAGGAAGAGGGAGGAGGTAGGTGGATCTTAGAGCAGAAGTTATAAAAAGCTTCCATTTTTTTTTTAAGGCATGTGAAGTTGTGCACCTTTCTTAAACTAGGTTTGGATTCTCTTAGCTGAAGCTGGAATGTGCGTTTCATTATTCGATTCATCAGCATCTTGAGTAGACTTGCTAAATCATAGCTCCGTTCATTGGATGTGCCAGCATAATTAATTACACTGTGACTTCTCCTGACAGCATTTTGCAGGGACTGAGGGGAAAACAAAGACTAAACACAAGGAACTAGGAAAATCTGGGTCAACTTTCTGTATATTTATCATGGACTTCTTCCATGGGAGTCCTGGCTTTCAGTAATTGAGTGACCTTGAGCAAGTCACCTCCTAAGTTTCCTCCCCTGTGAAAATGAGGTGGGAGTAGATGATTTTTATCATTCAAGGTGGAAATGAGATGATATATTCAAATTAGATAATGTGAAGTGAGTTGAAGAGAGAAGCTTCCTTATAAAGATGTAGGCAAAGTAAAGAAACTACCAGGGACAAAGCAGTAGCCCAGGGGCCAGTCATCACAGGCCACTGCTACCCCAGTCCCAAAGGAGAAGGGGCACTTCTAGCACTATGGGAATCCAGAGGGACAGAGTTGTAGAGAGAAGGCTGCCTTGAGAAGGGCAGTGACCACTGCTGAGGGATAGACAGGTGTGCAACAGTGAAGGAAAAAGAGACATAAATTCCCCAGTGCTACTCGCCTCCTCCCTCCCTCTCATCTCCTGCGACGACAGTCTGCATTGGCCGAACCCAACCAGAAGACAGAATTCAAGGGGGCTGGGGATGTATTCCATGCAGATCAGCCCCCTGCAGCACAAACGAGGGAGGAGAAGGGCAGAGAGGGAGCCTAGGAGTGGGCAGGAGATGCCCAGCACTCACCCAAAGTCCACCCAATGTGAACATACTTAATGTACATCAAACACCCTGTCCTCTTAAACATGCCTAATGAAAACATGTTAGAAGAATGTTTTATTTTGTTTTGTTTTTTGAGTAGAGAGTGTGCTGAAAACTTAGGAGAACGTGGCAAAAAGCCTGGAGTCTGCCATAACAGGAGAGCAGAATATATTTACAGAATGAATAAATACATGAAAGAAGGGAAATAGCTCTAACTGAGGTCTAACAGCAAAGAACCATGACCCTCTACACATGCACACACATACCGCCTGCACATGCACTGAGAGCCTCTAAAGGCTTTGAGCATCTCACAACAGCATGGAATTTACTACGCAGTGAGTCACTTCTGAGATTCCAGCCTTGAGACAGAATTATTGAGGTACCTGAAAGGTTTATTGTTATCTATGTCACAAGCCTGGGAAGACCTGGCATCCCAGGATTCTAGGTCCTGGAAGGACTTGAGGGAGCAGCTAGTCCAGTGTACCCCTTTCTGTTGCAGGGTAGGTTCCTTGAGCTGCAGAAGGGTCTGGCTGTCAGTTACCCACCTGGATGGGGCAGAGCCTGTGTTGGAGCCATGCCCAGCCCCCTCTCCCCACCAGCCCCCTTTAGGGCTCAATGTCTCACTCTAGTGTGGCGGCTCTTGTGAGTGTGGGAAAGGTTGCTGGTTAAAAAACCTTCATGTCTTAAAAGATCTCAGAGCCTCAGGCTTTGTGGGCCTTCTAAACACCCTCTCTTTTGCCAAAATCTTTGCCAAAATCCACCTCTCATCACTATTTTCCCACAGCTTCTGCCCAAGTTGTCTTAGCTGCACTCCCCCTCACGATTAGCCAAGCCAGTGAAAGTCGCTCAGTTGTGTCCGACTCTTTGCAACCCTATGAACTATGCAGTCCCTGGAATTCTCCAGGCCAGAATACTGGAGTGGGCAGCCTTTCCCTTCTCCAGGAGATCTTCCCAACCCAGGGATTGAACAGAGGTCTCCGGCATTGTAGGTGGATTCTTTTACCAGCTGAGCCCCAAGGGAAGTCTGAAGTGGACTAGTACCAGGTCTGAAAACCTAAAGGCTTGAGCTGTTCTTGATACTAATATTACCAAAAGCCCTGCCATTTATTCAGCACTTTCTGGGCTCCAGGCTCTGATCCAGACAATCTCACATTCCTCATTCAACTGGCCCTTCCCAGACCCATCAAGTTGGGGATTCTGCTTCTTATCTTCATTTGAGGACACTGGGACAGTTTCCCTAGATGCTGAGCCTGCCAAGTCAGAGAGAGATTTAATGTATCTCACTGCACTCTGTCCACTGTCTCCCCTCTGCTCTGCCAAAATCAAAGACCTTCCAGGGTAGGAAGAATCTGCTAACTTCACAGTTTGGGGACATTTTGCCCTGGCAATGATGGCCCCGCAAAGAGGTATTGTGTGGGCTCTGCAGTGCCCCAAGGGCTCTCCAGGGCACTTCTCAGGGAGCCTTATTCAACCTCTTTACCACATGCATGCCCTAGACCTGGGTGCTGGGATATGGAGGGAGCTAATGTTTATCGAGGACCTACTCTGTGCTTTGTGCTTCACGTAGTCCACGTGACTTACTCTTTCCACAACCTTGGGAAATAGGAATTATTTCCATTGTACAGATGAAAAAACTGAGATTTACCAAAAGAATATAAAGAGAAGTCAGTTCTGTTTTAAAAGCAAATACTTTTTTCATTACACGCTATCCCCTCAGATAATGAGAGACAAAAGGGAAGACAGGAAAGCTTCAGAGGTCACCTGGATTGACCTGTCACTGATGTAGGGACCTCCTAAAAGGCAGCTCATTCTGCTACGGGATGACTGGAGAAAATGTTCTCTGATATAATATACCTTTCTTTGGTCTTTGACTGGGTTGGGGGACAGAGTCTTAGAGTGAGGGGAGATTAGGGCCTGGACTAGAGGATTCCCTCAGAAAACTGGAAATGCCAGAGTTGTAGGAGTGAGTTACCCAGTAGAGTCATTGAAAATCTGATCAGCTATCCTTCCAGTCTTCATCCCAGTGTTGGATAAAAACCTCCAACAGGACAGGGCAGAGGCCAGAGAGACATTAATCCATACTCCTTTGCTGTTGAAACTCAAGTAACTGTAAATCCACTTAATGCTGTTATCAACTAATCCACATCTATCTTATTACTTGAAAGCACAGCAAGAGAGATTTCATCAAAAGCTGAAATGAGATGCATGTTCTCTACTGCATTACTCCCCAACCTGTGCCAAGCCTAACAGTGAGAAAATGAGATTGGTTTGCATGCCTAATTCTGAGTTTACCCTTCGTAGCTCTTCGGTGATCCCTGTGTTCTTTTCTAAATGCTCCCAAACCATCTGGTTGGATTAAAACTTGGCCAGGTTTCTATGCTGGTATTCCCACTATAAAGTTAGTTTTTTAGTTCAGAACACTTACCTACATCTAATCTTCAATAGCATCTGTGTAACCAAGACAACCTTGAGTTACCTCCATGGCTTAGACAACCACACCCTTGATGTTACATCCAGCCTCAGAAATCACCTTTAAAGATCTTTATGAACAGAAGGAAGTTCCCCCATCTGTACTCTCAGTTTTATTCTTTTTAGCAGAACAACTGGACCAAAGTAAAGACAAGAGTTTCTGCTAAGTTCCTACTTTGTGCCAGACACTGAGCCAGGCCCTGGAGAAGCCAGAACTGAACAGGGTGCAGGCCAGGCAAATGCCAAGTCTCATCTTAAGGCCCTAATTCTTTGTCCCCCTCCTAATGCCTCTCCCACTCTTTTTAAGCAGCTCTGATCTGAACCACTGAGGACTATGGTTTCTTCTTTGCTCAAGGGCAGAATCTGTTTCATTTTTCCATGTCTCCCCAGTGGAGAGCCCCACGTCTTCTATGGAAAAAGCACTCAATGCGCTCTTGTGACAAGGATAACAGTGTTGCTCATGGGTTGGGGAAAGAAGATACAACCTAAAGATAATTTAATTTCTGATTCAGAAGTAAAGGATTATAAAACACATTAACTATAATGTTGCCAATTAATATGACTGAGTATTAAAATAGATCTTGTAATACTATAATTTGGAATGGTAACCATGGCATATTCTACCAGTCAGGCCAAGAGTGATATTTTCCATGATTAGCTTTTGATTAATCTTTTGATTGATACTTCATTTACAGCCTATATGTTTGTTCTTAAGGATTTAATTGCTGTTATGTTAATGAATTTTTCAGCATCCAGTTCACCTTTAAGGTAATCAAATTAAGTGTGCTTAGTTAGGAACACTAGTCTTCTATGAAAAGTACCTGACGAAAATTTGGTTTGTTCAGATGAGAAGGCGGCCTTCTCTGTTTCTTTTCCCTCGTTTTGTTTTTCTCCCAGATTCTGGGTCTTCCGTGTCCCCTCCCATCTTCCCTCTTTCCCACTGGCTCCAACTAATTTGACAGTTAAAGAAGGACACATGTTGAGTGAAAGAAACAATCTGCTTCATAAACAAGCTCAGCAGCTTCCAAGAGAAAGCAGAGGGACTCGTGTTCCTTGCTGAGATGCTCCTCTCCTCAATTTGTTGAATTGTTTTCCAATTTTGATGGTATAATGTTGCTTATAATCTGTGTATTCAACATGAATTTTAGAATCAAAGTTCAGCAGTCGGGTCTAGCAGATTAGGGAACTGAACTTACCTTTTCCTGACTTCTGGATAAATATGAAGAACATGTCCCATCTTAATAGTAGCATAAGGTGGTTGGGGAGTAGAAAGAAATGGACTTTTGAAGTAGGCAGGCTTGGCTTTCAGCCAGTCTGGTGCAGTTCATTCATTCATTCAGGGAATACTTATTGAGTTCATATCAGGAAGCTGGCCCTCTTCTGGGAATTGGGAAGAAACAAGGAAAGCTGCGTTTCACAGGGACTCTGAACCGGAACTCTGTGTCTTACTTGCTGTGTAAGACATTGGATATATTTCTTCAATTCTCTGAGCCTCAATCTCTTCACAAATAAAATGGGAATATTAAGGATAATATTGTTCAGAGAATTAAATTATACTTCTTAAGTGCTTAATAAGCAGAAGTTGTAGTCCTGGGTCCATGGATCCTTAGCGATCTGTGGATATAACTGAAATGCCTATGAACTTGGAAGGGAAAAATTGCGTCTTTATTTTTAGAACTTGTGACAGAAATTTAGTGTTTCTACAATTGTGAATATAGGAAATAAATCTGCTACTACTGTAGTAGTGTATGTAACTTTGTCACAAATACAAATCTCACTACAACTGTTGCAGACATCATGAAATACTGTTGAAGCTCATCACTACTTCAAATTGACAGATATTATTAGATCTGCCATGAGATACTGTTATTAAATGTGTTAATAAAGAAGCATACAGATTACTATATCATAACTTTTTAGATATTGATAACTATATTTCAGTTTAATTGGTTTCCTTTGTAGTGCTATGTATTTTATTTTATGTGTTTGAAATTTGGAAACATTACTCTAAGAAGGATTCCGTAGGTTTCATCAGACTGTCAAAGGGGTCTTTGTGAAAAGGGAAGAACATTGACTTAGTGTCTACTACAGTGATTTTGAACATTGAACTGTGTCAAAATCTCTTAGAGGCTTTGTTAAAGCAAACTGTTGTCTACTACCCTCAGATTTCTGACTCAAGAGGCCTGGGGTAGGGCAAGGCTGATTTGCACAAGGACCACACTGTGAGAGCCCTGGCCTAGGACACACTAACTATGGCATGTTTCTTCCCCGCTTGACCTGGCACATGAACAGTTTCAGGGCGCTGGAATGCTAGCCAATGATTCATAGCAATACAGGAACACACCCTCTGACTCTGCTAGTCAGGCCAGGCTGAGCTGTAGCCTCCTTTCTGCCCCTGGCCAAGGTCTTGTGACCCTACTGATTGTAAGCTCAGCCCTTCTTTTGCCTCTAGCTCCAATTCTGGTTTAGGCAGGGGCAATTTAAGAAACACTGAATGTTCTGGGATTCAGCATCAACTCATATACACAGCCTCGCCAGCCCTTGTCCGTAGGGATGATACATGGCTTCTCTTTCATTCCATGGTACATGAATTCTTGACTCATGCCTTAGTCCCTATTAGACAAGTGCCATGCCTGCCCTCATACTAGGGTTTGTAGTCCTAGTCTGGATAATGCAATGACGGAGTCCCTGTTACCTCCTGGAATTCCAGTCTTCCTGCATTTTTTAAGCATTGCCTTCTAGTGTCTTCTTTTTAACATGTTTCTGCCTTCTGTGGGTCTATGTCCTCTTCAGAATACCTGCATAACCAACTATACCTTTCCTTCAGCACCTGAGACAGCTCCTCATTTTGGAATAAGCTTCCTGGTCTAGGTTCTGCCTCTTCAGTTAACCTATCCTTCCAGAGTTCACTGTGACACAACCTATCATGCCCCAGATAACACATTAGTCATGCTTTGTGATTTGAGGCAAGATCAAGCCCCAGAGATTAATATAACATCTTTGGAGGTACTTATGCTTGTGGAATATTTAGCTCAATTAATCATTTATTGAGCATCTATTAAGTACTAGGTATCATGCCAAGCCTTGGGGCTATAAATAAGAAAAACTCTGATACAGACCTTGGTTTAAGAAATGCACAGACTAATATGATATGTAAACATACAAATAAATAATTATGGTCTCTTTTCATCTCCTTTGCATATTCATTTGCATTGTTCTGCTCTAATTAATAGTTCATCTCTAATTCTTCTTTAAGAGGAGTTGGTTTTTTCTTTCCAGTCCTAAAGATGAGTGGTTATGAATCCTCCTTTGGTAAGCTTTGAGTCCTTTGCTTTCTTCTCAGAGCTTCAATAGTTCATTCACCACCCCAGTGATCCCAGTGATCACTGCTGTTGTGTTGAGGCTAATAAAGTGATATCCCTCTCTTTTGCTCCATGAAACCAAAGTCATGGGCTTTCCCAGATGGAGGAGGACCAGGCTGTGACCCAAAGTCACTCAACTAACTTCACTTCCCTGCTAAGTCTACCTGATATTCGCACTTCCAGTGCCCTCATCTCCCTTTGAAGATACACCATGATTATGGGCTCTACTGGATCTGAAAAATCTTATGTTACCCCCATAAACCATTATTACCAAATGAGAGGTGGAGATCATGAGTAAATTATGAGGAAAAGAAAATTAGATGTCAGTTTTTTCCCCATCCTTTGCTTTTTCAACTAACCCCAGTGTAATTTTTGAAATAAGACCATGAAGGCTATATGGACCTTTACCAATATTATCTGATCTAAGCCAACCCTACAGCTCCAGTGCAATCAGCCAGGCTGGGGGAACTGCTTGACACCCCCTGAACTGCTTCAGTGCTGCTGTGATTAATTAGGAGAGCTGGTGGAGTCACCAGTGTTTGAATATCAGTTTAGGAAGTGACCCCAGCATTCTGCTGAATATAACAGCAGACTTATGTAATAGGAAGTAGGCACCTGGTAGAGCACGGTGACAAATTATCAAGGAGTAAATAGCAGGAGCTTATCAGTTGCCCAAAAAGCAGCCTATAAAGCTAAGAGAATGCAAGAAGTTTAATCATTTACATAGGTGTATATTAATAGCACTTGCTTTGTGCAGAGAACTGTCCTGGGATTACCTCGACCTGCTTGTGAGGTGATCCCCACTGCTATGAAATCTAAGTAGGACAGGCAGCGTCGATGGCTGTTGGTGTGTTTATGTATGCACGCATGTGTGCATAACTATTATGGAAGAGTCCAAAAGAAACAAAAATAACAATCCAAGAAAAGATGCTGAGCAGAGAAGATCAAAATAACTCCAGCCACATGAGTCCCTCTTGCCTTTGAATGTGGGCTGAGATTCAGGAACAAGGCCAGGATAACATACAGCCTGCGGGGAGGGGGTCAGACACACGAGATGTGAGTGCTGGGTCCAGCTCTGTCTATGATTCTGTCTCTGTCTCATAAAATGACAGATCAGTAAACGAGCAGAAAATCCAATGAAATAATGTTTAATACCTAGTAAGGAAATGGCAACCCACTCCAGTGTTCTTGCCTGGAGAATCCCAGGAACGGGGGAGCCTGGTGGGCTGCCGTCTATGGGGTTTCACAGAGTCGGACACGACTGAAGTGACTTAGCAGCAGTAGCAGTAGCAGAAGGTGACTGGTACATAGAACGCTTTGAGGAAGTGTCTCCCATCTCCTGAATCATCTACCGTTATCGCCGTTTTACAGATTAGGAAGGAGCTTCCAACAGGTTAAGTGAGCTGCCCAAGGTCACAGAGCTGTTAAATCTGGTGCTCTGAACGCTGTACCATGCTGTCTCCATTTCACATGTTCATGGGTTAAACCATCTCATGTCGAGTCCTTTCTTCAGCTGACCTTAGAGTTCATAAACAGCATCATTCTAATCAGAGGCAACCACCTTTCCTCAAAACCCAGGCTGGGACTTAGAAGAACGGTCCTCACCTTATATTTTTTAACCAGAATCCTGTTCCCTTAGCTTTAGATTCAGTCAGAGCCACAGACCTTGTTTGGGGGCTCAGCAGTTCCCTCTCACGCAACTCCCCCACCTCATGCTTGGCTGCTGTTCTACATACAGCAGAGAGCTGAGAGGAAGCATCCAGTCAATCTCCCCCACATCTACTCTGTTTATTAATATTTCAGTCCTTTTGGACCATGATCCCAAACAGACAATCCTGAGAAATCCAATTTTTGTCTATTTTTTTGATGACTCTGGAGTTCAGGAAGTTAAGAGTATTGCTTTTTAATTAATTCTACCTTCTAGAAGCTCGAAAAGCATAGTGCTGCTAACAGTGAGCCCCTCTAACTCTTCTGGAAAATGGATATGGACCTGTTCATTGGTATTGTTTTGGGTCATTATTTTTCTCTTAAAACTCTACTTTAAAAAACTTGCATTTTTGAAATGGCTGTCATTTAATTCCATAGGCAGTTGATTTAAGCTTCATTTTTTTTCCATTAGGTGAAAATTAAATTAAGCTCATTATTGTATTAGACAGGCATTGATTGTACTCACTTTGGTTTTAATTAAATGCTACTATTCATTATTTCCTCCTGTGTAGTGCTTTTAATTTTCTTTGGTATATAATTTGGGGTAACAACAATATCAGTAAATTATTCCTCATAAATAACATTCAAAGAGAGAGACGAACAAAGCACACTGTGAAGCAATTTGAAGGTATTTGCGTATTGTTTTTAATTTACTGGTAGGATATTTATCAAGGGATATTTTTTCCATGTTGCTCCTTGTGTGATAAAATGGGGCATGCTCATATCTCTCTTAAGCAGCTCTGACTTTTGCAGTTAATGGCTGACTTCAAGACATCATTGATCTTAAAAATGTGCTGATTTTATGTGCAACACTGAAGATATGGTCCAGGGGGTAGATGTTTGAATTTAAGTCTAAGAACATTATCAGAAAGGTTCAGAAAAATGTCCAGAGAAGCTTATTTATCTATAGTTTTTTCTAAAACATTTGTGAGGCACTTATTTCATGCTAAACAGTCTCCTGGGGTCCTGGAAATATATGGCATGATAGAAGACCACAGACCTTGTCCTTCTGGTACTTGTATTCTAAAGGGTAGGAGATAACATAATATGCACTGACTCCAGCCCTCCAAGAAGACAGGACTCCCATTAACTTGCTGACAAAGCCGGGGCCATTCTCTTCAAGTCTAGACTTTGAGCAAGATCATGTGTTTTGCACTCTCCTCCACCAAATATTTTATAATGAAAAGCACAGAACAGCTTAGCTGAGCTCAAAAGGATAGACAGATACCACCTCTCAAATCCAGATCAGAAGTAGAAAACAGAATGAACAGATCAAGCTGCTGCAGGTGTCCAGAGTTCTGGGTAGAGAAGCAGTCCATTCAGCTAGGACTTTGGTCACTACTGGTAAGTAGTTCTCAGGGCAACCACCAGGATGTGAGTTCAGCAGTCAGTGCTTACAGCCAGGGTTGACAATGGGATAAGCTTCCCCAAGCATACAGGGAGCCTAGTGTTTTTTAGCAAGCTGTAGTCCTATGGACAATGTCTTCTGATGTGAAATTGAACCAAATTGTCAGTGATTGGATCTGATTCTGGCCTTTAGAGAGTTTGCAAGTTCAGTGCAAACAACTACACAAGGAGGGGTGAGCCTGGCTGGGAAGAGGAAGACTTGTAAACAAACAAACCACTCCAAATGAGCTTAGCCTTCAAGTCAAAATTCCAAAATGTGAAATCATGCCAAGAAGACAGCCTAAAATCAATGATCAGGATATGAATGCTCTTCAGATGAAAAGAAATTTATGTACCAGTCTGAACTGGTTTTTATATGAGAACGTTTAGTATATACTCAAATAGATACATAGATACATAAAGGGAACTTCTGTTTAAAAAGTTAGGAACCAAAATTTATGAAAAAAAAAAAACCAGGCTGACATGAAATGAAAACAGGGAGATATGAAAAGGAACCAATTTTAAATATTAGAAATAAAAAGATAGTCATTTAAAAGCAAATAAAAATAAAATTTTAAGTAAAATTTAATAGCTTTGTAGATAAGATGAACTCTGGAGTGGTCTTCTTCCAATGCAAAATTAGTGGAATTTATGATTACATTCAAGGATTCACCCAGAATAACAGCAGAGAGAGACAAAGAGATTTTTTCAAGTCTTTGAAAAGCAGTTGAAGATATGGAAGACAGAGAGGGTCTTACATAGTCAAACAGGTGTCAGGAGAGAGGAGAGGAAATAGAGGAGAATCAATACTTGGAAAAATAATATAAGAATTTTACAGACATGAAGAAGGGCAGAATTATTTAGATAAAAAGTTCACTCCAAGTATGTAGTGCAATTAAGGAATATATATATACACCTATATGTTCAGATTATCAAGGATAATAAAGAAATTAAGGAATATATATATACACCTATATGTTCAGATTATCAAGGATAATAAAGAGAAAAACCTTTAAAAACTAGTAGAATATCTTTAATGAAGCATAAGTGACATGTAACTGCATATATTTCAGGAATATAACATAATGATTCAATATTTGTAAACATTGTCCAAGTAGAATATTTTTAAAGGGATTAGCTATAATCAGAGTATCAGACTTCTCACCCAGGACTGATGCCATAGAAAGCATGTACTCTGATCACAGTGCAGTTAAATTAAAAGTAAATATAATAATAAAAGGTAGTTAAAAGCAATACCAAAATATGTTTGAAAAGATAAACATGTCCTAAATGACCCATAGATTAAAGAGACAACCACAGTGGAAATGACTAAGTATATAGAAATGAAAGACAGAAACAGTACTAAGGAAAATTGGTGAAATGCAACTACAGTGAATTCTGAGGTCAAATTTATAACCTTGTGTACATTTTCCAAAAAATTTATAATATTCAACTCAACAAGATATGAATATAAAACCTAATAAAACAGAAAATATAAGAAAAAAGATAATAGAGAGTGGTTAACAAAGCTGGTTCTTTGAAAAAAAAAAAGAATAAATCAAGCAAAAGAGAATAAGAAAAATCAGACAATAGTTACAGATAAAGTAGAACTTTTTTTAAAAATAAATGAATTCAATAAACAATTTTATTTTAATAAAGTTGAAAACTCAGATGAAACACGGTTTTCTGGAAATAGATAAATTGCCAACAGTGACTCAAAAAGAAATAGAAACTCCAAATAAACTGATATAAACAAATGAATATTATTTCATCAAATATTATTTCACTATTAAAAAAAGTGAATCAATAATCAGCTCCTTGAACACCCCCTAAAGATGCAAGATCCAGATGTTTTTAGGAAAACCTATCTAACTCCCCAGAAGCAGAAAAATAAACCTAATGGTTTACAAAGTATTTCAAAGAAGAGAAAAAAAGGTAATACTACCAAGCTCATTTAATACAACTAGCATACTCTTGATAACAAAACTAACACTAAAGAAACAGTTCAGACGAATCTCGTTTAATACCATAGTGAAAGTTGCCCAGTCGTGTCCAACTCTTAGCAACCCCATGGACTGGTCCATGGAATTCTCCAGGCCAGAAAACTGTAGTGGGTAGCCTTTCCCTTCTCCAGGGGATCTTCTCAACCCAGGGATCGAACCCAGTGTCTCCTGCACTGTAGACAGATTCTTTACCAGCTGAGCTACCAAGGAAGCCCCCTTAATAAGGCCTAAATAAAATACAAGCAACCAAATCCATCAGTATATTTCTAAAGTATACATACCATAACCCATTATGATTTGTCCCCAGAATGCAGAGATAGATCAACAGCAGAAAACCTATTAAATAAACAAAATCATTTTATCTACCTAATTACCCACCTATGTAATAATAATATAAAAACATTCATGAAATTAAAAAGTACCAAATTCAAGATAGTGACTACATCTATGAAGAGAGGAAAAACAAATGGGATTCAGGAGGATAAATAGAGGTGCTTTGATATAAAATATGTATTATTACATTAGAGAAAACCTAAATCAAAATGGTGAAAAGCTAATGATTTGATAAAGCTGAATTGGGTGCATGGGTGTTACTTAAATTATTCTTTAAGGGTTTCCGTGTGTTAAAAATATTTCACAATTTAAAATAAAATATTACTTAGAGATCTGCCTTCAGCTCAGTTCAGTTCAGTTGCTCAGTCATGTCCGACTCCTTGCGATCCCATGGACTGCAGCACACCAGGCCTCACCTGTCTTGGGGCTTCTCAAGCGTGGATGCACATGTAAATCATATGAGAATCTTATTAAACTGCAGGTATACAGTGGGTAGATTCCTAGATTGGGGCCTGAGATTCTGTAATTCTCAAAAGTTCCCGGGTGATATTGATGCTACTGGTGCATGAACACCTTTTGAGTAGAAAGAGTAGTTCTCAAACCTGGGCATACATAGAGTTGGATGGGGAGCTTCAGAGAGAACCTAACGTTTATGCCCCAGCCTCAGGGATTCTGATTCAGTTGGCTTGGGGTGGTAATGCCTAGACAATGGTACTTTGGGAAAGCTTCTAAGTGATCGTAGCACGCAAACGTGGTTTAATTGAATGCAGCTCATTTTGTAGCTAAGGAAACTGACTCAGGAGAGGTGGAACACATTGCACAGACTGCTGGCCACTAGATTCTACTTTTGCAATTCCCATTCCAGTCCTCTTTCCAGGCACAAAATGTTTACTTCAATCTCTTCCAAGTTTCTGCCCTTCAGGTTTCCAAGCGCCTGTTGCTCATTCGCTCTTAGCACAGTTACTGGGTGTGTGAGTGCTCAGTTGTGTCTGACTCTTGGCAACCCCATGGACTGTAGCCTGCCAGGCTTCTCTGTCCTTGGAATTGTCCAGGCAAGAATACTGGAGAGGGTTGCCGTTTCCTCCTCCAGGGGATCTTCCCAACCCAGGGATGGAACCCGTGTCTCCTGCATCTCCGGCACTGGAATGCAGATTCTTTAGCACTGCGCCACCTGGGAAGCCCAATAACTGGGTAAGATAGTTATAAAGCAAGACAGGCTGCCAGTGGCATTCTTCAGTTACCTCCCTTCCCATCCATTGCCCCCTCTGGGCATAAAAGGAAACACTCTTGAGGAAGTTCTTGCCTTGGATTTGAGTAAGTGACATCATGAAAGAGTAAAGAACTTTCTTCTCCCAAGTTTTTCTGTTTTTGTTTTGTTTTGCTTTTTTTCTCTTGCACAGCACTCTCCTGCTCTCTCATCAGATGAAATGTACAACACTGCAATCATTCCACTACACCAGTAACACTTATTTATGTCCAAAGCACCTACGAGATCCAAGGATGGATCCTATGCGGAAGAAAGCCTTAGTGCATGACCTCATGTCACACCATGAGCTCAACACAGTTTTAAAATGTTAGGTGAAATTTTCCCAAGTGTTCCCAGCTTTCATTCTTTTCTTCTAGCCTTAATCTCTATTTTTCCCTACTAATCCACCCTGATTTGATAACCCTTCCTCGGATGTACGCATCAACAGTATTCATCCTCACTTCTCCTTGACCTTAAACAAGTAGGATTTATGCCTGGACTTCAACTCCACCTTCAGATACAAAATACTTAGAACTATAGACTATTAGAGTTTAGAAACTAGAAAATCTTGCAAATTAAAAACTACAGCTATGGGGTAACTTACTCCTACTCATAGCATGCTGTCCAGTGGTATATCTCATACTGAACAGCTGTATCCTACACCTTGGAAAGCAATACCTTTCCAAGCCCAGAGAGAGCCTTATGGTTCCAACACTAATGGAGTTTTCATTTCTAATATTGGTCTTATACCAGAACTGTCTCAGGGGAAAAAGGTAATGACTGGTTAGAATTCATCCAGGGGTTAAGCTAAAGGTTTATGGTTTGTCCATTTGAGATCTGTGATCATAGATAGAGAGGGAAAGGCACAGTTGGCTTAATTAGGCTTTCTAACAGGCCCACTGAACTGACCATATTCTTTCTTCTGAGGCAAATAGTCTGTGGGGCAATTACTTTTTTTTTGCATGTGTGTGAGAGCTGAGGTTTAAGAGCCTTTGAAAATCAATGCATAAGTCATTCTGTTGCTGAGTTTTAAATAGTACCTTGACCCTCTTTCCTGAATATAAAGTAACCACTGTATCAATAGTCCTTCCTTTTACTTATCACTTTTCTGGGCAGGAAAGCTGTGAACCATGTAAAGAGAAAAATGACAGCTGCAGAGAGGAGTCCCCAAAAACTGTATTTAAAATATACAAAAAAGAAAACTTTAGACTCAAAATTATTAAAAATGAAAAGACTTAGAGACAATGAGTCCTACATCATTAAAGAAATTGAAGCCTAAAGAAGTAGCTTTGCCAAAATCAGAGACTGTAGAAAACTAAAGAAAGACAGGGACCTAGGGTCTGGCAGACACAGAATCAGTTAAGATGGACCTTTATTTATGTATGTTAATAAAATAGTACACATAAATTGATTCTAGTAAAATCAAATTATAAGCAAAGTTTATTATAGGAGCTTGCAGTTTATAGGAGTCCTATGATAAAGACTGAAAAACAATTTTTCCCTTCCCCATTGCTCTTTTATTTTTAATCTGGGTTTGTCCACAGGAGAGTTGCTTAAAGCCCAACATATTGGCAAGTTAATGAGTTCTTACTGTTGAGTTTGTTTTCTTACTAAGATGAAAATGATGAAATGGTAAAATAGTTAAAGTGATGAACTACAGGTCAGAAATCCAAATTCTAGTCCTGCTCTACCCCTAACAAGCTATGTGGGCTTGGATGTGTCACTGAACCTCCATATGCAGCTATTTCCTCACCAGCTGTTCTGGAATAATCTCTAATATTTTCCTTCCCTAACTCTGATGCCCATCCTCAGGCACAATTCCCAGTAGAAAATACACTCAGTTGCTACATGCAGCAACTCAAAGGACCACGCTCAGTCTTTTTCCTGGTTTAAGATTTCGATCAATGTGTGATCCTTGCTCATCAGCAGCAAAGCGTCACCTGAGAGTTCATTAGAAATGCAGAATCTCAGGCCTCACGCAGACCTGCCAGATGGCAATCTGCATTCTAACAAGGTCTCTAGAAGATTCGTAGGCACATGGAGAAGCACTGGGTGAGGATACCTTGTCCAGCTTCCCAGATGATAACTGGCTCTTCCTGGACCTTCCTCGGTGCCCACTTTAGCGTCATCTAGTGCCCACCACAGCATCATCGCCTGTGGTGCTCTAGCTGACCTAGCAACCCCCAGTTCTGCTCCCTTCCCTTTGTCTGACTGACCTCTCCTCCAGGCTGGTGTGTGAAGTGAGTATATTGACAGACAACAGCAAGAAAGGTCAACATGTCCCTGGGGCAAGGGGACAACAAAAGAGCAGAGACAAGAAATATAAACACACAATTTGGAACCAGTGAGTTCAGAGCTAAACAGTCCCATACAACTTAACCAACTCTGAAAATACTTACAATATAAGCTATATCTATTTAAGGAGTTGTTAGACAAGTTTTTCTAGGTCAAGAATAAAAAGCACAATAGACAAATAAAAGAAAAATAAGAATATGAATAGGCAGTTCACAAAATAGAAGTAGAATGGTCAGTAAATCCATGAAACTATGCTCAACCTCAGGGAATTCAAATTAAAGCAACAGGATACCATTTCAGCATCTCTCCAAATGGAAACAATATGCCTGTTATTCTTTTTTAAAATAATACTTTGCTTTTAATTATGAAATATTACAGAACTACAGAAAATAATATAACAAACACCCATGTATCCCCTGCTTAGAATGGATATTAACATTTTGCCCTATTTACTTTCCTCCCCCTTTTTAATTGATAAAGATAAAGCATCACTCCACTCTCTTTTACCTCCCCCATCACTCTCCTGAAGTTGCTGGGTGTTATTCCATGTGTGACTTGGTACTTTTTCTACATATGAATGTGTCCAAAGCCAATGCATATTCTGTTCTGATGACACTATATATCTTTAAGAACTTGTATTTCTTCACTCCACATTGGGGAATTTTTCTGTGTTGATATATAGGGAGTTTGTTCATTCTTTTTAAGCTGCTTTTTAGCATTTAATTGAATGAATACAACAGTGAGTCACAGGTTAAAGGAATGAAAAAAGAAAAACTTATCAAATTCGAATGCTTTATCTAGTATATTTTAGGTCTGGTATAGAAATTCTATATCAGATTCCAAGAATCGCATGCTCCTTTGCCTGGTCTAAACTTGTGCTTTCCACCCCTGAGTTGAATGAATACTCTCCCCTACATTTTCCTAACTTCTCCCAAGGTCACTTCCAGAACAGAATTACTCATGTCTCTTGGTGATGGCAGAAGGCCAGAGAACCAGCAACCCCTGGGGCGCACAGTCCCAGGGATCAAGGTGCCTCATGGCACCCTGTTTTACCCTGTGGTCTGCAATCTAAGTGTCCATGACTGGGAAAGGCTCAGCTCCCTTCACCCAGTGATACATGGAAAAAATGCAAATACTTTATTGCTACAATTTATCCTAAAGGAGATTTGCAAAGCCACATGCCTGAGATTTATGGTGTGACATCCAGAGATTTCATGCACTGTATTTCTCATTTATGGGCCTCAATTTAGTTAAGAGAAAAGACGCTATCTAGAGCAAAAACAGCCTGAAGCTTTGGTAAAATAGGATATTTAATTAATTCCAAAACCATCACATGGATAAAAAGTGAGTTTCAGATCCATGTGTTCAAGCATCCCCTGGCCTTCTTATTAGCTCCCTCCTAGGTCTTGGTGACCAAGCTGTGCTCCCAGAAACCTATCCTTGCGACCTCAAATCCTACAGCACTCTCAGGCAGGCCTGGAGCCTAGAAAGCTCAGGGTGGAAACTTTCCCCTAAGTAACCTGGTTGTGAGGGTTGATTTGCATATGCAAATAACTTGTTCCTTGTCTGTCCGTAGAAGCCTGGAGAGCACAGAAGTCCTTTACTTCAAAGCTCTCCTACAAAAGCACACAGTAAGGAGTAGTGGAAAGAAGGCGGCGACCATCAGGGAAATAAGTCCGCGACCATCAGGGAAATAAGTCCTCCGCCTGCCCCGGCTGTTTCCAGGTGCATACGCGGCAGACAGCACCCTCGCACCTGTCTTGGAAGGAGCTTGTGTGACATTGGCAGACAATGGATGGGAGGGCTGTTTGAGGCTACAGTGCCCTTTATACAAGATAAGGTCATGATAGTCGGTCATGATATTCAGTCATGTCCATAGAGCAGGATGGTTTGTTGATCGTCCCTAAAAGGAAGTTACAGGAAGGGAAAGGTAGACATTTATTTATATGATCGTGTTTTATATGTATGAACATATTTATATTCACATGTTTATATTCATATTTGTGATTTTGTTAATATTCATATTTCTATTTATTTGGAGCCAAAAGCAGGGAGCCTGGGGGGAGCTCTTGGAAGCTTAAAGCGAGGCAGTCTCTTCATTTCTGATGAATGGAAAAGCATACACCACATAGGGCAGTGCTTTGCACAGCTTATCAATATTGAGCTCAGACTTGGGAAAATAGCCTTTTTTCTTTTTTGTTTAAATCAATGTGTTATCTGCTGGCAAAAGATCTTGACTTGCCTCGCCTCTATGCTCTCACATGGCACCTCCAAACGAGGACCCGAGCTGTCAGATTCTAAGTCACACTCAGAAGCAGCTCACATTTCCTGACCACCGACCTCGTGCTGGCTGGGTGAGCACTCTGCCCTAAGTCATCCAGAACCCCTCTGAAGTCCCCGCCTTTCTCAGTGCCCCTCACCGTACTGGGACCCCACTTTCCTTTGCATCCCTCCACACTCCCAATGTTTGCCATCCCTGCTGGTAGCATCTATCACCCTCTGAACTGCTGTCTCCCAGAGCAAAAGAGCTGGAAATTTCAAGATGTTACCCCCTTTTGTGTATGACCTTCAGAATCTGGAAACCATTCTACGTTATTAAGAATCATATAATGTCTCTGATGAAGCAGCCTGAACCTCAGGGTGGGAACTTACTGACTTGCTTCGCTGGGAAGAGAAATGAAGTGAAGTGAAAGTCGCTCAGTTGTGTCCAACTCTGCGACCCTATAGCATATATAGTTCATGGAATTCTCCAGACCAGAATACTGGAGTGGGTAGGCAGTTCCTTCACCAGGGGATCTTCCCAACCCAGGGATCGAACCCAGGTCTCCCACATTGCAGGTGGATTCTTTATCAGCTGAGCCACCAGGGAAGCCCTTAGCTGGGAAGGAAAATATCAATCAGCAACTGAATACATGTTGTGTACTGGGCGCTCTCCTAGGCAATTTCATAGTTTCCCTCTTAAAGCCTCACCACAACTAGAGAGGCAACTGTTGTAGTTTACTTTATAACACAAAATCTCAGAAAGGTGAATACTGTGTTCCAGTGCACACAGCTGGTCAGTAATAGAGGAGCTTTCTGTTTTGCGTGGTGCACCTCTGGCCTGTGGGATAAGGTGGTACTAAGCATGTTGATTTTTGTTTAGTCTCTCAGTCGTGTTCGACCCTGTTCGACCCTTTTGCGACCCCATGGACCATAGCCCACGAGGCTCCTCTGTCCATGGATTTCCCAGGCAGGAATACTGGGATGAGTTGTTTCCTCCTCCAGGGGATCTTCTCGACTCAGGAACTGAGCCTGCATCTCCTGCATCGGCAGGCCGATTCTTTCCCACTGAGCCATCAGGGAAGCCCAAGCATGTGGATATGGGCATATAATTTCCAGGCCCCCTGGTTCACTCTGATCTCTGTAAACTATTCAGACCTTCTATGTCAGGCGTCATCTCCCTATTCCTCTTCAGTTAACCCAAACCTAACCCAGCCGGCACTGCTCAACTCCGATCTGTCTGAGGGCACACCTCTTCCCGTAGATCCAGAGCCTTTCTAGCCCGATGTCCCACTGTATACTGCATCCTCCACCCACCAAATGGTAGACAGGAATCCCACCTCCCCATGACCCAGTCAAGTCCCTGAAGGTATAGTGCAGGGCCCAGAACAGCCATCTGGGGTCCCTCCGTGTGGCTGGAATTCCATTATTAACATTCCATTATTTGGCTTCAGAATTTATCATTGTGAATTGGGGAGGTAATAACGCACTAAGCCTTATTAGGCATTTATATCATTCTTTGATTTCACTTTATGAAGGCAGTTTTGATAAGAAGAGAATATTAAGAAGCCCATCGGAGTTGCTCAAGGACAATTAAGAAAAGCGATTGAGAAGAAGATTGGGTGGGGGAGGGATGGCAGGAGACTAAGATAACCTCACTCCCCTGCCAAGTCTGCCTACGGGCCAGGTAGTTGCTGACTGATCAGTCAAGGATTCTGGAATGGGAGAAGTAGAATTCTTAGGGATCATCTAGGCCTGTTCCCAGTAACTACAAAAAAAAAAAAAAAAGAAGCTAAGGTCCAACGGAAGTAGCGGTCATCTTTTGAAAACACACGTCTGACTGTGCCACTGGCACTCTGCAAGGCAGCTGTTGGCCGCAGCAGCCAGGTTTGGATAGAGACAGACTTCATGAAGGACGCACGTCTACTGGCATGTGCAGATTTTGACTTCTCTTCAGTATATAATTATTTGGTGCCTAGTATATTCCAGCCCCTTTAGGAACCAAGTGAAATGTAATTTCCTCACTGATTTCTTCATTGCTCCCAGTCTAATTATTCCTCCCATGCAGAACCCCTGTGCTGTTCCTCGACAGAACTTGTCACTATTTGTAATGAAACATTTATTGGTGTGTTTATTCACTTAAAAGCTGCCCCTCCCGCCCTGACTAAACTTTAAACTCCACGAATCTGGGAAGCGTGTTCAACAGAGTGAAGTGAGTTGGTTGTCCAGTGCAGAGTAGACATTCAATAAATACTTATTAAAGCAATAAATGAATGAATGAAATGTGCTAGGGGCTAGGGATATAGCAAATGATAAGGCTGATATGGATTCTACCCTCACAGAGCTTACTCAGGGCAGGAAGGGGAGAGAAAGGAGACAGTTATCAAAGGGGCAGACCTGTGATGCTGATGCTCATTTCCAGGGGAATGGGGTGGGAGCACCATCCTGGTTCTGCTCTATCCCTTTCCCATCTACTCTTGAAACTGATGAGAATGCAAGTGAGTCAGAGTGTAGTGCACAGTGACTGCTCTAATGAAAAACAACTATAAAAAGGCATGTCAGTCAGTATCTGAGGAATCATTATTAAGAAATTACTAGCAATGCATCTCAACTAATTTCTGCATGCAAAACTACAGTGAAAAAGGCTGAGGATGAGATCCAAGTTCTTTCTGGAGGAGGGACTCTTTTGCAGCCTGTCTGACCTGTCTCTACGGACTTCCCTGGTGGCTCAGATGGTAAAGCATCTGCCTACAATGAGGGAGACCCCGGTTCAATCCCTGGGTCGGGAAGATCCCCTGGAGAAGGCTATTGCAACCCATTCCAGTAGTCTTGCCTGGAAAATCCCATGGACGGAGAAGCGTGGTAAGCTACGGTCCATGGGGTTGACACAACTGAGCCACTTCACTTTGCTTTCACTTTCCTTGACCTGTCTCTTCTCCCCTCTCACCTCTTCTCCCTGAGTGCCTATGCATACCCTGAGTCCCAGCCCACACCACGTTTTCCCGCCCCTTGCTGTACTCCCCCCAAGGCAAGCACCCCCTCCTCTACCTGAAAAGCCCTCCTGACTGCCTGGGCCACCAACTCCCTCTCTCTTCTGTGCTCCTCCCCACTTTCTGCCTCTTCCACCACGGCCTTGGTCATGGCCTATATGTGCATTCACGCGTGCTAAGTCGCTTCAATCATGTCTGACGCTTTGCAACACTGTGGACTGTAGCCCTCCAGACTCCTCTGTCCATGCGATTCTCCAGGCAAGAATACTGGAGTGGGTTGCTATGCCCTCCTCCAGGGGATTTTCCTGACCCAGAGATCAAACTCCTGCATTGGCAGGCGGGTTCTTTACCACTTGTGTCCCCTGGGAAGGCCCATGAGCTATATCCCTAAGTAAGTGCATTCGTTATTTCTCTATAGTGGGATTAAGTGTGGTTTTTATTTCCTCCTGGATACTTCCAGATATTTTCCATTTTTTCTACAATGTATCTTTCCTACAATTATTTTTTTTTAATAAATGGAGGGAAAAACTGCTGGTATTTTGAAAAGATTGTGGTTATTTTATGTCTGTCACTTCTGCAATATTATGGGATCATCAAGGCCAGAAATCAGGTCTTTTTTGTTTTGTTTTCAAAGCTTAGAACCTATTGTGTGCTCATTATATGTCAGATGGATGG
Source organism: Oryx dammah (assembly GCF_014754425.2). NCBI lineage: Eukaryota > Metazoa > Chordata > Mammalia > Artiodactyla > Bovidae > Oryx > Oryx dammah. Next base: position 69,604,228 of record NW_024070209.1, read on the forward strand.
GTGGATGGATGAATGGAGAGAAGAGGGCAGCAATTGAGTTGGCAACTAAAGACATGAATCTGAACCTCAGGTTAGTCAAGAAAGTGAATAACAAATCCCATTGGTGTCAGCATCATAAATTAATAGATCATTCCCAGGGAGTCTCATGACCATTTCCCAGAGCAAGTGCTGGTGGGCTTGCAGCTCCCTGGGATCTTCTGAAGTTACCCTATATGACACAACTGAGACTCCCCTTTCATTGTAGTTGTGGAACTTGATGTCACCAGTCACATTGCCACCTGTCTGGGATTTTATAGACATGCTTTCTCTGTTTATTGTGATGTCAGTTTGCACAGTTTCTCTTCAGGCGCTCAGAGTCTTTCAAGCATGAAGCTCCTGGAGATGAATGAGCCTTTATCGGGGCTCAGTGCTGTTTACTCAGTGGGAGCTAGCTGTGCTCTCGGCTGCCTTAAATTTTCAGCCAGAATTCTCAAACCTTTAACTGAGAGGCCGGGGCCAAGTGGAGACTGGCTTCAGGGTTTGCCGGTATCTCCACAGAGCTGGCTGGGATTCGGCCACTTGCTAATAGGAGGGAGTGAGGATGGTGACATCTGCCTCCCTCTGGTGCCCTCTGGGATGTCATCTCATGCAGCTAACCTGAGACGCCCCGAATGTTCACCAGTGTGAGGGCTTGGAGGAGGGAAGCCCTGCAGAGTAGGGAGGGCGTCTGGGATAAGCTGGAAGGAAAAGCAGATTCTACCACCTTTCACCTCTCTGAGCCTTTCACCTCTCTGAGCCTATTTCCTCATCAGTCAAATGGGAATGGTGCGAGCTGAGATCACATGGAGCACCAGGAGACATGCAGAAAGGAAAGCTCTCCTCTCATTGTTGCCTTTGGATTCCCCATGGCCCCATTGTCCTCTGAAATGTGCCTCTTGTCCAGGAAGGAAGGGATTCCTGCAGGACCGGTGGCTCACCCGCCAGCTGCCTGGCTCACTGTCCGCTCTCCACTCGCCTCACTCTCTGCTACTCCAGAAGGTGAGCTGAACAGTTGGAGGCAGGGTTGATGCTGAGTCGGGGAGACGGGAGACGATATCAGATTAGACAGAGGAGCCGAGGCAGCTTCTTCTACAGGAACTTCAAGGGTCCCCTAAGGTCTCCCTTCAAAGTGACGCCAAAGCCTGGGCCCTGACAAGTGGCAGGAGTGGCAGACGGGCCCGACTGGCAGAGCACTTTGAGTAGATAATTAGTTCAGGCTTTGGGGCTCCTCTATCTTTGCCTTTCAACTTGATCTGATGAATCACCCCTCCCCACATCCATCTTTCTCCTCCCGCCCTGACTGACTTTTATTCCTCTAGAAGACTAGCCTGAACTAAACCTCCCCAAATCCAACAGAATAAGAAATGAATTCAGGAGTGAGTTTCTATGCTGCAATGCCATCTTGTGAAAGAGAGCGTATTCCTGAGTTCACAAATTTTTTTTTCCTTCAGAGGCAAAATATTCAGGTATTGCTGTCGCAGAGTTAGGTACACAGTAGTAACTGAAATTCTGTACGTGAGGCTTGTGTGGTGCCCACTCCTTGGGCATTTGGGAAAAGAAACGCAGTTCTTCTGCAGAACAGAAAGTCATCAATGTTGCCATCAGCATTCCCAGCTACCACTTATGTCTTTTCTTCTTTTTATTCTTTGAATGTTTTAAATGAAATATGATATACATACACTAAAAACCATATATCAATGCGTGAATTTTTATAAAATGTAATTCTTCATATATTTTTTATGAATAATTACCACACATTTCCCAGCAAATGAGAAGCCTCCCCTATGCCTCTTCTAGTCATTACAGATTTCTTAAAATAATCATTATTTAGGCTTCTTTCCCTATAGATTAGGTTTTCCTGCTTTTAAAATATATACAACTTTATATGAATGAGCATATGAATAGTAGTAACTGTTTTTTGTCTGTGAGTTATTTCCATTTAGTTGTATGTACTAATTCAATTTTCATTGTGTAATAATATTCCATTTTATCAATGTATACCAGTTTATCCAGTGAATTAGACTGTACATGTACAGGGCTTTTATTGCACATATGTATATATTTCATTTTGGATATTTACTTAGGAGGGTCAAAAGTGTGTGTTCATTTAGCCTTAGAAGATATTGCTAAGCATTTTGCCAAAGTTGTGATACCAATTTACACTCCCTCCAGCAATATATGAGACACCAGCTGCTCTGTATTCTCGGCTTGGTAGGGTCTGGTTTTTGGTTATTTTGTTCTGTTCTGTTTGTCCTTAGCCATGCTGCTGGGTGAAGTAGTATTTCATTGTTGTTTCAATCTGCATTTCTTTGATGCTTTTCATATGCTTATTGAACCTCTGCAAATCTTTTGCTCTTTTCGATGTTCTTATACTGTAGATTTTGTTTTCTTATTTATATTAGGAGTTCCTTCTATATTTTGAACAGAAGTCCTTTTTAAGATGTATGCACTATGGATATTGCTCATATTTTCTCCCAGTTCGTGACTGGCCTTTCCAATTAGTTAACAATGTCTTCTAATGAGAAGAAGTCTTAAGTTTTTGTGAACTCCTACTTACCAATTTGGAATTATGATTAATGCTTTTTAGGTCCTGTTTAAGACTTCTTTACCTATGCCAATGTCCTAAACATATTCTCCTGTGTTATCTTCTAGAAGCTGTATTGTTTTGCCTTTCATATTTAGGATTATAATTTATTTAAGTGGACTTTTATGTATGGCATGAAGTAGAGATGCAAACTTGCTTTTTCATAATCCATTAATCCGGCACTATTTGTTGAAAAGATTATCTTCTTGTCATTGCATTTCAATGGCATCTTTGTTATAAATCAGGTGATTATAAATACAGGTTTGTTCCTGAACTCTATTCTATTCAGTTGCTAGCTATGTGTCCATCTGTGTGTCAGTACCATTTCATTTTCTTTTATGTAGCTTTATAAAATGTCTTGATGTACGGTATTCTAAGGACTCCAACTTTGTTCTTCTTCAAGATCGTCTTTGCCACGCTTCAGTTCAGTTCAGTCGCTCAGTCGTGTCCAACTCTCTGCGACTTCATGAACTGCAGCACGCCAGGCCTCCCTGTCCGTCACCAACTCCCGAGTTTACTCAGACTCATGTCCATTGAGTCGGTGATGCCATCCAACCATCTCATCCTCTGTTGTCCCCTTCTCCTCCTGCCTTCAATCATTCCCAGCATCAAGATCTTTTCAAATGAGTCCGCTCTTCCCATCAGGTGCCCAAAGTACTGGAGTTTCAGCTTCAACATCAGTCTTTCCAATGAATATTCAACACTGATCTCCTTTAGGATGGACTGGTTGGATCTTCTTGCAGTCCAAGGGACTTTCAAGAGTCTTCTCCAACACCACAGTTCAAAAGCATCAGTTCTTCGACGCTCAGCTTTCTTCACAGTCCAGCTCTCACATTCATACCTTTGCTGGCAAAGTAATGTCTCTGCTTTTTAATATGCTGTCTAGATTGGTCATAACTTTTCTTCCAGAGTAAGCGTCTTTTAATTTCATGGCTGCAGTCACCATCTGCAGTTGATTTTGGAACCCCTCAAAATACAGTCTATCTCTGTTCCATTGTTTCTCCATCTATTTGCCATGAAGTGATGGGACCGGATGCCATGATCTTCGTTTTCTGAATGTTGAGCTTTAAGCCAACTTTTTCACTCTCCTCTTTCACTTTCATCAAGAGGCTCTTTAGTTCTTCTTCACTTTCTGCCATAAAGGTGGTGTCATCTGCATATCTGAGGTGATTGATATTTCTCCTGGCAATCTTGATTCCAGCTTGTGCCTTATCCAGTCCAGCATTTCTCATGACATACTCTGCATAATAAGTTAAATAAGCAGGGTGACAATATATAGCCTTGATGTACTCCTTTCCCAATTTGGAACCAGTCTGTTGTTCCATGTCCAGTTCTAACTGTTGCTTCTTGACCTGCATACAGATTTCTCAGGAGACAGGTCAGGTGGTCTGGTACTCCTGTCTCCTAAAGAATTTTGTACAGTTTGTTGTGTTCCACACAGTCAAAGGCTTTGACAAAGTCAATAAAGCATAAGGAGATGTTTTTCTGGAACTCTCTCGCTTTTTGATGATCCAACAGATTTTGGAAATCTGATATCTGGGTTCCTCTGCCTTTTCTAAAACCAGCTTGAACATCTGGAAGTTCACGGTTCATGTACTACTGAAGCCTAGCTTGGAGAATTTTGAGCATCACTTTGCTAGTGTAGGAAATGAGTGCAATTGTGTGGTAGTTTGAGCATTCTTTGGCATTGCCTTTCTTTGGGAATGAAAACTGACCTTTTCCAGTCCTGTGGCCACTGCTAAGTTTTCCAAATTTGCTAGCATATTGAGTGCAGCACTTTCACAGCATCATCTTTCAGGATTTGAAATAGCTCAACTGGAATTCCATCACCTCCACTAGTTTTGTTTGTAGTGATCCTTCCTAATGCCCACTTGACTTCACATTCCAGAATGTCTGGCTCTAGGTGAGTGATCATACCATCATGATTATCTGGGTCATGAAGATCTTTTTTGTATAGTTCTCTGTGTATTCTTGAGCCACCTCTTCTTAGTATCTTCTTCTTCTTTTAGGTCCATACCATTTCTGTCCTTTATTGTGCCCATGTTTGCATGAAATGTTCCCTTAGTAGCTCTAATTTTCTTGAAGCGATCTCTAGTCTTTCCCATTCTATTGTTTTCCTCTATTTCTTTGCATTGATCACTGAGGAAGGCTTTCTTATCTCTCCTTGCTATTCTTTGGAAGTCTACATTCAGATGGATATATCTTTCCTTTTCTCCTTTGCCTTTCACTTGTTTTCTTCTCACAGCTATTTGTAAGGCCTCCTCAGACAACCATTTTGCCTTTTTGCCTTTCTTTTTCTTTGGGATGGTCTCGATCACTGCCTCCTGTACAACAACGTCATGAGCCTCCATCCATAGTTCTTCTTGCCATGCTTAACCTTTTACATTTACATATACATTTTAGAATCATCTTAAACACACAAACACACACACACACACAAAAAAAAAAACCTGCTGAGATTTTGATCGAGATTGCATTGAATCTATAGATTAACTTGAGGAGAATTGATATGCTTACAATATTGAGTCTTCTAATCCATTTGCATGATAAAGCCTTCCATTTATGTAGGTCTTCCTTAATTTCTCTCAGTAATAATTTTGTAGTTTTCCTTGTGTTCTTGCCAATATTTCTTTAGATTTATTCCTTTGAGATCTTTAAATACTTTTGTAAAAATTGTTTAAAATTTTTATTTTTCTTTTATGACTAGTTTTTTAAAATATAATTTTTGTTGTGTATTGATAGTCTTTGGATACAGATCCAAAGACCATGCTAAATTTACATATTGATTCTAAAAGCTGATATATCATTTTGGATTTTCTATCCTGTTATCTGTCGAAGTTGACACTTTTATTTTTCTTTTCTAGTTATTTCTTTTCTTTTCCTTGCTTTATTATATTGGCTAAAAGAGCCAATGAAATGTATATTTGAAGTAGTGAAAATGAGTATCATTGTTTCTTTCCTTAAGTCAGAGGAAAGATTTCAGTATCTCATCATTAGATATCACGTTAGCTGTAGAGTTTTCACAAATGTCTTACATCAGATTGAGGAAGATTCCTTCTGTTCTAGTTCCTATGGTTGCATCCCAAAACTAATTGGCAAAAAAAAAAAAGACCATTGATTATGCTTGTAGATTCTAAGAATCAAGAATTTAGACAGAGGGCAGTAAGGGAGGCTTATCTCTGCTTCACAATGTGCTGGAGTTGGAAGACTTGAAGCTGAGGGAGTGGAATCATTTGGAAGCATGTTCCCTCACATCTGATGTTTGATGCTAGCTCTTGGCTGGGGGCCTCTTTACTTGGGTTTCTCCATGCAGTCTCTGCATAGAGGCTAATTTCAACTTTCTTAAAGCATGGTGAAGAGTTTCCAATAGCAAGTGTCCTGCAAGAGGTCAGAGTGGAAGCTGTACTGCCTTTTATAGTCTAGCCTCAAAAGTCACACAGCAACATTTCTACTGTATTGTATTTAACAAGATAGTCATAGAGTCCTGCAAGTTCTGGAGCAGCATGGAGAGATGCAATATGGCTGTGGCCATAAAAGTACAGTCTCCCAGACTTTTTATCTAATGTGCTAAGCGTTTTAATCATGATTGGGTGATGAACTGTATCAAATTCTTTTTCTGATTCTATCAAGTCATTTATAGAATGTTTATTATTTTTTCTATTAAAAAAGTAGTGAATTACACTTATTGAATTTTGAGAATTAAACCAATCTTATATCTTAGAATAAGCTCAGTTTGTTGTGATGGATTATCTACTTTATATATAACTCATATTGTTTTGCTAATATTTTATTTAGAACTTTTACATCTATGTTCATGAGAGAGAATGGCCTATACTTTTTACTTCATTTAAGCCTTCAAAGCTTATGCTTTTGTTTTCAAACAAAATTATGCTACCCTTATAAAACAAAATGGGAAGTCTCCCTTAATATTTTTATTTGCTGCTGACTTCATATGAAATTGGTTTTACTACATATTTAACTATCTGAAAGAACTCACTGGTAAAGCCATCTTGGCCTAGAATTACCTTTGTGGGAAGGTACTTAATTATGTATCATATTGTTGTAGTTGTTCAGTGGCTAAGTCATGTTAGACTCTTTGCAGCCCCTTGGACTATAGCTCTCTGTCCATGGGGTTTTTCTAGGCAACAATACTGGAGTGAGTTGCCATTTCCTTCTCCAGGGGATCTTCCTGGACCAGGGATAGAACCCATTTCTCCTGCATTGGCCGGCAGATTCTTTACCATTGAGTCACCTGGGAAGCCCAGTTATCATTTTACTGTGCTGTTAATTGTTACCCTGGAGATCACTAAGGTATACCTTGAATTCGTATGCTTACCATTACCAAACAAGGCAAGGACCTTAGGTTATTTACATTCCATTTACTCTAGCACTATCTTTGTCCTTTTTTGTCATATATTTTATTGCTACACATATTTAAAATCTCTCAAGACAGTATTACTGTGTCAAAATAACAATATTTTTTTTCTTTCCAATGCTCTTGAGCTCCTTACATTATTCAATTTCTATCTGGGACCATTTTTGATTGCCTCAAGAGCTCTTCTTAATATTTCTCTCAGTGAAGATCTGCTGGGAAAAAACTGTTAAGCTATTTTGACTGAAAATGTCTTTATTTTACCTTTATCTTTGAAGACAGCAACCACTGGGTAGATAATTCTTGGCTGACAGTTATTTTCTTTCTGTGCTTTATGTGTATCACTCAGTTCTTTCTGGCCTTCATTGCTTCTGTTGAAAAGTCAATTTTCAGCTTTATTGATGCTTCCTTAGAGGTAATAATTTTACCCCTCATGCTATTTTGAAGATTGTCTTTGATTTTTAAATAGCTTTATTATGATATCAATAAATTTGTTTTACATTTATTCTGTTTGGGGCTTATAAAGAAACATTTGTTCATTCATTTTTAAAAGAAAATCTCTTTTTCTTCAGATATTGCCTCTGTCCTTTCCTCTTTCTCCTCTCTTTCTGGGACATCAAATTCATATATTTTGCACCTTTTGTTGTGTCTCTTTGACTCTTGCATTTTTCATCTTTTTTTTTTTTCTGCCTGTGATTCAATATAGTTATTTTCTACTGACCTCTCTTCTAGTTTACTAATTCTCTCTTCTGCTGTGTCCAATGTACTATTAAGTCCATCTATTGAATTACTGATTTCAGATATTATATTTTTCACTTCTAGAATTTCCACTGATTCTTAGTCCATAGATTCATGTTCTCTGGTGAAATTCTTTATATTTCACTGATTTTCTTACATATATGCTTCAGAAAATCATTTTTAAGTATGTATTTGACTACTCCAGTACCAGGCTTCAAGGTCTGTTTTTCTCTTTGTTTTTTATCTTGGCTTTGGGTCTTTTGGCTCTGTTTCCTGTTGCTCCTGGTAATATTTTATGAAATGCCAGAAGTTCTGGATGATAGTGTTCTTCTTCAGAGCAGTTTTATTTTCTTTGACAGGCAGATTCATATTGATCCAATCAGGAGTAGATGATTCAGGGCTGTGGAGTTTCTATGAAAGTCTGGGTAGAATCGGTAGAAACCAGCAACTTATTGAAAAACAGAAATAAGGGTGGCTGGAGCACAGAGGGTGGTTGGGATTAGCAAGAGAGGAGAAGTCAAACACCCTAAGTTGAGAACCTCAGTAACAAAGAGGATGATGCCATTAAGAGAGCTGCAAGGAAGATCAAAATTGGGAAAGAACAGGGATGGATTTGATTGTTGTGGAGCTGGAGCATACCTATGAAACAATGTTGGGGCTGAATAGATAGTGATATTAACTTTGTGGAGAGAACCGCCTTGAAATACAAGTCAAAACTTAAAGTGAGAGAGATCTTATTAAAATACTTAGGCTAATAAAAGCTGTAATATCCAGAGGGCTTCCGTTGTGGCTCAGCTGGCAAAGGCCACCTGCTGCGTCCTTACTTGCTATTCCTGTTGTCATCACTGGCTCTTCTCAGTCCCTGTCAATCAAAGGTGCTGGATATTGAGAAGTCACTTTAGCACAAGGTAATGGCCAGTGATCACCAATTTGGATAACTCCGCAGATGTGGATAGATTGAACACTTTAACCTTTCATTAGCTTGTTGACAGGATACTTCCTCCTTCATTCAGAGTATCAGTGAGAGTAGCTTCTTTTGGAAAGCTTCTTAGCACCATCTTTATCTCCTCAGTCTTTGCTAGGGCTGGTTACTTCCCAGACACATCTGTCTGTGCCATTAATAGTGAGGCAATTATTGAAGTTTGCTTTGTGCCAAACCAGTGTGGACCAGTACTTTTCATCTATAAGGATAAAAGGGAGAAATGTATGCTCATGAACTAAAATTGCACTTATACCTCCAATGAGTTGGCATTCTTCTTGTCTGTATCACCATGGCCCCTCAGTTTCACCACAAAGTATATTAACCCACCAACTGTTCAGCACTGGTCTAGATTAACACGTCTCAAACATTTTTGTCCCAGGATCACTTGAGAGTCTTAAAAATTAACGTTTGTGTGGGTTATATAGGTTGACTTTATCATATTATTATTAAACTCAGAAATTTAAAAAATTTTATCTACTAATTCATTTGCAAACAATAATAAATCCATTACAAGTAAACATAACATAGTTTAAGGAAAAGTAACCATTTTTACCAAAACCAAAGCAAATATATTGAGAAGGGTGGCATTGTTTTACATTATTTTGCAAATCTCTTTAAAGTCTGGTTTAATAGAAGTCATATAGTTTCTGGAAAACTCGACTACATAGTCATGAAAGAATGAGAGTGAAAAAGGCAAATAACATCTAAATATGATTATGAAAATAGTTTTACCCTATGGATCCCCTGAAAGACACTCAGGAACCCCCAGGGATCTCTGAACCACTATTGTAGAAGCTCTTGCCTAGCTGATTAGTTTTACTCCAGACTGAGTGAGAGGATTCCAAGTTCTTGTCTTCAGTCAGGCTCTTCTTTTTAAATGATCTTCTCAGTTTTTAAAATCAGAATTAAGAGTGTGTTTAAACTCTTTCAAGCTACAGAAATTAAAGGTAAACTAATTTAAGTGAAAAAGAAAGATTAATTGGCTCATGTAACTGCAAAGTCTAAGATACTAAGACTAGGCTTCTGTTGAAGCTGAAACTCCAATACTTTGGCCACCTGCTGCAAAGAACTAACTCATTTAAAAAGACCCTGATGCTGGGAAAGATTGAAGGGGGGAGGAGAAGGGGATGACAAAGAATGAGATGGTTGGATCGCATCATTGACTCAATGGCCATGAGTCTGAGTAAACTCCAGGAGTTGGTGATGAACAAGGAGGCCTGGTGTGCTGCAGTCCATGGGGTCACAAAGACTCAGACACGAATGAGCAACTGAACTGAAGCTTCAGATTCCACCCTGTCAAGTAGCTCAAGAATTCCCTAGAATGTGTTTAGAGGTCTTGTTCACTGTTACCCCCTCAAGGCCAGGAACAATGCTAAACACATAATAAGTACATAGTAAACACATAATAATGTATGCTTGCTGATTAATTAAACAATAGATTAAATATTGTTAGCAGAACTCTGTTTCCATTCTTCAACTCTGCTGCTGCTGCTAAGTCACTTCAGTTGTGTCCGACTCTGTGCGACCCCATAGATGGCAGCCCACTAGGCTCCCCTGTCTCTGAGATTCTCCAGGCAAGAATACTGGAGTGGGTTGCCATTTCCTTCTCCAATGCAGGAAAGTGAAAAGCAAAAGTGAAGTCGCTCAGTCGTGCCCAACTCTTAGCGACCCCATGGACTGCAGCCTACCAGGCTCCTCCATCCATGGGATTTTCCAGGCAAGAGTACTGGAGTGGGGTGCCATTGCCTTCTTATTTCTTTCCCTTATCTCTAAGACTCCCTAGAAGCTCTGGTCACACATGGTTCTTGGTGCTCAGAATCTTAGAGAAGAAGTCATCCTTTCCTTTACACGGCATCCATATTCCCAAGAAAGGAAGATTATTGATCTTTCATGGGCCATGAACCCAAACTGAATCAATTATTGTATGTGAGGGGAATGGGTATTATCAGCTTAGAAAGGGAGGGGCTGGATTATTGGCAGCTCCACCAGAATCAAATCAAGTGAAGATGTGGCAATTCCTAAAAACAAAGAGCGCTGAGCATACATCACACAAAATTACAGATGTCTACTAAAGATACTGTAATAACCTATCAATAAATGGCTTATCTAATCACATACCTCAAATTATCAGATGTACAGTGTGTGGTCTGGTCATTCAGCGATCCAGAAAACTGTATGCCAGCCAAGCTAACAAGTGGGTGATTGATTTATGATTCTTCAATTTAGTTTTAGTCCCTGAGCTTCAGAACAAACTGTCTGACTTTTTTCTATCTCACGTCATCTAATCTACAATTTGGTGTGAGAGCATTGCTGTTAGTGTTACCCCCTTTATAAACCATCCATGATTGCTTGTTACCTTTCAGAAAGGATCTCAAACTCTTTAGGCTAAGTTCTTTCATCCAACACAGTGGTTCCATGCTTCTTGGCCATTTCAAAACTGAGGAACCCTTTTAGTGACTCCCATATTGTAGAAGTAATTGTTTTAGTCATAAACATTAACTGATTAAAACATAATGACAGCAAGTCTTATCTTAGTAATACTTTAAAATAAATTTTTACCATTAGAATATCAGCATATATTTGAATATTATTATAATATTTGATGTGAATATTTGTTATATTCCCCTAAAGAGTGCTGGATTTCATTCTGGCATGCAGTTAAGTAACTTGCAGATCAGCTTGATCCTTTCAGGCATTTCTTTTAAGTTTTGCTCTGTCAGATTCAGAGTAGTCTTTATTCTGAGGGTTGTTGTTCAGTTGCTAAGTCATGTCTGACTCTTTGCAACCCTATAAACTGCAGCACGCTAGGCTTCTTTGTCCTTCACTGTCTCCCTGAGTTTGCTCAAACTCATGTCCATCGAGTCAGTGGTGCCATCCAATCATCTCATCCTTTGTCACCTCGTTCTCCTCCTGGGCATCAATCTTTCCCATTCTGAGGTTAATTTAACTCTGTTACTACTAAAGTGTGATTTTTCTGTGTACTTTACTGAATGGTATTACTAGATCTGTCCACTCTGGCTGATTGGAACACAGACTGTGTTCACAGTCTTGCCTCCAGGAATTGTTTAGCCTCTTGCTTCTTGGTTCTTTTCTGGTCCTGCAATGGTTTTCTTACATGCATGCATGAATTCAAATTCAACCAAAGGGATTTCCTCTGTTCGTGTTCTCTCACTTCCTCTCTCTTTCTTTCGAGCTTCCTCTTTGGTGTGTTGCCTGAAAACCATAGCTTCTTTGGCACCCCCAAACTCCCATTTCGGTCTCAAGTCAGCTCGCTCTGTTTAGTTTTGCTCGCTCTGAATTGCAACCTAGAAGCGTCTTCCAGGAAATAACCTGGGGAAATTATAAGGCTCATCTCATTTCTTTTCCTTCTCTCCTGTACCAGTCTTGTGATGTCTGCTGTTCAATACCTGAAACCCACCACTTTGTATGGATTTCTGGTTTTCTATTTGTTTATGACAGGAGGCTAGTCCTTGTAGAAGTTAATCCACATAGGCAGAAGTGGAAGTCTTGTGAGGAGCTTTGAATAAACCAAAGCAATAGCAGACTTTTACATTTAAAACATTTTTTCAGCATTAAAAATCCCACAACCTGCCATTGTGGATCTCCAAATAACAGTCATTATTTTTCATGGTATTTCAAGTGAATCTTTGGAATACATCTGCTTGCTGCAGGAGTCAATCCAAAATAAGGGAACGCATAAGTACTAATTTCTTTGGATATTTCACCCTTATAAAAGAAGTGAGCACTTAAATTAGCCTATCCTGTAAAACTCCATCTAAAGTCTCAAAGAAGCATATACAGTTATCACTCATTGCATGTTTTTGGTTTATTGTTGATCACATGTTAGTTTTAGATCATATTTATGGTGTAGATTTTTATGTTTATATTATATGACTACTTTGATTATACAGTAAGCCCAAATGTGCTATAATGTGTTCAATATATTTATTCCCATTTTATAGGAGTTGGAACATCATTTTATTATTTCAAATGATGTTACATTTTGCTCTTGAGCCTTGTTATTGGCTATATTTATAATTAATTGGATTCTACGTCTTTGGTTAGGAGCACAACCCTTTTTATGACATAATTCCTATGGGAAAAATAAGAATCATTCTATAATTATTTGCTTTATAACACTGTTTTCAGAGACATATTGTAGCAAAAGTAGCCTTTGCTTTAAACAGCTTTAGTTTAACTCTTGCATTGCTCCTCAACATGGTATGTGTGTATGTCTTATCTCCTCAACTAGGTAACAATGTCCTAAAATCAAAGATCAAGTATTGTACTCCTTATAATGCCTTATGTATCAGAGGAAAACTGCATGGCATAATGCTATTTTATTTTAAACTATAGTTTTAATCAACAGAACACTTTCTTTAAATTATGTTTTATGTGAAAGTCTAATTTATAAAATGGGTTAGTAAGAATTATTCTAGTTGACATGGGATAGGGAGCTCAGACCCCCACTTACTGGCTTCCTTCCACTTCTTTTGCGTGGTAGTCACTGGAACCCCTTCATTGTACAGTGAGGCTCCAGGGTAGACAGTTTAGGAGTTGGAGTTAGTCCATCTGAGTTTCAAGTCCAGGACCCATTATTTATTTGTTGAGAGATTTTAAACAAGTAACTTAACCTTCTCTTTGGCTGTTCTATATAAAATAGGATTTTAATAATTATAACATCTCTGGATCAGTTAGGGATGATTTTGGCTAAAGGTGACAGAGAAAATCTAATTTAGATTGCCCTGCCCCCCCCCCCCCAAAAAAACCCAGGGATTTCTTTTTTGTAATTGAAAACAAGTTCAGATGCATATAGTTGCTGTGGGGTTTTTTTTCTCACAATTTAAATGATGTTGTTGGAGGTGTTTTCATCTTTCTGCTCCATCATGTTTAGTATTTTGGCTTTCATCCTTGTGCTTGTTGCATTATAGTCACGACATAGCTACTCATTTATGAGTTTCAGGAAAGAAGAAGGGCAGGCATTCACCTCAGGAAGTTGTTTTTTTGTTCAAAAAGGGAGATTCTCTCCAATACAGTTCTTTTTATAGCTCAGTAGCCAGAACATGCCCATTCTTTGCCAATCAGTTTCCTAAAGTAATTTGTTTGGACCTGTCAAAAAGTTTTTCCTGGGCAGGATAGAGGACCCATGTTTCCAGGTTTCATGGGATCTCCAGCCCAACCGATGAATACAGAGGATAAATTACTACAAAATCCTTGACAGAAATACTGAAAAGTTCACATAACATAGCAACATACCATGTCTGAAGCTAAGTATCTGGGTATAATTGAGCAAATCCTTTCCCGGTTGATTTTAAAATAAATTGCTGCTGCTGCTAAGTCGCTTTAGTCGTGTCCGACTCTGTGCGACCCCAGAGACAGCAGCCCACCAGGCTCCCCCGTCCCTGGGATTCTCCAGGCAAGAACACTGGAGTGGGTTGCCATTTCCTTCTCCAATGTATGAAAGTGAAAAGTGAAAGTGAAGTCGCTCAGTCGTGTCCGACTCTTAGTGACCCCATGGACTGCAGCCCACCAGGCTCCTCCGTCCATGGGATTTTCCAGGCAAGAGTACTGGAGTGGGTTGCCATTGCCTTCTCGGTAAAATAAATTAATCAAGTCCAAATTAATCAAACTGGCAGAGGAGAAGAAGAGAGCTCACTGGTGTCTGCCACATGTGCCCCCATACCTACATGATGGAGTTTAGATGTTTACTGTGAGCTTCAAATGAGGGTGTGTGTGGAAATTATTTTCCAACTGTAAAAGCACCATCCAAATGAAAGTCTCCATTATGTTAACTGCTTGGTGAATGTTTGAGAAGTGAATGAAGGGGGAAATTTCAGTAAAGAATAAGAATGTCTTTGCAAGTCCTGAATCAATGATTATCAAAGTATATTCCCCTGACGCCTATATTAGAAGGCATCAGAAAGATTAAGTAAATATATAACTTCATACCTACTCAAACTTTAGATGGGTCCCAGAAACCTGTATGTTAATACATTTCCCAAGTAATCCTTGTGCCCCTTAAAATGGAGGCTCATGGGCCCACATGACTGGTACAACAGTGAGGCAGAGCCAGGTTTTCTTGAGTAGATGTGCACATGCTGTGGGTGTTTTGAAGTCCAAGAGAGGGGAACACCAAACAAAGGAGCAGACTGCTGAACAGCAGCCATACCAACTCTTAAACCCCAAACACAGTGTAAGCACTCAATAATGTTGGCAACTTTTATTCTTATTGACAATTTTCTCCAGCACCAGGAGACCTAGATCTTAATGAAAACCTCAGCCATGGTTCAGTTGTTTAGTCACCGTCTGTGAAATGAAGTCACTATTGCCCAAGCCTGCTAGCGGTAGACACCATTGAAGTCTCCTAATTCAATCCATAGGGAACAATAGGAAGTTTCCAATGCCTTCCATAAGTCAATAAGAAATCTTGAGCCTCAGGATTGTTTTGAAGGTATTGCAAGACTTATGTAGTATCTTTTGAGTCCCTCAAAAGAAAGACAGCCTAAAACAAATTCAAGCCATAATGATTAGTGCCATCTCCTTAGCTCAGAGTGTTGGGAAGGACAGGTGATAAATTATTACAAAATCTTTGACAGAAATGCTTAAAAGGTTTACATAACATAACATAACATCATAGCATGTCTGAAGCTAAATATCTGGGTATGATTGAGCAGATCCTTTCCATTGATTTTAAAATAAATTAATCAAGTTTATAGGTGATCATTTTAGGCTGTATGTCCCAAGTTGCATAACTGGACCTGAAAAAATTTGTTTATATGTGTGTATATATACACACGTGCACACATACATATGCAGATATGTATATGCATATATTTTTAAATGTGTGTCTATATATATACATATATATAATACATGCACATTTATACACACATTGTAAAAATACTATGAGGGCCACATGGTGACCATGGTTATTGGTTTAAAAAAGCAGGTTCCAAATGTTCATATGTTATTCTTTGAGTCTTTTTCCTACAAGCTTAGCATACCTCTAGAGTTGCACAAGGGCTATTTGTAAGCATGGCATATGAGAACTTCCTAAACTTTCTATTAATAACATGATAATGGTACCTTCAAGGTGCTAAAAATTTAGGAAGGAGCAGGAGAAGTGGATGGAAATAAGGGGGATCTTTACCTTGAACAAGTCACCTAACCTCTCTCAACTTCCATTTCTGCACGCATAGGATGAGAATAATAATACTGACAACACAGGGCTTTTATGGGGATTGAATTGAATACTGAATATAAAGCACCTAGGATAGTCACCAGTACATAGTGAGCCCTTGATAAAGCACTGTTATTTTTACTTTTACTGTCCTCTATATGGTGATAGGTTTGAGGAAGTGATTTGAGCCTAAGCTCCCTGATTCATAGTGTTCAAAGGCACCCCCCGAGAAAAAAAGGAACAGTCCCACCCTGGCCTGGCCTGTTGGAAGAGTTCTCCATGAAACCCACAGGCTGAAACCTGTTCTCCAACATGGAGGCCACAGACGCAACAAAGGTTGGATTTGGAAGGAGCCTTGGAAAAGTACTCTTTGGCATCGTCTTTAGAGGTCCAGGTTGGGCCAGGTGCAGAACCCCTCACCATTCCTGCCTCCAGCAGGGACTGGCCTCCGATGTACTTCTTCATCCTGTTTCTGAAGGTCACCTGAGCATAAATGGGCAGGTGTGGTGACTCCCCACCCAGAAATACCATACTGCAGGGTGAGTGAGATTCTGGTTCCCACATCCGAATCAAGCTGGTGCTGTTTGTTGGCCTGCTGAACTAGGTAGGTAAAGATGCGTTCCTTCACTTTTGAGACCTAGAAAGGCATTTCTCCCTTCCTGTTTTAAACACAAAAGAGATTTGCAGTGGTCCCTCTGGTGCATCTTTCTGCATTCGGTTTGCTATAAGGACTAAATTATTCTTAAGGCATAAAATAGAAGGAAGCAAAGTCTCCAGACTGACCTATAATTAACGTCTTCCTTCTTTGAGTGTGATCATCTTTGTGCAGAAATATTATTGTATGCCATCTCCATTGTGTGGCCACTTTTCAGTTATAATCTTCTAAGAACGCAAAGAGAGGCTCCTTGTAAATTAAATATGGTTGTGGAGAAGGAAATCCCTGTATGTGGAACAACTACAATGTGACAGGCATTGTTCTAGATATTTTGCATATGATACCTATTTTAATCTTTAAAATAACCCAGCAAGTTAGTGGTAATAGTCCCATTTTTTTTCCTATGGTAAACTATACGTAAAATTAACCATTTTAAGTGTGAAGTTCAGTGGCATTCATATTGTTGCACAACCATCACTACCATTCATCTCCGGAACTTTTTTCACCTTCCCAAGCTGAAACACTGTACCCATTAAACACAAACTCCCCATCCCCTTCTCTTCCCAGCCCCTGGCAACTACCATGCTATTTTCTGTCTCTTTAAATTTGACTATTCTAGGTACTCCATGTGAATGGGGGACAGCATTTGTTCTTTTGTGTCTGACTTATTTCACTTAGTATAATATCTTCAGTGTTCATGTATGTTGCAGTGTATGTCAGAATTTCCTTCCTTTTTAAGGTTGAAAATGTTTCACTATATGTACATACCACATTTTGTTTACCCATTCATCTGTTGAAAGGCACTTGGGTTGTTTCCACTTCTAGATTATTGTGAAACTGTTTCTATGAACATTGGTGTACAAGTATCTGTTTGTGTCCCTGCTTTCAGTTCTCTTGGGTTTTTATTTAGAAGTGGAATTGCCAGGTAATATAGTAATTCCATATTTAACTTTTTGAGGAACTGCCAAACCATTTCCACAATGGCAACATTATTTTATATTCCTACCAACAAGACATGAGGATTCCAATTTCTCTGTATTCTCACCAACACGTGTTATTTTTCTGGTTGTTATTGTTGTGTGATCATAGCCATCCTAATGGACATGAAGTGGCATTACCATTGTATAGGTGAGGAAGCTGAAGGTCAAAAATCTGGGGTGTCTTATTCAACATCAAGAGAAGGCAATGGCACCCCACTCCAGTCTGTTAGTAAGCAAAAGGGGCTCAGTTCTAGTCTAGAGCTCTTAGGCATCAAACTTTTTGCTGCATTCCTTGCACAAGCACTATGCTAGGAACTGAGGACCCTTAGGAAAACCATAGAGCACAGAGTCCCACTTAAAAGAATAGCTTGGTTGAGTCTGTTTTTATTTCCAATAGCCATCCAAGGATGGACAGGCTGTTTCCTGGGGTAATTGCCAGGTCAAGAGCACAATTCGGAATTTCAGTTTCCATAGTTATAAATAGAGGCTTTTGAATTTTCATTTCTCCTACTTCTCTTGGTCAGTCAAGTGGTTTTTGACCTTGTTCCAAACAAGGTTCCTGCTGAGGACATCATGCATGCTCCTTTCTACAGCCAATTCAATCGTTCTGATTGCGGAGCTAACGCACAGTTCTTATTTGAAAATTCAGAGTGAGAGAGACAAACACTATGAAATAGAAGCAGTAGGGAAAGAAAAAGAGAGCATATTCTGAGGTTGGTGTAATTAGCGCAGCACAGCATTTCAGCCACTTGAACAACTTCTGTGTCTGTCCCTGGCATACAGGATGATGGGAGTCTCCAACTGCAGACCAGACACAAGGCCCCCGCCTTGCAGCTTTCCTGGTGTAGGAGAGGCTTCCATATCTTTGTCATCTGACAGAAGGCACAGCCAAAGCTTGGACAGAGCAAATGCCTTTGTCTGAGATCCCACTGCTAACAATATGAGAGGCTAGAAAGGCCTCCAGTTTGCTGGCAGTTTCTCTGGGCTTCTGGACTGTGTTCCACTGGCCTCCTGCTCTGACATCTTGTGAAAGATGGTGACCAGGGGGACCCCTTTCTCTTAAAGTCTAGTCTGTCTCACCTGCTAATGCCTATCATTAGCAGCATGGAATATGGGGCAGAGCAGTGTGGAGTCAGAGTAGATGGTGTCTAGGACCTGTTTCAAGCGCTTTGGATGAGAGGGAGCTGGGCCTAAGTTTATGACTTCAAGACTTTCAGTTCAGTTCAGTTGCTCAGTCCTGTCGAACTCTTTGCGACCCCATGAATCACAGCATGCCAGGCCTCCCTGTCCATCACCAACTCTGTGTAAATTAGGACTGATCAAGCTTCACTGAAAGCTCAGCTGGTAAAGAGTCTGCCTGCAATGAAGGAGACCCCGGTTCAATCCCTGGGTTGGGAAGATCCCCTGAAGAAGGGAAAGGCTACCCACTCCAGTATTCTGGCCTGGAGAATCCCATAGATTGTATAGTATGTGGGCTCACGAAGAGTCGGACATGACTGAGCAACTTTCACTTTCACATCTCACTCTCTCAACTGGATTTTCCTTATCTGTGAAGCAGAGATATTAACTTGATTTCAAAGGTTTTTTATTGTGAACTAAGGAACTATATAACTAGATGCTAGGCACATCGGTAGTCATTTATACAGAGAACTAAAATAATGGTCTTCAGTGAAATTTCATCCCTTCTATTGGAAAGACACCTCAGATTTTGAGCCCTTCTTATGTCCTTAAATTTGGAAAACAGCACAACACATGATTTTATACATCCTGCATTTGAAAATAAATTCCGTTCTGTAGGCCACCCCAGGATAGGCTCTTTCACTGAGTTAATTTTGCTCCAATTTTCAATAATCTATAGAGACTCATTTACCCAAGCCCTCAGGACCCAAGCCTCAGACCGTGCCAGTTCCATTCACTAGCCAAAGTTATTAACCTGCCCACCAAAAGCTGGAGAATTCTCTTGGGAAAGCATCGCATGTGTTAACCCAACCATTGCATCTAATCCAAGTCATTCACTACTTTACTTAAATCCAATTCAGTAAATGTGTATGAACACCTAGAATGTGGTATAGGTGCTAGGTCCCAAGAACACAAAGACGAATAGCCACAGCCCCTGCTTGGGAGATATCCCCAAGCCTCTGTGTACCTGGGGCATATGCATGACAGATGCTATGGGCAAGCCTCTCCCTTGAGGGTCTTAACAGAGCTGTTATGTTTACATCTTCTTCAAGAGACACCTTAAGTCTTCCCAAAGCCACACTCTCCCTCCTTCCCACACTTCCTCCAACTCTTCTCCCTCCCTCGCCTCCCTCTTTCCCTTCACCATTTCTTCCTTTCCTCAATTCCATCCTTCTTTCTTCCTTCTCACCTTCCTTCTATTCACAAATGATTAGCTAATACCTGCTATGTAAAAGGTACTGTTCTAAAACAAGACAGATAAGTCCCTCCTCTCAAAAGCTTGTATTTTTTTTTAAGTTTTATTTTGAGATAACTCTAGACAACATAAAAGTTGTAAAAATAGTACAGTGTTCCTATATACCCTTCACCTAACTTCCCGTTCTGCCAACATTTATATAAAGATAATGTAAATATTAAAACCAGGAAATTAACATCGATACATTTCTATTAGCAATCCCACCAATATTATTGGTTTTTTTTTCCAATTTTTTCTACTCCTTTTTCTGATCCAGGAAACAATATAGGTTCTTGTATCATGTTTAAACATCATTTCTTATTTTCTCCAGTCTCACAATCCTTCAGTCATCCCCTTGATGCTTTTGAATAGAACTGGTCAGATATTCTGTGCAGTGTCACTCAATTTGAGATCGTCTAATGTCTCACACTTAAACTGAGATTCTTCATTATTGGGACAATACCACAGAAGTGATGTATCCTCAGTGCTTCACACCAAGGAGGTATATGATGTCAAATGTTTTGTCGCTGCTGCTGTTAACCCTGGATTACACTTGGCAGGTTATCACTTGGTAAAGGTGGTGTCTAATATGTTTCTTCTCTGTAATAAAAATAGCCTTTTCTCCTTTATAGTTAATTAGTATCTTGTTGGGAGACAGTTTGAAACTGTGCAAATATCTTCCCTCTCCTCATGTTTTCACTCACTGATTTTATTACACACTGGTATTTGAGTGCTTCCTTACTCAAGATGCTCATCTTTGATTCGGAAGAGTTAGACAGTAAAGAAGTAATAAAATAAATTCTAGATAGTGAAAGGGTTGTAAAGAAAATATAAGGAGGTGCGGTAACAGAAAGAGAGGTCTATTTTAGATGGCACATCAGGAACATTCTCTCTAAGGAAGTGACATTTGAGCTGAGACCTGAATGACAACCCTGCTGAATGAGAGCAGAGAGGAAGGCACTCCAAGCAGAGCACAGGGCAAAAGCAAGAGCCTGGAAACCAGAGCGAGCAAGCCCTACTTAAGAAAAGGAAACTAGCCAGGCATGGCTAGATGGAGTAAGGGGGGAGGTGGTGGGAGCTGAGCTAAGGATGCAGAGGTAGGGAGGACCAGATCAGGTGAACCCTGAGGGTAGAGTAGCAAGTTTAAAAGGTTTCTAAGTACAGTGCATCCTCCTTCATTAAATATGCTGTCTGTCTGTGCTGTCCCATAGTCTATTCATTAGCCACATCTGCTACTTAAATATAAGTTTTGATCAGTTGAAATAAAATAAAATTGAAAATTTAGTTCCTTGGTCAGCGTAGCCACATTTTAAGTGGTCGAGAGCCACTATTGTGGTCAATGACTACCCTATCGGTTGGCGCAGGTGTATAAAATTTACCTCATGGCAGAAAGTTCTGTTGGGCAGCAGCACTCTTACATATGCCTTCTGGAGGTCGTTTTACCTTGTTTGTTTCTATGGGCGATACAGAGTGGAGTGTGTTATGGGACGGAATGAGTGAGTGAGTGAAGTTGCTCAGTCATGTCCGACTCTTTGCGACCCCATGGACTGCAGGCTACCAGGCTCCTCCTCCATGGGATTTTGCAAGCAATAGTACTGGAGTGGGTTGCTATTTTCTTCTCCAGTTATGGGACTGCTCTCCATTAACTTTAAGTCTAGTAGACAAATAAGCAATAAGTACAATACCAGGTATTGTGTATTAAGACCAGGGGCATAGCACAGAAAAAAGCGCCGTAAAGTTTAGATGAAGCTCTGACAACTGGATGACCAGCACTTAGATGTCTAGAGATCTAGAAGGGCGATAAGATTCTGATGAGTTACAATGAGGAAGGTTGGTGTGAGCTAAAGTTTTGGAGACATAACGTGACAGATGAGGATGGTGAGTAGTCCAGATTGGCTGGCATTTGGGTGTATGTGTAGAAAAATGTGAGAGAAAGATTAGCTGGTAGGTGGGCCATATAGTGTGAAAGACCTGGAAGCCAGGCTAAGGAGTTTTATCCCATAGGCAGTGGGGAGCCATTCATGGTTTGTTTGTTTGTTTTTTTCCCACCAAAGGAGTAACCTTACCAAAACTGCTTCAGAAAGATTGGTCAGTCTGTGGTATATGAGGTGGACTGTGGTGGGGAGAGAGGCTGCAGGGAGAATGTTGGAAATCCATTTACAATAGAGCAAACATGAGATTGCTCCTATTCCAGCATATAATTTTTCTAAAACCTAAAATCCTTCTCAAGCAGATAAAGTCAGACTGCTTGAAATACAACATTCTGAAATAAACTTTGAGAGTTGAAAACACACTATTTTATTTTGCCGTAAGGAGTATTTAAAATACTCACTGTAGCAAGCAGATATGTTACATAACCATAGTATAAATACTGAAACCATGAAATTAATATTAACTTATAAAGCCCACAGGATCTGATTTGGGTATTTGATAAACAGGTGCTCTTTGTGTATGTTTATTCACCCAAATCAGAAGTTAAATATGTTTAAATATTACACTTCATAAAAATCACCTGAGCAGCTTGTTACAGCACAGTGCCAGGCCACATTTCAGGTTCTGATGTTTTAGGTATGGGATGGGGTCTGGAGACCTGTATCTTAACAAAAGAAGCAGTAATCTGAGGGAAGTCACACAAGAAACACTGCCCAGTCCTGTTTCCTTAGAAGTTTTCTATCTTGCCCAGTCCTATTTCCTTAGAAGTTTTCTATCTTACAGTTAATAGATTCTCCTTCTCATTATTTATAGGCTATAGCCCTACAGATATTAAAAAAGAAATGTTCCCCTTTCATTATACCTTTTTCTTCCACCTCCATGAAGTAGTAGATTTAAGAGAACTGTAACATATTTTTCCCCTTACAATTTCTTTTTATTTTACCCACTTTAAATAGGCTTAAAGAAATATCCCTTCAATTTTCTCTTTTTCTCCCAAGTGTTGATTTCCCAGAACTTGATCGTCCACCCTTCTCCCATGCTTCCCTCATAGTGACATTCCTTTTGCATTGCCCTGTCTGGCCTGTACCACTAAAAACTGTGAGGACTAGGACCTTGTTTGAGTCACTTCCACGAACCTCGCAGGGCTTGGCTGAGATTACCACAGCTGACACTTGTAGAACCCTTAGAGCTCTGGCCCAGCTGGTACCACAATGCTTCTAATAACCCTACCAAACTAGAGTCTCTACCAAAGCTGTTTTACAGATGAGATTACCCAGTCTCAGTGAGTTTAAGTGACATCCTTATGGGCACACAGCAATTGACTGAGTGATTTTGAACATAGGTCTCTGAACCCAGCATCCGTCCTGGTTTTGCCCTTCACCACATGGCCCCAGAGAAAATAGTTGTTTGGTGATGATGTTTTTTCCCTGGGGTCCTAGGAGCCCTGTTGTCAAGGGGAGAGCAGGAGGGTGACAGCATCTTCCCCTTTGCTTTCAGGGTTTTGCTTGTTGTCATTCACTTCCTTTAGTACTTTCTTTTCCTATTTCTCCAGGGCCTTGCACCCAGGCACAATCTGCCCTAACAGTCAGTTCTTCCATTAGCCCACCTTCAAGAGGAGCGTTCCCAATTCACAGGTCCCCGGGGAGTCCAGAGGGTGATAATTACAGACCTTTCCTCCAAATCCACACAAGTAAGGCACTTTCACAGTTAACATGGCCCCTTTCTTCCAAATGTGTCACAAGCAGACAAACTGCTTACAAAAACATGCTTTAAGATTTCCTTCGGCAATCCATGCCTCTGTGAAACAGATGGGGGTTTTGACACAGGAGCCTCATCTGCACAGACAGTTTCTGCAGGGAAGTGACTGGGGAGACCAGTAACATTCAAGAGCCCTTGGGTCCTACAGCCAGATCCTCAGGAGCATTGTCCTCTCCCAAGAGCTTCCTTGCTCCAGATGCAGGGCCTCCAGGTTGCAAGACCAGTGAAGCAACTTGTGTTTGGACTGTGAGCAGAAAAGTACCTAACAGTCAGTCTACCGTAATGCAGACTCCAACACAATGGCTGGGCAGACCCTGATGTGCAAATCCTTTCATGAGAAATTAGCAAGCAGCTTGAAGAGAAGGTAGGAAACATAGCCCTGGGAGTCCAAGACCAAAACCACCACCTTGGGAGGCCTTCTTTGCTTCCACCTACCAACCTCCCACTAGGCAAATAGCTGTGCTTTCCCTTAGGCCCCCAGGAAATTGTTTAGACCATCACTTAACCACAGCAAATTCAATTCATTTGGTAAGGTGCCGGGAGCCAGCACGGGAGATCCCAGCCATGCCGTCCCCGCTTCGAATTACCCTGGATCCACCGGGGCTGGACCCCGGCAGTAAGGTACCCAGTGGTACCTTACGGTAGTGCCCTACTGTATGGTAACAGCAGGTTCTGTGTTCTCCACTTCATAGCCTTGGACCCTGCTTTCTGGCCCATAATAGATTGTTCAGCTAATGAATGAACAAATAAATAACATGGCTGTCACTGTTGGAAGATTGTCATGCCAAGAGGTTTTATTTTTGCCCTTTGTGCAACTAGGATCGAGAGCTAGGATCAAGCAGGAGATGCTATGATTTTTAACAACATAAAGTAGAGGGGTTTGTTTCGTTTGTTTTTTAACCATCTGGACACTGGGAAGTTGAGATGGGTTAATCTCCTTGGAAGAGGCAATGAGATCCCCGTCATGGAAGGGATTCGAAGCAGAAACTGGAGAAGAATACACAGAGATGCTCAGAGGACGCAGGCATGGGTGTCTGGACAGGTGGCTGATCTAGACATCTTTCAAGTTTCTTCCAACCTTGAGACTCTGATTTCTGAATTTGTTTTTATTTACCTGCATGGCTGCTTTATTGGCTGAATATATACAGCAATATTTTTCATCTTCCAAGTCATCTGAAGGCAGCCTCTCCACTTACCTAAGGAGCTTTTGGTGGGCAGCATGGATTGACTTATGGTAGGGCTGAATCACATGTTGCATGATTCACTGTGCTCTATAGATGCCCCCCAAAACATATATCATTGTGTCTGCTGTTCCAAGATGACACTGTTATTTCCCACCTGTGCAAATACAGCTGTAAAAAAATGATGCATGGCCAGCCATCCCTTCCCCAGGGTGTAGGCAGAGAGCTCACACCCTCTGGCTTAACACGCCCAAGAGGCACACACATACCCTCTCCTGAATTTCAATACTCTTTTTCAATCCGGCTGAGAAGGGAAGAGAATTGCAAATGAACTCACATTACCAGCAAAACCAAGCCAGCCTTTCTCCTAAATTACTTTGTATATTAAGTCTGTGGACTGCGGAAGCCCCTGCATCCTCCGTGGCTTCTTGAAAAATCAAAAAGGTTTCCAGCAGTTTCAGCAAACAAGCAGGCTCTGAGCCTTCTGTCTTTGTTAGAGATTTGATTCAAACTGTGTCCGCTAGCAGTGAAACACAAAAGGAAAGAAAGTCAGTATGGTATAACTTTGAAATTTTTAGCAAGCGCCACAGGAAAGAATAATAAACCATAAATTGCTGCATCTGGCTTTAAATTTATAAAGAAAACAATAATACCAGAAACTAAAAATGTTACTCTCCATTGTCATTTTTAAAAAATGGTTTCTGGCTCTTCATCCCTTTTCATTCACCCTTTCACTTCACCAATTGTTGAAATTGCATCAAAGGCAACATCACTCTCTCCCCATCCCTCCCTTAGGCAATACACTTGTGTGGAAAACTCCACCCATATTCAAGCAGCTGAGAGATGGGGAGAAGTTGAAAGTGATAAGGCCCTGCACCCCAAAGACCAGAGGTGTGTGGGGGTTTCTGATTAGGAAGCAAAGGAAGGAACTTACCTGGAGGACCAGTGAGATGTACCATTGACCCTGTCTGATTGACCCTGAGATGTAAAGTGCCATCTGTGTTCAAGGGGAAATCCTGCCCTTCTCCCCCAGCCACCCTCTTTTTCACCAGAGGTGCCACTGAATCGTGTCATTTCCTAATAGAAACAGACTGTGGAGAGAAGGACAGGGCCTGCCTCCATTTTCTCTTCTTTTATGTGTGCTCAGCAAACCAGGACCCAATTCTATTCTATTTCGTTCATTCAGGGCAATCATCTTGGACAGCATTATAATAAACACATAGGATTTTTTTTCCCCTCCTGAAGCCATTGCTCGCTGTGCTGCTCAAAATAATTTCCCAAGCTGACAAAAGCACCACATGTCAGCAGACCTGTTCTGTGTGCACTCTCCATCCTCATCCTGCCGAGATGTAGTGGCAGCTTAATCTGAATGCCGCCTGCCCAGTACTAGTGTACCTGCTAGAGTGGTTTCTGCAAGAAATCATAACGGACTGCTCTAAAAAACCAACAGCAAATGACCAGTAAATATGGTTTCGCCCCAGACAGTCAGGGTTAAGAGAGGTCTGTGCCCTGCTTGCTCTGTTAGCCCAGGATGGGTGGGAGCAGGAGGCTGGATGGACACGTCAGTGCAGCTGGGCCATCACTATGGGGAATTCTGGGTGGCAGAATCATTGGGGACCTAGAGCCTGTCTCTGGGCACAAGGAAGTAGCCGCCTCATTTTGCCTCTCAGCAGCCTAGCTCATCCAGGTATATGAAAAGTACTGATGCCTTGGCCTTACTGCTGAGATTCCGTTTAATTGGTCAAAGTGGAGGGTGAGCACTGATAGGTTTCAGATCTCTCCAGGTGATGTTAGTGTGCAGCCAGGGTTGAAAGCCTCTTGTCTAGACTTTGGAGGAGCAGAAGAAGGTTGCTTAGTGCCCTACTCTCATTACCATTAATACAAAGCCTTTGTGTTAATACAAAGGCTGGTTGCACATCCAGGGAGCATCTGGATTGTAATGACCTGGAAGGATGACCTTGTCCCAGAACTTGTGTCTCCTCACTAGTCTCCACCCTGGGAAGTGTTTGGTTAACATAGCCTGATTTGTTAAGGTGACCCCTAGAAAGCAGGTCAGCTTGATTCTTGTTTGGTGCTTATGGCTGTGAGCCACGGTGCAGTTGTTACGGAGCCCTGGAGCTGGATGGACATACTTGGTACTGGTTCCAGCTCTACCACCTTGATTAAGTCCTTTCCATTTTCTTGGCCTTGGTTTACCCATTGGTAGAACAAGGGTGTTGGAGTATTTAGTTGATCACTAAAGACTCACCTGCTCTGTCTTTGGCTTTGGAAGCATAAGTTAGCAAAACACTCCTGTTTGTCTATTAGCAGGAGACCCAGACCAGAAGCAATGATACATACTAATAATGCACTTTGGTATTTAGAAAATAAGCATTATCTGAGACACAGAGTAGGAGAGGGGTAAATATATTTGGAAGAATACTAAATATTACATACTAAACACATGAAAGCAGAGGTCATGTGAAGAAGGGTCAGGGGAGAGATTCTGGTAGAAAGGTCAATTTGGTCTAGGTTGCACAGAGTCTTGAGTGCCTTGCAATGAGCTACTTGGACTTTATTCAGAATGCAGTCAGGTATTAACCATGAATATGTGTCAGGAAACTGATGCCCCAGCTGTGTTTTAACAGCCAACTTTGGCATCCACATGGCCAGAGAGTCCTTGAGGAAGGATGCATACCTTACTCTGCTAATCATCAGATCCCTGGCACCATCATTGTTAAATGATTAATGAATGAGAGACTGCTTAACTGATGTCAGATATCCTGATGAATACTGAAAAAGGGTCATAACCAGCTGGTAAGTCACATACTGAACACTAGGTTCCTTAAATCCATATTTTTTAAACACCTGGAAGAGTGACTGTTGTGTAAAATATTCTTTCTGATTCTTTTGAGGATATAAACAAACAGCCTTTGGCCATCAGATTTTTCTAAGCAAACACACGGACACTGTTTGCTCATTATTTGCATGAAATATAGTCATTTACATATATTTGCATAGTGCTTTCAAAAACCCTTAATTCCAAGTATCTCAAATAAATAAAACAAATTAGTGTAATCTACTGCCATTGTATGGCAGCCCAGCTTGGGGATCTCGGTGGTGAAGGGGGCCAGCTTTTAGGAAGCTATGACCAGACCACCCCAGGGGGCAACAGACACAAAGAAATCTGAGAACAGGGGACTCTAGGGCAGGGTCAAGTTTCAAGCATCTGGACAGTTTCAAGCATCTCTGTAGCTCACAAAACCAATTTATATCCTTTATTTCCTTTAAGCCTCACAAAAACCTGTGTGCTTGGTAGGGCTGGGGTTGTTATGAGCTTTTCATTAGCAAGGGGATTACAGAAGTGAAGTGACTTGCTTGTATCACAGTTGTAAATGGTCATGCCTAGATTTATTCCACATCTAGGCCTCTTGGTCCTCAGAGGCTTGATGCTTTGAGGACTGATTCAGAGTTCCCTTGACAAGAGGCAAAATGTCCCCATTCACTGATAATCCAGCGTGCCCTCTCCAGCCTCCACACTGCCATTGGGAAACTGTACAAGAGAACCCCGGATGTCTCGGAGACAGTGTCGCCTAGCCTGTGATGTGTCTGGCCCTAAGTTATTGCCTTTTTATTGTTTGAGACAGTTATTTGAAAGTTATGGTAATGGGGTGAAAATATAAGCAGCTTACAGTTTACTGGAACATTAATCCTCTGGGGATGATGTCTTTTTCCCTCTGAGTATCTCTGTGGGACCTTTTCCATTGCATTATGTAGACTTTATTTTCAGACTTTTCTGCTATCACCTATCCACTCTTGCTTAATTACTAATTTCCATATTTGGTAAGGTATAGATAGTTATTTAGAAACATCTACATCTGTAGATAGAAACATCTACATCTCTGTAGATAGATAGATCTACATCTATCTATCTCTGTAGATGGATACATCTATCTACATTTAGAACCATCTATCTCTGTAGATAGATGGATGTTTCTGGTGTAGGTCCCAGACAGGAAGACGTCTAGTCTGGGGAGTGGTGTTCAGTAGCAGCTCAGATACACACTGTGGGAAGTAGGAGTCAAATCAAGGGCTTTGAGGAGAGACAGAGTTAAGTTCAAAACCTGACCCCTCCATCTTTGATAATTCGGCTGTGACATCTTTTGAGTTTCAGTATCTTCACCTGTAAAAGCAATGAGGTACCTGCACCTCCTAGAAGCTCAAACTGATGCTTTGAGGCTGATTCTATGAATTTGAGTGAGCCTGGCCCAGATGGGCTTGGGCAGACCATAGGGGTCAACTACTGTATCTGGTCATTCTAGGAGGCAAGGAATTCTCTCATGCAAGCTGATTCATTCCTGAAGCACAGCTCATGCAGTGCCTATGGCCCACATTACTCTTAGGACCTCATGAAAACATTCTAATTTCTTTTCTCTTTTGGCTGTGCTGTGTTTTTCTTGCTTGTGAGGGCTTTCTAAGATCATGGCATCCGGTCCCATCACTTCATGGCAAATAGATGGGGAAACCGTGGAAACAGTGGCTGACTTTATTTTTCTGGGCTCCAAAATCACTGCAGATGGTGACTGCAGCCATGAAATTAAAAGACACTTACTCTGGAAGGAAAGTTATGACCAACCTAGACAGCATATTAAAAAACAGAAACATTACTTTGTCAACAAAGGTCCATGTAGTCAAGGTTATGGTTTTTCCAGTGGTCATGTATGTATGTGAGAGTTGGACTATAAAGAAAGCTGAGCACAGAAGAATTGATGCTTTTGAACTGTGGTGTTGGAGAAGACTCTTGAGAGTCCCTTGGACTGCAAAGGGATCCAACTAGTCCGTCCTAAAGGAAATCAGTCATGGGTGTTCATTGGAAGGACTGATGTTGAAGCTGAAACTCCAATACTTTGGCCACCTGATGCAAAGAGCTGACTCATTGGAAAAGACCCTGATGTTGGGAAAGATTGAAGGCAGGAGGAGAAGGAGACAACAGAGGATGAGATGGTTAGATGGCATCACCAATTCAATGGACATGAGTTTGGGTGAACTCCAGGAGTTGGTGATGGACAGGGAGGCCTGGCATGCTGTGGTTCATGGGGTCACAAATAGTCGGACACGACTGAGCAACTAAAATGAACTGAACTGAACTGAACTGAGGGCTTCCTCTAGTTTCAGTGAGCAGGAGCTACTCTTTGTTGGGCTTCTCACTGTGATGGCTTCTCTTGTTGGAGAGCACAGGCTCCAGGTTCACGGGCTTCACTAGTTGCAGCACACAGGCTCAGTAGTTGTGGCACACAAGCTTAATTGCTCCCAGGCATATGGAATCTTCCTGGACCAGAGACTGAACCTGTTCTCTGCTTTGGTAGGTGGATTCCTATCCATTGTGCCACTAGAGAAGTCCTTCAGTTTACTTCAGTCAGTTCAGTCGCTCAGTCGGGTCTGACTCTTTGCAACCCCATGAATCGCAGCATGCCAGGCCTCCCTGTCCATCACCAACTCCCGGAGTTTACCCAAATCCATGGCCATCAAGTCAGTGATGCCATCCAGCCATCTCATCCTCTGTTGTCCCCTTCTCCTCCTGCCCCCAATTCCTCCCAGCATCAGGGTCTTTTCCAATGAGTCAGCTCTTTTCATGAGGTGGCCAAAGTACTGGCGTTTCAGCTTCGTCCTTACTTTCTTTTAAAATCAGAAGGAAGGAAAATGAGGCTTTAGTTTGAATAAAGTGTTTTAATATATAATATCAATATATTTGTACATCAATGCAGTAGTAAAGTAGAATTTTTAATTCGTTTTGCGGAGGAATGGTCCCATGACAGCAAAAGTACCCAGGCTTGGAAGTCATAATGCAGCCCTGAATGCTACAGCCTGACTCTCTTTGCCCCCTGGGCATTCAGTCTTAATCTTTTCATTTACAAAAGAGCATCCAAACTGGGGGTCAAGATGCCCATTGAGAACTGACCTTACTGAGAAGGTCATTTATATCAAAATGACCGCTGGCTTATCCAGACTTGGCTACTAGCTTACCCTGTGTCTTGCGTCTGGCAGTGTTTTTCCATGTTCCTCAGTTTCCCTCATGCTCCTGTCCACAGCCCCCCAGCTCCCTCAAGCCAAGCAAGAGAAGGACAGAGAGAGAAGAGAGTGCAGAACCAGGAGTCCCTGACACCCTGTTCCATGGCACACCTCTGTCTTCTCTCCTTTTCATTCAGGGACTATTCGAACCTAATAAATAAATATTTATTTAGCCTAAATAAATATTTCATTAGCAGTTACATTGTTCTTTGTTGTATTTTGATACAAACTTGTGAGAACATAGAAGAACCAATGCCAGTCATGATGTGACTTTCTCCTTTCCGTGACTCAGTTTCCCCATATGCAAATTGGTGCTAATAAGAACAGCTTCGTAAGGAGCAATGGAAAAGAGAATTAAATTATTGCTAGATAGATGCAGAACCTTCAGAAGAAACATTCTACCTGAGCTAGGAGTTATTATTAGCCTGATTATCAGTGAGCTCAAGCCTCTCAGAGTGCCCAGGCGTAAGGACTTCCTGTGAACATAGGACTTAACAACCTCCTCCGCGTCCTTCCTGAATTGCCTTCCATTAATTTCATCACTAGTGAAAGGGTTCTGGTTTTGTTTTGTTTTGTTTTTATTATTATTACTCTCAGTCCACCCCCATAGCTTGTGAAAGGCTTGTGAACCAGTGATTGATTCAGCTTGGAGAGTTAGCAGTGCCCTTTCCCAACCACTTCTGAAATCCTTGGCCAGCCTCCTGGCAGGGCTGAGGGCTAAGGGTGAGGAAACAGGAATGAGAAGGGGAGAGAGTGAAGAGAAAAGGAAAAGAAGGAAGTCACAGGAAAGGGCAAGGACACCCTGACAGCCGGCGTGTCACTCTAGGCCTGGGCCCTCATTCTCCATCCCACGGTCATCGTTGGAGCAGGATGCCACCCAGGAAGTTCTCTTTGCCCCCTGCATCCTTGTCACATTGCAACTATCAGGTGACAACCTTGGCCAGTGGTAGAGTGGTGACTTTGCCCCTTTCATGTCTGAGTTAACATTAGAGGCCTTTGACCCAGGAAGGACACTGGAAATCATTTGTTCAAAGTTGTCTTTTTTACAGATGAGGAAACTGAAGCCCAGAAGCCCAAGAAACTTGTCCAAGTTCACACAGCCAAGAAACCAGGACTAACACATAGGTGTTCTGATGCGCCCCCAGTATCCATTTCACTGTAGTACATAGGGTTTTTAGGTATGTGTGCGTATGTGTCTGAATACATGCACACGCATATACACACACACACATTTCCACATGCTTGGGAGTCTAGGTGTGCTTTCATTATTTCATTCATAATTACAGTGACTATGCCAAAGCCTTTGACTGTGTGGATCACAATAAACTGGAAAATTCTGAAAGAGATGGGAATACCAGACCACCTGACCTGCCTCTTGAGAAACCTATATGCAGGTCAGGAAGCAACAGTTAGAACTGGACATAGAACAACAGACTGGTTCCAAATAGGAAAAGGAGTATGTCAAGGCTGTATATTGTCACCCTGCTTATTTAACTTCTATGCAGAGTCCATCATGAGAAACGCTGGGCTGGAAGAAGCACAAGCTGGAATCAAGATTGCCAGAAGAAATATCAACAACCTCAGATATGCAGATGACACCACCCTTATGGCAGAAAGTGAAGAGGAACTAAAAAGCCTCTTGATGAAAGTGAAAGAGGAGAGTGAAAAAGTTGGCTTAAAACTCAACATTCAGAAAACGAAGATCATGGCATCATGGCAAATAGATGGGGAAACAGGGGAAACAGTGTCAGACTTTATTTTTTGGGGCTCCAAAATCACTGCAGATGGTGACTGCAGCCATGAAATTAAAAGACACTTACTCCTTGAAAGGAAAGTTATGACCAACCTAGATAGCATATTGAAAAGCAGAGACATTACTTTGCCAACAAAGGTCCATCTAATCAAGGCTATAGTTTTTCCAGTGGTCATGTATGTATGTGAGAGTTGGACTGTGACGAAGGCTGAGTGCTAAAGAATTGATGCTTTTGAACTGTGGTGTTGGAGAAGACTCTTGAGAGTCCCTTGGACTGCAAGGAGATCCAACCAATCCATTCTGAAGGATATCAGCCCTGGGATTTCTTTGGAAGGAATGATGCTAAAGCTGAAACTCCAGTACTTTGGCCGCCTCATGCGAAGAGTTGACTCATTGGAAAAGACTCTGATGCTGGGAGGGATTGGGGGCAGGAGGAGAAGGGGACGACAGAGGATGAGATGGCTGGATGGCATCACGGACTCGATGGACATGAGTCTGAGTGACCTCCGGGAGCTGGTGATGGACAGGGAGGCCTGGTGTCTGCGATTCATGGGGTCACAAAGAGTCGGACACGACTGAGCGACTGAACTGAACTGAGGCCTGGAAAATGAGTAGTACAGCCCCATTTTTACCAAAGAAGGATCTGAATCTCAAACAGGCTGAAGTATTCAAGATCACCCAGGTTATAGAAATGCTGGTATAAAACCCAGTCTCCTGACCCCCAGCCCCACACTTCCCAACACCCCTCACTGCCTCTGAGCCAACTGTCCAGAGCTCTTGGCTGTGGCTATTATGAAGGAGCCAACATTTCCATCCATATTTATAGGAAAACTTTTGGCTCAACTGCATTCATGCTTAGAAGTCTCAACATTTTTTTAATTTATCAAAGGAAAGAGAGTAACAATGGAGTTGATGGGCAATTTGTGTAATTAACACCCCAAAGCTCCCTGTACTGTAAGGTTTTTTGTTTCAGCGCATTTTTCTTGACAGATGCTCTTTTTACTGGTCAAGTGGCGTTATCAGGAGGATTATAAAGGAAGGGTAAGATGCCTGCCACAGGAGAATGGAGGGGAAGGCATGATTTGGGTTCATCATTAGTAATCTTAGGTACATTTTGATGTACCTATGAGCCTGCTTCCTGCAAAGATTTGAATGATGAAACCAGTGAGAAGGAGACAAGGAGTTGGACATCTGCTTCTAAATTAGTGTTAATTTAGCTTGTTTGGAAATGATTTGTGCCTCTACAAGACAGCATAACTGAAAGTTGTTTTCTTTCCTATGACCATAACGTTTTACTCTTCTCACAATGGGCCAGATGGACACATCAGAGGGGACTTGCTGGCCTTCAGAGAAACGATGGATGTTCCTGTTCATCCCAGTGTTTGAAAAGACATTGCTCCTCCTTAATCTCAGTATAATCATAATACCCAAATTGAGATCTTGAGAAATCATTCAGCCCCTTCCAAAGGACTTCATGGAAGCATGTAACCAGCTCTCCTGTGATTCTGAAGCCAGAGTTGATGGTTAGGTGGTAGGTACACACCAAGACGGGGCTTCCCTGGTGGCTCAGATGGTAAAGAATCTGCCTGCAATGCAGGAGACCCGGGTTCGACCCCTGGGTTGGGAGGATCCTCTGTAGGATGAACTGGCAACTCACTCCAGTATTCTTGCCTGAAGAAATTCCATGGGCAGAGGAGCCGAGGAGACCATAGTCCATGGGGTTACAAAGAGTTGGGCAGCAGACACAACTGAGTGACTGAGTATACACGTCTCACATGTTTCAAGTAATTATTGAATTATTCTGTTTGGCTTTAGTCGTCATGTAAAAGCTATAAGCATAAGGAGTTTATACCCACTTTTATGTTATACATTTAAAAATAACATTATAATACAATTTGTCAGCTCAGGTAGTCCTTAATGATTTTCATTTGTTCTATTTTAAGTAACTGCATGTTGTTTCAGTACTAGAGCCCCTGGGGTCTGTGTGAATGCCAGATGTGAGAGGAGATGATAGCCTTCCAAACTTTGTATATGTGAGTAAATGTGTTAAAAGCAGCTTGCCTGGGAACATTGTCAGATTTCAGATTCCCTGCAGATTTGTGTACGTATTATGACTATGTCTAAGAATAAATGGGCTTTGACATGGCCTGGAGCCAAGGACAGTTCCCTTAGGGTCCTCTCTCACCCCCACCCATGCCTCTCATCAGTGACAGCTGGTCTAGAGAGGGACCGGATTCTAGCTTGAGTCCCCCAGGGAGGTCAGGTTTGGAGATCACCAAGCTGCAGAAAGCTGGATGACCCCTAGAACCCTAGAGAAGAACTGGCTCCCAGGGAAAGTCCACAGCTCGCCTCCCCCAGAGTCAACAGGGGCCCCAGGAGACACTTAGCCCTACTCCATTGAGCCTATTGGCCCCGAGGACAAGTTTGCCCTCAGCACTACAGCAAGAGTGCTTGAACGTCAGTCGGAGGTGTTTGCTCCATGCCTTTGCATCCAAAGATGGATTGTAGGACCTTAGACGAAATTCTCAGCTCTACTTTAGTATCCCTAAATGCAGACCCCTGGAGGGTGGGGACAAGGCCTGGGATAGTAGCGTTAAGTCACTTGCA
The DNA here is from genome assembly GCF_014754425.2 of Oryx dammah. Taxonomy (NCBI): domain Eukaryota; kingdom Metazoa; phylum Chordata; class Mammalia; order Artiodactyla; family Bovidae; genus Oryx; species Oryx dammah. The sequence continues at coordinate 69,639,429 of NW_024070209.1, forward strand.
GCAAATAACAAAATTTTTTGCTCTCTTTTTATTTTTAACTTTTTCTTGAGTTGTGTTTTAATTCTAAAATGTTTAAACCTCATTCTTTTTTTAAAAAAGTTTAACTTGTTTCCTCAAAAATCTTATATTAAAATCAATGATTCTGAAAGATATTTCAGGTTTATCCCAGAATGTTGTGCCCACCACCAACCTCATTCCCTTCTCACCTACAGTCTTCAGTTGATGAAGTACTAAATTACAAATAGTTGAGGGATTTATTTCTTCTAGGACCATGCACAGGGAAAAAGCACGGAGTATGGAACAAACAGATTTGTCTCAATCCCTGTTTCTAATACTTAGTAGATGTTTGAACTTACTTAACCTGTTTAACTACATGGGGCCTCAGTTTCTTAATCTGGAAAATGGGTATAATAATACCTTCCCATCTTCCTCATAGTCATGAAGATTGAATAAAATAATGCTTGTGAAAACTTTTAAAATGTAAATTGTTACTTAAGTCTGAGTTATTTTTATCATTTGTCAATGTCCTTCAAGCAAAGGCCATCAGTAACATACCTGTAACTAAACAAACTGGGTTTATTACTAGCTGCAGTACAGAACAGACACCATGGGAAACATTGTGGGTCTCAGTAAGAGAGTGCTGAAGGAACCTACTATAGGATTTGGGCTTTGGTTGAATAATTTGTAAGAGGTTTAGGGAAGAAGGGGGTTGCTCTAAATTGGATGTTGTCCAAAAGTGGGAGCAATTATATGCTTGTGTGTCTCAATAAATCTTCTCAGGGAGAAAAGACTAGAAATGAGGATCAAGCTGTAATTGTAATTGGTAAAGAAGTGCTAGCAACTCATCCTGGTTGAGAGAGACACATTTGGTATTTTGTATGCAGCATAGTTATCTATTTTTTATCTGTGCTTAGAAGTGGCCGTGCTTTGTCTCATTTTTATCATGATCTCAGAGTAACCTTGACTGAGCTCAGTATTCTGTGTTCATGTCTGATAGAATAGCATGACCAAGCTGTGGAGTGCCAGGTCAGCTTCTGCATGTCAGGGGCTGCTCTTCTTTCTCACATCACACATGTTCAAACCAACAGTTTTTCTGTAGGACCACGGGCCCACATGGGGTTTCCAAAATAGATGCACTTAGAGTAGGTAAGAAAGAGAAGGAAGAAGGGAGGGAGAAGAATAAGGAGGAGGGAATGAGGCACTAAGAGGAGAAAGAAGTCGTGAGGCTGTAGTGTGTCTGCTCACCCACCCCAGGACTCTCCAGGAACAGAAGAAGAACTCGAACTGAGTTAATTCCATTTCATAATTGGCCACCATTGGAGGCAGCATCCAAAGGCCATCCTGGGACACACCAGTGCTACTCGATTCCCTTATGGGGCTCCAGTGTCATCAAGGCCTATGGCTCTGGTCCTGACTCCCTCTCCCACTCCCCCTGAAATCTGTGTCACCTAGCTCTTGGGGTCTGTGCTTCCTAATGCTTTGAGGAAGATTCCAGAGACATTTTCTCCTCTGGTCTACGATCAAAGTGCACAGATGTTTCATAAAACTTAAAATGACTCAGCCATTTACCTCAGGTGGCTAATCAAGCAGGTTTAAAGAATTTCAAAGTATCAAGGAACCACAAGTGCGGAGTGGAAATTGAATTGCGGTCACAGATACAGTTTGGCCATTAAAAGCTGAACTTGATGGGCTAATAGAGAGTTACCAGCTGATGAGTGAAAATCAGTATGATAGCAACAAATTGGCCTCTGTTGAAAGGGGCTTTTCTCAAAGACCTCATGATACCCAGTAGAAGATGAACTCTTGATACCTGCTATGTCTCAGTTAATAGCATCAGTTGAATCAGATTAATTTAAAGGGGCTAATGAAAATGATGTAGGAGAAGAGTTTGGAGGTGATAATTTGATGCAGAGATATCAGCTGAAAGATGATGACATTCTGAAACCCATCCCCTTGGGAACAGACACATGTGATGGAAGTTAGAAGGGAGCAAAGGGTTCCTGCCTCATTTCTGTCAGCCATGTCTCAGGAAAATGTGGCAAAATTGGTTGACATTTATCAGTAAAAATTTTTAAATGGCTATCTGATTTCTAAGGAGTTCAAGTCTTACTGATGGTTTTGTAACAAATGGGTTTTACATTTCTCTTGCATTACTAAAGAAGTTCTCTGGCTGTACTTGCTAGGCCTTCTTGGTCTCTAGCTATCTTTTCTTGTAAGCAGAGTTATACTCAAAGCCAAATCTTAACATTATTAAGGCCATGTCTTATACAGAAAAATAGAAATATCCTAACCAGAGGTGGAAAATTAAATGGTGAACAAGGAAGAGGAAAGAGTCTTAATGACTAAATGGATCCTACCTTTTAGGTAGAATCTCCTTGTGCTACTTGTGGTAGTACATGCTGGCTACTATGGTAAGAGTACCACAGACTAGGGAACCTAAACAACAGATTTTTTTCTCAAAGTTTTGGAGACTGAGAAGTCTGAGATCAAAGCACCAGGAGATTTGGCATCTGGTGAGAACCTACTTCCTGGTTTGAAGACAGCCACTTTCTTGCTGCATCTTCACATGATGAAAAGAGTGAGCTCTAGTCCCTTCATCCCCTTGTGTTAGTTGCTCAGTCATGTCTGACTCTTTGCAACCCCATGGAGAGTAGCCCACCAGGCTCCTCTGTCCATGGGATTTTCCAAGCAAGACTACTGGAGTGGGTTGCCATTCCATTCTCCAGGGGATCTTCCTGACCCAGGGATTGAACCTGGATCTCCTGCATTGCAGGAAGATTCTTTACTGTCTGAGCCACCAGGGAATCACTCTTATAACACCACCAATTCCAACATGATGGCTCCACCCTCATGACATAATCACCTCCCAAAGACCCTGTCTCCAAATACTATCACACTGAGAATTCAGTCTTCAAAATATTAAGTTAAGGTGGAGGGCAGATACAAACATTCAGTCTGCAGCACTACTTTAAGGCTTAATGTTGGCAAATCTGTCAGGCGACTGCTCTGGACACAGTTCCTCAATAAAACTGGCAAAAGGGTGAAACCTGTATTGCCTTTGGAGGCAACTTGGTGGTTGTTGTTCAGTAGCTAAGTCATGTCCTACTCTTTGCAACCCCACGGACTATAGCACACCAGGCTCTTCTGTCCTCCACTATATCCTAGAGTTTGCTCAAATTCATATCCATTGAGTCAGTGATGCTATCTAATCATCTCAGTCTCTGCCACCCCCTTCTCTTTTTGTCTTCAGTCTTTCTGAGCATCAGGGTCTTTTCCAATGAGTTGTCTCTTTGCATCAGGTGGCCAAATATTGAAGCTTCAGCTTCAGCAATAGTCCTTCCAATGAATATTCATAGTTGATTTCCTTTAGGATTGACTGATTTGATCTCCTTGCAGTCCAAGGGACTCTTAAGACTCTTCTATAGCATCACAGTTTGAAAGCATCAGTTCTTCAGTGCTCAACCTTCTTTATGGACCAATTCGCACATCCACACATGACTACTTAAAAAACCATAACTTTAGCTTTATGGACCTTTTTTTTGGCAAAGTGATGTCTCTGGCTTTTTAGGTGGATTCATGTCAATGTATGGCAAAACCAATACAGTATTGTAAAGTAAAAGTAAAAATTAAATTAAAAAAAATAATTCACTGTCTAGGTTTGTCATAGCTTTCCTTTCAAGGAGCAAGTGTCTTTTAATTTCATAGCTGCAACGTTACCTGTATTCAAATCTTAGTTCCAGATTTTATTACCTGTGTGACCCTGGATTGGATTCATAAAACTGGTACAAGCTTCTGCATTCTTACCTTTAAATATATATGGGAGAGGGCAGTGCTTCACTGTGTAATGCCAGAACCAGACAAGATCATGGACATGAAACCACCTGACATTGCACTGGGAGGTTCAGAAACTTTGAGATGTTATATTGTTCTCAGTTATGTTCTTGTTTCTAACCCCTGGCAGGGCTGCCTCTGACAGATGCACAAAGGGATTAGTCTTGAAGTAGATTAAGCAGAGTAGTTTTGGTGGTGCTGAACTCTCTTACAAGTCTTTATGTTGAGAAATGAACCTTGGCATTCCAGACGAGAGAGTTCAGTGACTATTCAGGATTTCATCATTTGAGTGCCAGGCACATAGTAGGTTCAGTATATTTTTTATGAAATAAATGAATGGCAAGTGGTAGAGACACTTAGTTGCTTCCTTTAACTATTTAGTTCATTTCCATTGTGTTTTGGGTCAAAGCCACAGCAATCTATTTGTAGAAATAAACATAGCACACTAAATTGGGAGTGTCCAAGGGCATTGCTTAAAACAAGGCAGGTGTTTTCTTGAACTATATTGGGTGCTTGAAATAGTTGTGCAACCTTGGGCAAATCAGATCAGTTTTCTAGCCTTAGTTTTATATACTAAATGACAGGTTCGGGCCAAAAGATTTCTATTATTCCTTTGAGTTCTAATGATCTGTGATCCAAAATTGACTGTTCCCTTGCAAATGGATTTCCTATTGACCTAATGGGAAAAATACAATTGCCTCATCTCTCAACCATGAGCCCAGCAATGTCCGTTAGAATTGGAAGGCAAGTCTCCCTTGTAAATGGATATTACATGTGTTGGGGACTGATCAATGCCTTTTCTTTATGGGTGAAGTGTTATTTTAATAAATGCCTATCTTATGAATTTTAATCATGTGGATTGTCAGCACTCTTCAAACTCAAAAGACCAAAGTATTGTTATTACTCATTGACTGATTTAGAACCAGGTCAAAGAAACAAGTCCCAAACATTGACAGTTGAAATATTTATGATGCAACTAGTGTTGCTTCCAAGTAATACACACTGTATTCAGAAAAAAACACATTATGGCAATCCAGGCCTTACATTGATGAACATGTTTCCATTTTAGCCATGCAAATCATTCATCAGAGAGCAACCAGTATGAATTTGATATTCCTTGGAGACAAAGTTGGGAGGAGAGTGAGCCTTGGTACTGATCCTGCTTTGTCAACTTTCAGAAAAGGAATAAGCATCCATCACATCCCATTGTAGCCCCCGTCCTATTTTCATTAGTCTATTATCCCTACCTTCCTCCTTTTTAAAGGACAATATACCTACTTCAGCAATATGTGAACCGTGAACCTCCAGATGTTCAAGCTGGTTTTAGAAAAGGCAGAGGAACCAGAGATCAAATTGCCAGCATCCAATGGATCATGGAAAAAGCAAGAGAGTTCCAGAAAAACATCTATTTCTGCTTTATTGACTATGCCAAAGCCTTTGACTGTGTGGATCACAATAACCTGTGGAAAATTCTGAAAGAGATGGAAATACCAGACCACCTGACCTGCCTCTTGAGAAACCTATAAGCAGGTCAGGAAGCAACAGTTAGAACTGGACATGGAACAACAGACTGGTTCCAAATAGGAAAAGGAGTACGTCAAGGCTGTATATTGTCACCCTGCTTATTTAACTTCTATGCAGAGTCCATCACGAGAAACGCTGGGCTGGAAGAAGCACAAGCTGGAATCAAGATTGCCGGGAGAAATATCAAAAACCTCAGATATGCAGATGACACCACCCTTATGGCAGAAAGTGAAGAGGAACTAAAGAGCCTCTTGATGAAAGTGAAAGTGGAGAGTGAAAAAGTTGGCTTAAAACTCAACATTCAGAAAACGAAGATCATGGCATCTGGTCCCATCACTTCATGGCAAATAGATGGGGAAAGAGTGGAAACAGTGTCAGACTTTATTTTGGGGGGCTCCAAAATAACTGCAGATGGTGACTGCAGCCATGAAATTAAAAGACACTTACTCCTTGAAAGGAAAGTTATGACCAACCTAGATAGTATATTCAAAAGCAGAGACATTACTTTGCCAACAAAGGTCCATCTAGTCAAGGCTATGGTTTTTCCTGTGGTCATGTATGGATGTGAGAGTTGGACTGTGAAGAAAGCTGAGTGCTGAAGAATTGATGCTTTTGAACTGTGGTGTTGGAGAAGACTCTTGAGAGTCCCTTGGACTGCAAGGAGATCCAACCAATCCATTCTGAAGGAGATCAGCCCTGGGATTTCTTTGGAAGGAATGATGCTAAAGCTGAAACTCCAGTACTTAGGCCACCTCATGTGAAGAGTTGACTCACTGGAAAAGACTCTGATGCTGGGAGGGATTGGGGGCAGGAGGAGAAGGGGACGACAGAGGATGAGATGGCTGGATGGCATCACGGACTCGATGGACATGAGTCTGAGTGACCTCCGGGAGTTGGTGATGGACAGGGAGGCCTGGCATGCTGTGATTTATGGGGTCTCAGAGAGTCGGACACGACTGAGCAACTGAAGTGAACTGAACTGATACCTACTTGGAGTGTATCATATAGAGAGCTATTGTATATGATTGACATAGGAGTTTTTGAACATATTCAATTAAAAATTGCATGCACTCTCTTTGGAAATATAACCAAGAATAACACATTAGGAATTCTTGTCCAGGCACAAGTGGTAATATGATATGGAAAACATTCTTTATAAAATTGCTGGCAAAACTGTGTATCTGTGTGCCTTCTACTTCTTCACACTTTTCCTTTACAAATGCCTGTTGAATGGTTCCAACTGGTTGGAGTCAAAGAAGCTCTGAATTTTAAAACATTCTGTAAATGTTCCTTTAAACTTGGCCTAAGAGATCCAGAAAGTCTTAATAGAAATTGCTAGCAGGATGGGGTATGAATATACCAAGTTGTTGTTTGTGTTTTTGAGTAGATGAGTCGTCTTGGAATCTTTTGTGACCACATGGACTGTAGCCCACCAGGCTCCTCTGTCCATGGGATTTCCCAAGCAAGAATACTAGAGTAGGTTGCCATTTCCTTCTCCAGGGGATCTTCCCGATCCAGGGATCGAACCTGCATCTCCTGCATTGTCAAGCAGATTCATTACCACTGAGCCAGCAGGAAAGCCTTAATACCAAGTAGGAGAAGCCATTTGGGTTTAATCACCCTAGATATGAAGAGCAAAGAGATACATTTTCTTTTAAACTTTAACAGAAGAGTAAAATCCAGCAGTCAGTGAGCAAGCAGTTGCTAAGCACCTGCTTTGAGCAAGGCCTTGGGGAAAGTACTTGAAGAGAAAACAAGTTAGCTGAAATTTGGTATTCCTAAGTATCAAGCCTTCTAATACTGGTCTCACGTCCTCTCATCAAAACCCTCTAAAATCTTGCCACTCAAAGTGGCATATCACTCAAAGTGTGTTCCGTATCAGCATTGCCTGGGACCTTGTTACAAATACAGAATCTTCAGCCCCACCCTACATCTACTGAATCAGAATCTACATTTAAACAAAATCCTCCTGTGACTTACATGAACATTAAACTTTAAGAAGAACTGCTGTAGACCAGTGAGTCTGAGAAATCATCACTTCGTCAATCAAAGAGTATTTACAAGGGGCATCCTGAATTATCTACTGTGCATCTGGTATTGTCGGAACAGACTTTATAGTTGTTTAACATTGCCTAGTCACTTGGGAGACAGATTTTCTCTACAAGTCTGACAACGAGGACATTTTTATTGATCATATGAAATCATATATGATACAGCTGGTAGGATCTTACTGACTACAGACTCCCTCCTGATAGAGACAAGGAAACCCAGAGTGGGGGAACAATCAATGACTCATGGCTAGTAGGTGGGAGAGCTGGGGCTGGAGCTGAGGTTTCTGAACTCACTGTCTAGTGCTTACTCACCTCCACTTCACTGAGAAATGACACAGAGGCCCAAGGGCATGTCTGGATGATTCACTTACAAATCAGTTGCTATTCAGTGGATTATATTAGTTAAAAAAAAAAAAAAAGGAAAAGACTAAATATAATTTACCATTGGATGATCCATTGCTCAGAACCAAACTCTCAAGGGGAAAAAGAGGAATCATAATAACACAGTCATTGGTACCATAATTAATGCCATGGCATAAGTAGAAAGAAAATGGAGACTGGCCACGTTTAATCATCAAATAAATGACCAACTTATCATTACAATTGAAAGTTATTTGTCCCCTGACAAGCCCAGGAAATAAGCATGTCAGAGAGAGGCCTGCCTACCTGTAACTCAGGCTATAGGGATTGAGGGGTCTACCTAGAGTTCTTTTTATGTTAGAAGGTCCACCTCAAGTTCCATCCTTCAAGGGCCACCTAAAATGCCACCTCCTCCACTCAGTGAATGGGAATGAGAACAGAATGAGACAAAGTGGGGCAGTACACTCACTCTCATATCGACCTGGGAGCTCCTAAAGACAGAACACACGTCTAACTTACATCTGCTTCCCCAAAACATCCAGTCCCTAGTAGGCCCTCAATCCTTATTTGCTCGGTGGAAACTTCAGGGGTGCTCATTTGTAAATTGCAGGTCACTTCAGCAGTCAGTCTTCAGCAAGAATGACTGCAGCAGCCTCAGGGAGCCCCAAATCTGCCACCAGCCATCACCAAAGGCATAGACCTACCCCTGCTGCTGCTGCTGCTAAGTCGCTTCAGTCGTGTCTCTGTGCGACCCCAGAGATGGCAGCCCACCAGGCTCCCCCGTCCCTGGGATTCTCCAGGCAAGAACACTGGAGTGGGTTGCCATTTCCTTCTCCAACGCATAAAAGTGAAAAATGAAAGTGAAGTTGCTCAGTTGTGTCCGACTCTTCGAGACCCCACGGACTGCAGCCCACCAGGCTCCTTCGTCCATGGGATTTTCCAGGCAAGACCTATCCCTGGATACCCCCAAAGTCCCTATTGCTATTCTCACTTGCAGTTGGTGTGGTACACACACCTGTCAGGCAGCTGAGTCAAGGGACAAATAGAGAGTTGGCCCAGAAGCCTAAGCAAGAAGAAGGGTTGAGCCAGACTGGTTTGTCACTTCTCATGGGCCTAGAATAGATCATTGTGAATGAACAAATCACTTCAGTAGTTTTATCTGTGATTTGGTTTCTGCTAAAATTCAGAGTCAGCTGCTTACAGGAGTCAAGAGATTTGACTCCCATCTCCTGGTTAATCCATTAGGCCAAATGTTCTGCTTTTCACGTTGTTTTCTGTCTTTTATACATAGCCTTAAAAACACAGTAATGACTCTTGGGGGACGCATGTTCTCATCTCATATTTATCATTTCGTTTGGTTTTCCAAAATCCTAGGTCCCTTTGTGCCTTACATGAGATATCATTTGACCGCATCATCTAAATCCATTTTCCTTCACTTTCAGCTAACTTAGTGTTGTCCTTTCTGGCTTATTCTCTACAATAATTCCCTAGTCTCTGGCATCTCCAAATTTGTCTTTTGTGGAAGTGATTATGTTTCCAAGAACTCTTACTCTTACCTGCCCCCTAGTTATAGAAGAAAGCCATCCCTTCGCAGCAGAGCTCGTTATCCTCACCTTGCATTGCAGCCCAACCACACTTCATCTGGAATGCTGACACAGTGTACCAGCACTGCCCCTCCTGAGAGGTTCCAGAACCCGGGATCAGGAGCTGGGGGCAGAGGAAGCCCTGTGTTCTTGGCTGAATATGCCTGGAGTAGACTATCCATCATGCTGAGCAAGGAGAGGGATGGAGGGGTCAAATGTCACAGAGTCTCACTGTTCTTACCAAGTTTTAGTTGATTTTCTTGAATAACGGTTTTTTTTTTTTTCACGCGCTGAATGCCCTTAAGATAATTTTCAGAGGCTTTAACATGATTAGGTTTTTAAAAACAATTTTCACAAGTTATGCTTCTTTCACTGAGGAACAGGTCTTCAGAACTCCTCATATCACCATTCCAAAAGTGGAAACCCCTCTGTAATTCTTCTCTTTCTCTCATACCAGATGGTGAGCTCCTTTGGAATAGGGGCTGTATCCAAATAATAATGCTGCCCACATTTACTCTGTGTCAGGAACTATGCTTGGTGCTCTGTGAATATTATTTCTAATCCCCTCAACAGTGAGTTGGTTAGTATCATCCATCCACAGGTGGGGAAACTGAAGCTAAAGACTAAATGACTTGCCCAAAACCTCGCCATTAGTAAGTGTCAGGGCCAAGAACCCAAACTCTCTCTCTCTAAAGTCTGTCTTCCCACTTTCCCATGCTGCCATTGTGCTCTAGTGTCTGCACAGTGCTTGGAGTACAAGTGCTAGCTGAATGAATAAAAAAAATTATAAATGAATGGATAAATAAGTGAGTGCTTAGGCCTAAAAAGCCCAAGAGTATCAGCACATAGCTATCCTCACGCCCTTCACATTTTGGTTTCAGGATGATTAGAGCATCTTCACAGCAACCTTTCTGACTTTGCTAATTAGTTCCTTTGCTTAATGACAATCATAATATGTAAAAACAGCTTTAATCCTAAATTTACTAAATCAGTGGGTATTATATAGTCATGTTCAGGAAGTATAGTACTAAGCTGTCTGGAATTTGCAAATGGTCTTCCTTTGAGTTTATTTCTGTGAGAGCATAGTAGTATTATTTTTTGTGTTATTTGATTTTTGTATTATTAGTCAGTTTGAAACCTTTTAGATGGGTGATCTTTAATGCTGTATTATTCAGAAACTCAGATCAGATATGTTATTCACAGTATGATGGTACCTGAGTCTATTTCTGACAAATGCAATGATCTATTGACTAACTTAAATGTTGAATCAGTATCTTCATTCCTAAAGTAAGCTTTATTTTTCCTAAGTTCCATTTTTTATTTCTCTCCTCCTCTTTCTTTTTTAGAATTAAATTTTCATTACCCTAGTAACATATGAATTTATTCTTCTTGTGGAATTTCTCTAGATACATATTTGTGTGTATGTTTGTAAGACACATGAAAATAGACCTAAAGAGATATATCTGAGCTTAATATAGCAATGACCTCTGAGGATGGGAGGGTGAAGAAGGGAGTCTGCGGGTCAAAGAGGCCACTAGGCTCATCTGCAATGTTTTAATATTTTACAGAGAGAATGTTTCCTCTTTCTTTTTGTTCCCTTCATTCTCTGTCATTCTTAGTACATGTGAGAATGTGTAAATCCCTACATGAGATAAATTCAGCCAAAAGCTCCTACTGAGCCTCGCCAATGTCCAGAGGAACCACTCACCCCTTCTTAATTGTTCTCTACTGAGTTGGAGAAATGGGGTATCATTATTCTTGCCTGTGACTTTTTCATCTTCAATGTACATTTTCTATCAGCTTGGTCTGCTGCAGTTTATGGCAGTTTTATTGCTTAGAGTATTTGCCTGTAAACACCAGCTTGATCATGAAGAAAAAGCAGAGAGAACTGAAGATGTACTTCTAAAAGCATATTCTGTTACCAATAGCAGGATGCTGACTTGCTTACATATTCAACCTGAGGGAGCCTGAGGAAGACAGACTGAGATACAGCATAATCCAGGCATTCACTTTGACCATCTTCCCAACTGATGTTAATTGATTCCACATAGTTAGTCACAAAAGGATGCAGGTTGTTACTTAGCTCAATGCAAGGTGGCGGAGCAAGGACTTCAGGGTTTCACTCCTGATACAAACCCTAGTTCCATCTCTAGCTGGAGGGTTCATAGCTAAGTCACAGTTCTCAATCAGTTTGTTTCTTTCTCTCTTCCCCCACCTCCTTCTACTCCTCCCTCGCTTGCTCTGCTTTCTCCTCCATTTCCTCCGTCTCCTCCTTCTTCTAGAATTAAGTGAAATAACATGTGAAAGAATAGAGTTTCATGAGTGCTGGGGGACAGAAAGCTAGTCTATGACTGACTGCCAGATCTCTTTCCCTGTGCTAAGACGAAAACAAAGCAGAAGCAAAACTACAAAACAAAACAAAAAACGCAGCACCAACAAACAAAACTCCTGTTTTCATACTAATGTGCTTTCCATTTCTCTTTCTAAAAATGTGCAGAGCAGTCCTCACCCATGCCCAGCTCCCCTGACACTTACAGATAAGATCCCTTAGACTAAACAGAAACTTGATGAAGGAAGAAAAATAATAAAGCACCAAATACTGTTCTGATTGAGGCTTGGGGTTGTCACAGACCCAGGTACCACTTCTGAAGCAGTTTCTGAAAAAGCTTTTAAGGTGAAAAACTTCCAATATCTATGAAAGGAATGAGACTCCGGACCCTTGAGGAGCCATAACCACAGGCCATGCTGAATGCGTCCATCCTTAGATGGGGACTCTCATGGAGAAACAGCAACTGGCAGGAGGTGTCACTGGCATTTTTTATTTCCATTTGATAAGCTTGGTGTAAAGCATAGCCAACAAGTCTCAGAAAGAAGAAAAAACTAACAAAAAATGTCTTGATCAATCTGTTACCTTCATCAAACATTTCTTTGGTTAGGGCAGCTGGAAGATGGAGAGGGGAGCATCACATTTGACTGGCACCTTGAGAGACACTCAGCTCTGCTCAGGCTGAAGTGGTGCTCCAGGCTGTAAGAGGCCTGGGACCAGAGAAGCCTCCCATAAGAAAAGGGGTGAGGTTTTTCTGAGTGAGTAGATCCCGCCAATTTGGGGCCTGCAGTCATTCCTAAGTCTGCCCCTGAATAAAGGGGAACTGTGTCTTTTTAGTGATCTGATCTTACCCAGTTTTGCTGGGTACCATTAGCTCCTTCTGAAAAAGACTTGACTGTCATTAAAGTCAGCCTGTTGCCTCTGATCCTGCTTTAGAGGGACGGAGTCACACCTGCCTTACCTCCAGGCTCTTAAGAGACCACCCAGTTTCAGTCTCAGACTCTCATTCCTTGGCCTCTCCTTGTAGACAAATCCCAAAGAGCCTCAGTGTAGAGTGAAGTTGTCTAGGAAAATTCCAGAATGGAGAGTTCACATAACAGTTGATCCTAATTATTCTTAGATGTTAAGAAAAAAAAAAAGTTGACTATAAAATGAGTTGCTTTTCTAGAATTTCTAGCAAAGAGAGGCTCTTCCTTAAGACTTGACAGTGGGGGTATTCCGTAGAGTTTATGACTTACAGAATGGGGCTTTGCAGGGAAGTTCAAATATAAGGGCTCTTCTTTACGCTCACTGTGACTGTGATCTGGGCAGAGGTTGCTCAAGATATCTGACCAAGGTCCAGCACTTAGGGTTCTCCTGCTTGACTCAGATAGTCTGGCTTTCTGAGACATAGGCAGCAGCCAAGCTGAACATGAAACTAAAAACTTGGAATCAGGACCCACATCTCTAACCCATTGCTCATCTCTGGTAGGGTCAGAGAGCCCAGCCTCCCACAAATAGACTCTTAGAGGAGAAAGGGGCCTTAGAAACTGGTCAACCACTTGTAAAAGAATGAAACTAGATCACTTTCTAACACCACACACAAAAATAAACTCAAAATGGATTAAAGATCTAAATGTAAGAACAGAAACTATAAAACTCCTAGAGGAGAACATAGGCAAAACACTCTCCGACATAAATCACAGCAGGATCCTCTATGATCCATCCCCCAGAATACTGGAAATAAAAGCAAAAATAAACAAATGGGATCTAATTAAAATTAAAAGCTTCTGCACAACAAAGGAAAATATAAGCAAGGTGAAAAGACAGCGTTCTGAATGGGAGAAAATAATAGCAAATGAAGCAACTGACAAGCTAATCTCAAAAATATACAAGCAAAAAAAACAAAAACAAAAACAAAAAAAAATATACAAGCAACTTATGCAGCTCAATTCCAGAAAAATAAACGACCCAATCAAAAAATGGGCCAAAGAACTAAATAGACATTTCTCCAAAGAAGACATACAGATGGCTAACAAACACATGAAAAGATGCTCAACATCACTCATTATTAGAGAAATGCAAATCAAAACCACAATGAGGTACCACTTCACACCAGTCAGAATGTCTGCGATCCAAAAATCAGCAAGCAATAAATGCTGGAGAGGGTGTGGAGAGAAGGGAACCCTCCTACACTGTTGGTGGGAATGCAAACTAGTACAGCCACTATGGAGAACAGTGTGGCGATTCCTTAAAAAACTGGAAATAGAACTGCCTTATGACCCAGCAATCCCACTGCTGGGCATACACACTGAGGAAACCAGAATTGAAAGAGACACATGTACCCCAATGTTCATCGCAGCACTGTTTATAATAGCCAGGACATGGAAACAACCTAGAAGTCCATCAGATGAATGGATAAGAAAGCAGTGGTACATATACACAAGGGAGTATTACTCAGCCATTAAAAAGAATACATTTGAATCAGTTCTAATGAGATGGATGAAACTGGAGCCGATTATACAGAGTGAAATAAGCCAGAAAGAAAAACACCAATACAGTATACTAACACATATATATGGAATTTAGAAAGATGGCAATGATGACCCTGTATGCAAGACAGCAAAAGAGACACAGATGTGTAGAGCAGACTTTTGGACTCAGAGGGAGAGGGAGAGGGTGGGATGATTTGGGAGAATGGCATTGAAACATGTATACTATCATGTGAGAAACAAATCGCCAGTCTATGTCTGATGCAAGATACAGGATGCTTGGGGTTGGTGCATGGGGATGACCCAGAGAGATGTTATGGGGAGGGAGGTGGGAGGGGGGTTCATGTTTGGGAATGTTATTGCAAAGCTGAGGAGGCAAGTGTTCATGTTCTTGGAATGTTATTGCAAAGCTGAGGAGGCAAGTGTGTCAGTATAAAGTTAAGGTCTGGCCAGCATTCCATTTCTGCAGACTTTTAAAAAAATAACAGGCTGCAGGGCTAGCATTTCTCCTCTCTGTGGTTATTATCTGTTTCTTTTTGCAAAGCAAGACATTCTCATGAAGGGCGCTGAGACCGTAAGGCAGGTCATAAAGGGTGACATAGCAGAAAGAGAGCCGCCTGCAGTCTCCTCTGATGGCGACTCTCTCTGCCTGGTTATTCATCCGCACAGGGAAGTTGTGGGCCTCACTCTTAAATGGCTTCATTCATGGTGATTGACTTCAGAGATTTGCCTGTGCCTTTTGCAGAATGTTAAGCAGGAAAGGATTTTTCCCTCCTTTGAACCAGCTATGTTAGGAAGCTCTGGTTTCACAGGCTTGGAATGGGTGGCTTGAAGGAAAAAATCAGTCCTTGGAAGGAAGGTGTTCCTCAAATAAGAATAACCACTGAATAAATATGGTAATGAACCTGGGAGCAGCTCCATCAGGGGGAAATTCTTGCCTCTGGGCACTCAACTATTTTTCTGATCAATTGTAAGCAATATCTAAACCCTTAAAATACCAGTAAAAATGTGTTTTAATAATATATCTTCACTTCTGTCTACTGACTATCTTTGGTCCCTGTATTACAGAGGTTGGGGAAGGTCTGAACTTAAACATTGTTCTTAAATGATGTGATGCCTTGGATACTTTTCCAGGGCAGCCCCATCCTTCTAAGCAGACTATCACCACCTTAATTCAGCCCTTCTCAGTGCTACCATTGCATTAGTTTCCCCAAATGGTTCTGTCTCCACTCTTTCCTGTTCCTTTATCCCAAAATATCTTCATTGCTGCTAATCCCAAGACTTTTTTCCTATGGACCACTTTGCTTGATGATGCTAAACCTTCAGAAGCTCCCCCACTGCCTCTCAAACAAAACCCAAACTCCTTCACAGTGTAAGTAAAGTGTTTTGCTTTTTATTTTACTAATACTTTACACTTTCCACTCCAGCCAAGCAAGTTCACTCCTCATTTTTAACCAACCTTCACACTTTTTCACCCTTCAACCTTTACTTATTATGATTATGGCTTGTGAGTATAAGGTAAGAGAAGAAAACCAGGAAGCATGTACCCCCAATTGTAAAGCTTTTAAGTCTCTTCTGTTGATTTTCACAAATAGAATTGCAGCTGTATCTGTGGCAAATAATACATAAAATAAACATGTCCTTAAGCATACAGATTAAAAGCCCAGCTACTAGGGTAAGGCACTCTCAATATAAAGCATGGTATTTGGCTAGATTCCAATAAATGGGACCTTCATACTTAGCAGCTGAAAGAATAGAACACAGCAGTTCCATTGCTTATGCGTGTAAACCACAAGGGATGGGACAGCATCGGAGAAGAATTTCTTCCTGGTGTCCTATCTGGGCTTTATGTTTGGGTTGGAAATTGTCTAGTTGGTGATCACAGGATGTAGGCTCAGTTCAGTTCAGTTCAGTTGCTCAGTCATGTCCGACTCTTTGCGACCCCATGAATCGCAACACGCCGGGCCTCCCTGTCCATCACCAACTCCCAGAGTTCACTCAGACTCACGTCCATCGAGTCAGTGATGCCATCCAGCCATCTCATCTCTGTCATCCCCTTCTCCTCCTGCCCCCAATCCCTCACAGCATCAGAGTCTTTTCCAATGAGTCAACTCTTCGCATGAGGTGGCCAAAGTATTGGAGTTTCAGCTTTAGCATCAGTCCTTCCAAAGAAATCCCAGGGTTGATCTCCTTCAGAATGGACTGGTTGGATCTCCATGCAGTCCAAGGGACTCTCAAGAGTCTTCTCCAACACCACAGTTCAAAAGCATCAAGAAGGTGCTCAGCCTTCTTCACAGTCCAACTCTCACATCCATACATGACCACAGGAAAAACCATAGCCTTGACTAGATGGACCTTAGTCAGCAAAGTAATGTCTCTGCTTTTGAATATACTATCTAGGTTGGTCATAACTTTTCTTCCAAGGAGTAAGCGTCTTTTAATTTCATGGCTGCAGTCACCAACTGCAGTGATTTTGGAGCCCCAAAATTAAAGTCTGACACTGTTTCCACTGATTCCCCATCTATTTCCCATGAAGTGATGGGACCAGATGCCATGATCTTCGTTTTCTGAATGTTGAGCTTTAAGCCAACTTTTTCACTCTCCACTTTCACTTTCATCAAGAGGCTTTTTAGTTCCTCTTCACTTTCTGCCATAAGGGTGGTGTCATCCGCATATCTGAGGTTATTGATATTTCTCCCAGCAATCTTGATTCCAGCTTGTGCTTCTTCCAGCCCAGCATTTCTCGTGATGTACTCTGCATAGAAGTTAAATAAGCAGGGTGACAATATACAGCCTTGACGTACTCCTTTTCCTATTTGGAACCAGTCTGTTGTTCCATGTCCAGTTCTAACTGTTGCTTCCTGACCTGCATACAGATTTCTTAAGAGGCAGGTCAGGTGGTCTGGTATTCCCATCTCTTTCAGAATTTTTCACAGTTTATTGTGATCCACACAGTCAAAGGTTTTGGCATAGTCAATAAAGCAGAAATAGATGTTTTTCTGGAACTCTCTTGCTTTTTCCATGATCCATTGGATGTTGGCAATTTGATCTCTGGTTCCTCTGCCTTTTCTAAAACCAGCTTGAACATCTGGAAGTTCACGGTTCACATATTGTTGAAGCCTGGCTTGGAGAATTTTGAGCATTACTTTACTAGTGTGTGAGATGAGTGCAACTGTGAGGTAGTTTGAGCATTCTTTGGCATTGCCTTTCTTTGGGATTGGAATGAAAAGTGACCTTTTCCAGTCATGTGAACACTGCTGAGTTTTCCAAATTTGCTGGCATATTGAGTGCAGCACTTTCACAGCATCATCTTTTAGGATTTGAAATAGCTCCACTGGAATTTCATCACCTCCACTAGCTTTGTTCATAGTGATGCTTTCTAAGGCCCACTTGACTTCACATCCCAGGATGTCTGGCTCTAGATGAGTGATCACACCATCGTGATTATCTGGGTCATGAAGATCTTTTTTGTATAGTTCTTCTGTGTATTCTTGCCACCTCTTCTTAATATCTTCTGCTTCTGTTAGGTCCATACCATTTCTGTCCTTTATCGAGCCCATCTTTGCATAAAATATTCCCTTGGTATCTCTAATTTTCTTGAAGAGATCTCTAGTCCTTCCCATTCTGTTGTTTTCCTCTATTTCTTTGTATTGATCGCTGAAGAAGGCTTTCTTATCTCTTCTTGCTATTCTTTGGAACGCTGCATTCAGATGCTTATATCTTTCCTTTTCTCCTTTGCTTTTTGCTTCTCTTCTTTTCACAGCTATTTGTAAGGCCTCCCCAGACAGCCATTTTGCTTTTTTGCATTTCTTTTCCATGGGGATGGTCTTGATCCCTGTCTCCTGTACAATGTCACGAACCTCATTCCATAGGATGTAAGCTAGTGGCTGTTTAATCAGAAAATAAAGAGATTTCCATGGAATGAAAATACTCTGTCACTAGCTATGTGGTCTTAGGCAAATCAGGTCTTTCCCTATCAGTTTCTTTATCTGGTGAACTAAGGGATTAGAACAGAGTATCTCTCTTTTCAACTCATTCTTGTGGATGAAATTCTATGAGTCTGTGAATATTTGTTCTTCGTAGCATCTATAGGACTTGTAAATTGTTTGCCTCTTGAACAGATTCAGGAATTTTGAGGAAAAGAAGAAAAAATGTTTCAAAAGTTGATTCACAAAGCAAAGGAAGAATGCTGACATTGATTGACCTCACTGAATATTTCAAATGCACCAAACATCTATAAGACAAGAGTAATTCTTGCCTTAAGGACAAATATTTGTTGATGCATACTACTATGCAAGGCCTTCCCTGATGGCGCCAATGTAAAGAATCTGCCTGCACTGTGGGAGACCTGGGTTCGATTCCTGAGTCAGGAAGATCCCCCGGAGAAGGCAATGGCAACTCCTCCAGGATTCTTGCCTAGAGAATCCCATGGATGAAGGAGCATGTAAGTTATAGTCCATGGGGTCACAAAGAGTCAGATATGACTGAGCAACTAACACTTTCACTATGCAAATTTATTATGCAAACTACAAGACAGGTGTTCAGCCAGATATTGAGGTGCAACATGAAGTTTATAGTCTAATGCTATTTTACATATGGATAAACTGACTTTTAGATAGGTAACATAATTGGCACAGGTCAGGTAGACATTGGTGAGTGAAATCAGAATTTGAACCCTCGTTTCTCTGACTGCTGCAGTCAGAAGAATTCCTGGGAATTTAGACAGAAGGACCAAAAGGAGCAGCCTGAGCCTGGATCTGAAATCTTGATATTCTTCCTCTTGGCTCCACTAAAGTGAGTTCTTTGTGCTTCCTGACACTATCCCCAGCATTTGATAGCCTCTGAAAATCTCTTTTTTCCCTTAATAATTTTTATTGAACCATCTTCTGTTAACACACAAAAATCTCTTTAAAAACTGCTTCTGGAAAAGTCAAAACCAAACCTCTGAAACCTGGACCTTGGGTGCCATAATTCTAAAAGCTAAAAGAGGACTTAGTCTTATGTCACATCACAGATCAAGTACTTAAAGAAATAGCTAAAAGACGGCTCTCCTGTGAATTGGAGTTCCATTCCCTAATCGCATTCCCTGACGCCCCTGCTTCTTATTGGATTGGCCTATGGGCATTTGGGCACCTGGCAGAGATTGTGAAGAGCAGGTTCTGTACTCCTCCCACCCTTCCTCTCCTGACCTGCAGCCTTTGGATCTCAACACAGTGATTCTGACTGGGGATTCTGCTCATTCCAAACTCAATGGACTGAAGCAGTAATGCACTGTCCTATGGTCACTCCTTGCCTGCGGTCTCTTGTAGAGATGGAGAGGGAGATGACCTAAAGGATCCAAGGGATCAGGGTGAGGCCTAGGGGAGGTCAATTACATGAGTTTAGACTCCATCTTATGCTAAAAGGATAAAAAGAGCTTTTGAGAAGAGCTCAAAAGCCAGGTTAGGTGACCAAATAGAGCTCCAGAACAAGGAACTAGACTAGGGATAAAGAATGTGCTTTAGGGGCAGAGTAGAAAGATAACGGCTGGAAAGCCAGCTCAGCGTACTAACCATGTGCTTTGGGTCACTGGGCATCAGCGTCTATGTCAATTGAATGGCAATAATAACACTTCCTTTGGAAGATAGTCGCTAACAAAAGTCAGTTTGCAGTAAAAGGTTCCTGCTATTATTTTGCTGTATTTTTATTGTATTATCCCTCATGAATCAGGCAAGATTTCAGACCAGCATGTCAGCACCACAGCCTTCTGGATAGTCACTTGTTAGTGAGGGAAAGAAGAAGCATAACTGTGAATAGAAACATGTGATTTTGTTTTATGTGTTAGGTACATGTGTGTGAGGTACATATGTGTGCATGTGTGAGTGTGCACATATTCTGTGTGGACATGCAGGTATGGGTGTGTCCCTGGGGCTGGAGACACACCTCTCTGTGGCATTCATTGACGTGACTGAGGGATTTGATAACCTCCCTTCTCATGCAGCCTGCCTTGGATGCGGCAGTTTGAGAATCCCAATTATAGACTCTTGTCTCAAAACAGCCTGGAAAACAGAAAGACAAGCCGCACAAACACTGTCTCATTAGTTCAGTAAAACCTTACTAATTTACCCTAATTGTGGGGAAGGATCGTTTGCATGCGGGAAATGTCCAAAAGGGGGTTGCTTTAATAAATAGACAGGACTTATTTGTAATTAGTGGTGCCACTCGCACACAATCAATGTGCTTGGTCCTTAAAAACACTTTGTTCTCGTAAGTGGATTGCACATTCCCACTGCCATCTTGAAGCTGCTAATGCAAGGGGTGACCTGGGAGCAAGGGTCTTTTATTTTCCTTCTTATTTCCAAGTAAACAACAATCTAACAGATGGCCGAGGGGATGGTACTAGGGCCACTTGCAGGAAGAAGCTAAAGACAAAGGAGAAAAGGAAAGATATACCCATCTGAATGCAGAGTTCCAAAGAATAGCAAGGATGGATAAGAAAGCCTTCCTCAGTGATCAGTGCAAAGAAATAGAGGAAAACAATAGAATGGAAAAGACTAGAAATCCCTTCAAGAAAATCAGAGATACCAAGGGAACATTTGATCTCTGGTTCCACTGCAGCCCATGGGGTCACAAAGAGTAGGACACGACTGAGCGACTAAACTGAAGGGAACGTTTCATGCAGAGATGGGCTCAGTAAAGGACAGAGATGGTCTGGACTAACAGAAGCAGGAGATAGTAAGAAGAGGTGGCAGGAACACATGGAAGACCTATACAAAAAAAGAGCTTAATGACCCAAATAGCGACGATGCTGTGATCACTCACCTTGAGCCAGACGTCCTGGAATGTGAAGTCAAATGGGCCTTAGGAAGCATCACCATGAACAAAGCTAAGTGGAGGTGATGGATTTCCAGTTAAGCTGTTTCAAATCCTAAAAGATGATGCTGTGAAAGTGCTGCACTCAATATGCCAGCAAATTTGGAAAACTCAGCAGTGTTCACAGGACTGGAAAAGGTCAATTTTCATTCCAATCCCAAAGAAAGGCAATGCCAAAGAATGTTCAAATGCTAGCAAACTAATCTCAAAATTCTCCAAGCCAGGCTTCAACAGTACCTGAACCGTGAACTTCCAGGTGTTAGCTGGAATTAGAAAAGGCAGAAGAACCAGAGATCAAACTGCCACCATCCATTGGATCATAGAAAAGGCAAGAGAGTTCCAGAAAAACATCTGCTTTATTGACTACACCAAAGCCTTTGACCATGTTGATCACAACAAACTGTGGAAAATTCCGAAAGAGATGGGAATACCAGACCACCTTAGCTGTGTCCTGAGAAATCTGCATGCAGGTTAAGAAGCAATAATTAGAACCAGACATGGAGCAACGGACTGGCTCCAAATTGAAAAAGGAGTATGTCAAGGCTGTAATTGTCAACCACCTTAGCTTATATGCAGAATACATCATGCAAAATGCCAGGCTGGATGAAGCATAAGCTAGAATCAAGATTGCTGGGAGAAATATCAATAACCTCAGATATGCAGATGATACCACCCTTATGGTAGAAAGTGAAGAGGAACTGAAGAACCTCTTTATGAAAGTGAAAGATGAGAATGAAAAAGCTGGCTTAAAACTCAGGATTCCAAAAACATAAATCATGGCATCCAGTCCCATCTCTTCATGGCAAATAGTTGGCGAAACAATGAAAATAGTGACAAACTTGATTTTCTTGGGCTTCAAAATCACTGCAGATGGTGACTGCAGCCATGAAAAAGGAACAAGGAAAAGACATTTGTTCCTTGGAAGAAAAGCTATGACAAATCTAGACAGCATTTTAAAAAGCAGAGACATTACTTTGCCAACAAAGGTTTGTCTAGTCTTTATGCTAAAAAAAAAAAAAAAAAAGCTTTGATTTTTCCAATAGTCTTGTATGGATGTGACACTTGGACCATAAGAAAAGCTGAGCACCAAAGAACTGATACTTTTGAACTGTGGTGTTGGAGAAAACTCTTGAGAGTCCCTTGGACTGCAAGGAGATCAAACCAGTCAATCATAAAGGAAATCAGCTCTGAATATTCATTGGAAGAACTGGTGCTGAAGCTGGAGCTCTAATACTTTAGCCACCTGATGTGAAGAACTGACTCATTGGAAAAGACCCTGGTGCTGGGCAAGACTAAAGGCAGGAAGAGAAGGGGATGACAGAGGATGAGATGGTTGGATGGCATCATCGACTCAATGGACATGAGTTTGACCAAGCTCTGGGAGTTGGTGATTATCAGGGAAGCCTGGCGTGCTGCAGTCCACGGTGTTGCAAAGAATCGGACACAACTGAGCAACTCAACTGAACTGAACTGACTTGCAGAGAAAAGACAGACAACAAAGGCAGAGCTTGAGAGTTTTGGCAAGAATTCGGACTCAGAGGACCTGAATTCTAATCTCAGCTCAGCCAAGCGACTTTATCTCTCTGGGTCTCAGTTTCCATCTCTCAAATGAATGAGTTTACCTCTCAGTGATATTAAATCATGGCATTTCAGGGCTGGAAGAGATCATAGAGATCATCTGATTCCACCCCTGGGTTTCCTTGTGACAACAGTAAGGAGTTCTTCCCATATTGTGTTTTCTGAAGGTTTCTGAACTACAATTATGAAGACTGAATATACATTTAATGATATATGTGCCTGGAATAAAGGCTCAGGCAAGAGGATGGGACTGAAAGAACTTGACTGGAGTCAGTGTTCAAGCTGAGAATAGATGAGCAGCCAACAGGGCACACAGAGAATAAGCAACCAGAGAATCCAGAAATGGGCAATGGGGTTGAGAAGGGGGCATGAGACTCTAGACCTCAGCAAGCAAAGAGGTCACCAGCAGAGCAGGCAGGTGGGGATTCCTCTAGGAATGAAGGACCCAGAGACGAACCTTAGCAAAGAAAAGCGAAACTCAGCAAAAATATTAGGCTGCCATCCCAGAGTACCAAAGAAGAGAATGAGGCTTGATGGAGAGCCATTGGCCCTGCCAATAGTGGTAATTACAAGGCTGGAGGTCCAAAGGTATCTTCTCTGATTAAAGGAGATCGAGGAAGCCCTGGGCTTGTTTACTACCCTCTGGAGACCTGTAGAATAGTGAATGGAAGGACTGGCTGATTGAAAGGAATGCCATGTGGTGGAGGATAGCCAGGAAGAAATGGTTCAAAACAGCAGGAATGCAGTGCTGGTGGCCCATACGAGCCATCAGATCAGAGCTGGAGCTGAAAATCTAAAACTCATCCCCACTGAAAGCAGCACTGATCCCTTGAGAATTGGCAAGCTCTCTGCAGAGAACAGAGAGAGAAAGGAAGAGTCAAAGACAATCTGAGAGAACACCCTTATTCTGGCCAGATAAGCAAATTGAAAGGTGACCTATCCTCTTACCTTGTGTGTGAGTGTGTGAAGTTGCTCAGTCGTGTCCGACTCTTTGCGACCCTGTGGACTGTAGCCCACCAGGCTCCTCTGTCCACGGGATTCTCTTA
Organism: Oryx dammah; assembly: GCF_014754425.2. Taxonomy (NCBI): domain Eukaryota; kingdom Metazoa; phylum Chordata; class Mammalia; order Artiodactyla; family Bovidae; genus Oryx; species Oryx dammah. Next base: position 69,663,051 of record NW_024070209.1, read on the forward strand.
CCTTACTTGAGGCTAATATGAAGTATGTATTGAGAATAGGCGGGAAAAAGGACAAGTGGCATTTTAGAAGACACAGAATAAATGGACTTTCCTCCTTGAGTTGCATATTATCCAGTCCACCTGTCTGTGCCTCCTCACTTACATCACTGTTCACTCATGAGATGGCATCTCCGTTGTCTCTAGAATGCAAACAATGACTGAATGAGTCCCTGGCTTTCTTTTCCTTTAGAGAATATGGGTTGAGATGTAGAAGCCACAGGAATAAATCAGCCTCTTGATTTGGATGTTTGTATATTTCCTTCTCCCAGGGCAATTCCATTCCAGAGAAGATATCAGCAAGTCCTGCTATTTTCTTGATTCAGTTTTCTAAATGAGTATTCTCATGCTCAAAATTGGTGACCTTGAAGCAGTCAGCTGGGGCAGCAATCTCAGAAAGGTCTGCCTGTCTCCCAAATGCTTGTCTTCTCAGCCTGAAATTCCTGGAACTAAAAATTATCTCATCTACTCATCCTATTTTTTTTTCTTTTTTTAACATGAAGAACTAGTCCAGGAGCAATGAAATGACCTTACTTAGGGTCATTAGTACATATAAAGATTAGATTTGTTGTTGTTTAGTTGCTAAGTCATGTTCAACTCTTTTGCAACCCCATGGACTGTAGCCCTCCAGGCTTCTCTGTCCGTGGGCTTTCCCAGGCAAGAATACATGAGTGGGCTGCCATTTCCTTCTCCAGGGGATCTTCCTGACCCAGGGGTCAAACCTGGGTCTTCTGTACTGAAGGCAGATTCTTTACCATCTGAGCCATTAGGGAAAGACATTAATGGTTGAGCCTGGGTGAAAAATATGGTTTGCTAAGAAGATAAAAAACTGCCTCAGATGAGGAAGTTATGAATTCCAGGCAGTTAAAAGTGTTGGCTGGAGTCTTGAGGGGCAGTTCTTCCTGTCCAGGATTGAACACAAAGCATAGGTGGACATGAAGTCCACGCACAGTATCAGATGTGCTGCTGATGGGGACAACGGACACACAGACAAGATCAAAGTGTGCCTTGAATGGGGGAGCAGGAAGTTCTGCCTCCCCATCAATATTCAGGCCGATTCTTTCCTGAAAATTCTGTTTTAATTTCATAATACAGAAGGTCTGTAAATTGGGCAGTCCCCTCAGCTCCGTGCAGACTCTGCAAATGAATAGAGAAACCATCAGTGATGGGTGGACTTGGCTTCACAGTTGTTAGTCATCTGTCAGGCTGAGGCCCCTGGGCCTAGGAGAGACCTCATGCTTACTGAAGGCAGTCTTGAGAATGGGCTGGAAACAGTTCAGCTCAAAGCCTTAGATTCTCATTCCACCTCAAATCCTAAGGAGTCTCAGTCCAAAGGGGTTCTGGACAGAGGAATGGAGAGTGAAGAGGTGTGGAAGAGGGGCTGCAGGAGGTCGGGGTTCCCAGAGAAGCCTGGGAAGACACAGGCCAGTTTGGTGGAATGATGTGTTTGTTCCCTTGACCTTTTCTGTAGAAGGTGCCCTGGCTTTCCCTGAATTGCATCCCTGGGGAGAGTAGGGGATAACTTGTCCCAAGGTCATGCTCATCAGTGATAGGGATGGAGAAATGTCACTCTGTGCCTTGTTGGCTCTGCAGTTATTCAAATGCTTTGCTTATAATACAATCATAGCTCTCAGCTCTGATTATTGGCATCATCAACATCATCTATTAATGGATTCTGAGCTCCTCTGGGTACAGGGCATTGAACAAGATGCTAAATGGTGCCAAATTCAGAAATGAAAGCCACAAAAGAGCAAAAAATGGACCAAACCAGGCATCATTCTGAGTAGCAAGATTTACATCAGCCTGAATCTATTCATGTGTGCTAATCTTAAAGGGCCAGAGCCTTATAAATTTCAGAAAGGTATTAATTATTCTGCACTCCTTTTTATCATTCTTGTCTCCATTATTTTCAGCTGTCTACTTTTAACTAGAAGTATTTCAACTTCTATTAGTATTCTTTTATCCATTTTGTTAAATAAACTTTCCTTTTTTTCACCTCTCAGTCTCTCCCCATGTGGCTGTCTGGAGGAAGAGAACTAGCTAAAATCTAACAGAACAAAATAAATAGGTAAAGGAGGACTTGCCTCCAAATTGGCCAGAGCTTGCTGTGTTTGCACAGTGGCGCCTTGCTACCTGGCATTTCTACCTGACCGTACCTTAGGAACCAAACTCAGAGTGAGGAAGCACACCATGCTGAAACACCCGTCACCCTGGCATGAAAAATCCTCAACCCACTGCAGAGCTCCAAACATCTGTTTTGCCTTCTTTCATGCATGTGCTTTTAAGCTGATGGTGGGAGACAGCCTGCCAGAAACGTCTGAGTTTTCACCAAAGTCATATTGTAGGTTAGAAGGCAAACGGCATTGTTGTGTTGAAATCCTGTTCATCAGAACCTCCAAAATGAACAGATATGAAAGGTTCAAATGAACCCTTCAGGGTTTCTCCATCTAACCAGGCCTGAAGCTCTGCTTCTCATTAATCTTTAATGAACAACAAAGAAAATGCGTCGCTGGCTAATTATTGTGTAGGGTGGCAGATGCTGAGCGAGGAAAGATCCCCAGAGACCCATCATTAAAGGGACGCTGTCAAAAAGAAAGTCTTATTTTGAAACGGATTCCCTGACCTGTAACATTATCTATTTCTTGTTCAACTTGAATTACGCTTTTCTCTTGATGCTTTACCATTGTCTCGGTCTCAGGGATTTGCACTTTGAGCTGCAGCAGTCAGGTGATGGAAACTGAAGGACCTCTGTGCTGCCTTTCCTTCTGTCATGATGCCTACTTGGAGTGCCTTTCCCCTGCCTCTATTTCCTTCAAACCTCTTAATCTTGTCCCATGCTGAGCTAGGCTCTCCCTGACTTTGAATTTTCTTAAGCAGTCTCGTTGTGTGAATTCTGGAATATAAATCCCTTTAGGGCAGAAGCTATGTCTCATCTCTATCCAGTACCTACCACATGCCCGATATGTAATATGCTCAATAAGTGTTTACTGAATTCGGTGAAATTGATTGTACGTGCCTTGGGCTTATCTATTTCTTGTTCCATGCTACGTCTTTAGCCTTCAACTGAAAATTTCCTTGAGGGTAGGATTCCTGTGTTGTTCTTCCTTTGCCCTACTGCTAAAACACTTGCTACAGATTTATGTATGTAACAGGATCTCCACATGTTGGGTGGCCATGTTAGTTGTTTTTCAAAGTCAGATTTTTTTTATCTACTCAGTAAAAACTGGGCTTCCCTGGTGGTTCAGATGGTAAAGAATCTGCCTGCAATGAGGGAGACCTGAGTTCAATCCCTGGGTTGGGAAGATACCCTGCAGGAGGGCATGGCAACCCACTCCAGTATTCTTGCTTAGAGAATCCCCAAGGACAGAGGAGCCTGGTGGGCTACAGTCCATAAGGGTCACAAAGAGTCAGACAAGACTGAGCGACTAAGTACAGTATAGCATAAACTATAAAGTGTCCCATTGGAGTAAATAGTTACATGCTCTCTATCTAAGATGAAACTAGGCTAATCTGACTAGATTTCCTTTCATAGATAATTTTGTTTTTAGGTTTAAATGCAAGGGTCTCAATACTATATTTTTAGGATTCTATTTACATGGAGTCAATCAGAAAATTTTTTGAATTTGAAAATGTTAATATCAGTTAAATTCTAAATAAATTGGTGAAGTGGTTTGGAACTTTTAGAAAAGAAGATGGTGATTCTAAGAGTCAACATAGCCTCATGTAAAGCAAGTCCTAGAAAACGCCTTCTTCAGAAGGGATGTGAGATTAGGAGGATAAGGGGATGTGACAGAGTATCTTGATTTAAGCACCCCACTTGACAGCGTTTCCCTTAATATTCTGGTAGATGAGTCTGTAACAAATTGAACACTTATATCCAAAGAGGCATAGTGAGTGAGCCCTGTTCGTCTGAAAGGTGTCTCTAAGAGAACTGCAAAAGGGCTTTGCCTTGACCTCTGACTCTTCCATGGTTTTAATGCATGACTGAAATCGTGACAGAGAGGAATCAACATTTGTTCAGACCTGTGACATTCTAGAAGCTGCATGATCTTTACCTCATTTCATGGATGGGGTGGGGGTGGGGGTGGGGCCTGGTCTACTGATGACACCAAGCTTGGTTGGAGGACTAGTACTACAGCTTCTAAATTCTGGAAACCGAATCAGTTGCTGCAGGAAATATGATGGTCCTGCACTCAGATTCAAAACAGTCTGCTGCTTTGAGTCACAACCTATAAAATATGGAAAAATCTGGCTTGGAAACAGTTTTCGGGAAGGAGATTAGAGAGGGGTGGGAGTGGAGAGAGGTTCCGATTGATTAAAGTTGACATACAGCTACGGTCTCCTGCAGCTGCCTGAGAAGACAACACCCTAAGGGGCCACAGTGAGTGTAGAATCAAAGGCCAGGGAGGGTTGACCAGCATTGTCTGCGTCAGCCAAACCAGTGCATCCTAGTACCCAGGGAACGACCACATCGAGGCGAGTAGCAAATATCAAAACAATAGAAATCAATTACAACATATATTTTCAAAGCTCTCTCCTATTCATTCCACCATGTAGGCCTTCCGGCTATTCTGTGAGGAAGTCAGTGAAATAAAGGAACCTTGAGCAGAAAGGTGGGGTGACTTGGCCGACCACCCAGCCAGTGCAAAAGCTAGATCTCAAGCCAGGATCCCTGGACTCAAGCTAGTGCTCTTCCTCCGAGCCATGCTGCTTGTCCAGGTCAGCTCCCGGCCCTAGCCCTCATTCAGCAGCTGCTCGCGGCTGGCGGCTGGCGCAGAGCAGCTGCAACAGACAAGGGCCCTGGCTCCCAGCAGAGCTGGAGCTGCAGTGCGCTGGGGACTGGCTCTGCCGGGTTGTCACTCAACGCCCCTCCGCCAAGCCTGCCCTCCTCCCCGCACTGCTCCCTTGTGAAGTGAGGGGTATAAAACAACAACCAAATGCAAACCCGTGGCTCTCTGCCAGCCTGGCCCTCAGAGCTGCCCCTACTCCCGGAAACAACACCTGAGTATCATTCATTATTTCTGCTGCTTAGTATTAAAGCCCTTTTAATATGGCATTGGAGAGCATTGGGGAGTTTTAAATTTTATGTCAAATCAGGATTTATGGGCCAGTTCTGAAATGTTACCTCTGGGCTCGATAATTGCAATTCCCTTTTAATCGCTCTCTTAGACACCTCTGTTAAAAGACTTCAATTATATCCACACAGTGGCCCCCAGGATTGGGCCAATCTGAATACCCAGCCTGTGTCACCTCCTTTTGGAACCCTGCACGTGAGGCCTTAGCCCTGTGTCCAGTTTGAAGATACCGCGTCTAACAAGTAGTCCCACCAGCAACCTGGGAGGGTTCTTAGGAATCTCTCCTCACAGGTAGTCGTGAATTTAGTGATTGTGCCCCAGGATACCCCTCCCCCACCAATTTCCAGCGCGCGCGCACGTGTGTGTGTGTGTGTGTTAGTCGCTTAGTCATGTCCAACTCTTTGCGACCCTGTAGACTGTAGCCCACCAGTCTCCTCTGTCCATGAAATTCTCCAGGCAAGAATACTTGATTGGGTTGCCATTCCCTTCTCCAGGGGAGCTTCCCGATCCAGGGATAGAACCTGGGTCTTCCAGATTGCAGGTGGATTCTTTACCATCTGAGCCACCAACGAACCAAGAATAGGAGGCAAGAAATGAATGCATTAGGATGCACATGTTCCACGATGCTTGTTGTAAAGGCTGTACAATTCTGGAAACAGGCAAGTGATATTGGAAATTTTTCCACAGGAAATCGCTTAAGGGAATATGATTGGAAGGAGGGTCAGAGAAGGGTGCAATCCTTCAGCTGAGCCCTAGGGAGCCTGATGATGTTTGGGGGAAAGGACAAGTAGATGCTATCTGAGTGGGTGTGCAGAATTGGAAAGGAACCCTCACCACCAAGGACAGAATGAGGGTACAGGAGGAGAAACTGCCTGTGAAGGGCAGCCATATCATAGAGAGGAGAGAAGTGACAGCAGTGACAGCAGGCTCTGACCCTCTTCCCAAACACCCAGCTGGACCAGGGCATAGTGAAGGGGCTAAGACAGAATGCCTGGGGCGGGGGCAGCTAAGGGAGCCACCTCTGAGCTGTCACTAGTGCTCTGTATCTGGTAAGAGCAATATTTGTATGGGAGAAATGCCCAGCTCGGTGTCCAGAGTCACCAGCTGCTGAAAGGACGTTTAACTGTGGGTCAGAAACATCTGCTTCTGTTTGACAGAGGGCTGGGTGGGGGACAGAGTTCAGACTAGGGAAAGGGGAATTCACCAGAGTCTTGGGAAGCAAAGAGAAAGCCCAGGACTCAGGGCCTTGAACACTGATGCTCCAGATCCTGACCTTGCATAGAGGCAGCCAAAAGGGAATGAGACTCCCAGACCTTGGTGAAGAGGTACCCAGGCCCTCCATCAGCAGCCCTTCCCAGGCTACACAGGGATTGCCTACACTGGCAGACCCAACCTGTGAGAAAGCAATTAGTGGACTGGACCAAAGCATCAAGAGCCTTCATCACTTGAGTGTTACCTAAAAAGGCAATGGGGTAAGGTACATCTCCAAACAGAGTGCAGTCACCTCATGGGCAAAATGATTCATTGAGGGTACTATTAACATAGCAACTTACATATGTTACTCATTTAAAAATAAGAGATTAAATTTTACTAATATTTGGTATTAGATTGAGAGGAGTATCTAAATGCTCAAAAGACTTTTATAAAAGAGGAAAGAGGTAATAAGGTCTTTTTAAATTAGATGATGTGCTTGACACTAAAGGATTCAGTGACATATGATTTAATTCAATATGGGACCTTAGCCCCTGGTCCACCCCAGGCAGCTTCCCACAAACCACAAGCATACATAGAGCCAAGTCATAGGTGAGGACCAAGGGGTCCCAATTACCTTCACTCAGTTCAGTAAGAGGCTACAAGGATTAGGTGCCAGACACTGGCCCTAGGAATCTAGCGTTTGTGATCTTTTTCTGTCTAAAATGCTAGGCTCCATTTCCTTCTGCTTTTCATGCCTCAATTTTCTTACCTGTAAAATGGGAAGAGTTGTGTATTATTCCTGTCCTAAAAGAACTGATGTTCATTTTCTGCCAAGTGAAAATGTCAGGGACAGAGGAGGCTCCCAACTCAGATTTTTCCCACCTCCTCACACCCATGCCTCTCATGCCCTAGCCAAGGGACAGCTCTAGAAACAGGAGACCTTAATCGTGAGGCTCAACACATACCAATGCCAGGCAGACATTATGGCAGACAGTCCCCACATGCTGAGGCCCTTTCTGTTTCTGGAGTCTTCAGGGGATGGAGAAGAGAGCACCAGCCTGTGAATCATGAGACCAAGCTCTGGTATTTCCTCCAAGCAAGCCCTGTAACCCTTTATTCTAGTCTACCTGGCTGTGGGATAGAGGATAAGAGCGCCTGAGTGCATGTTCCCCAGGTTAGGCGAGGCAGGGTGGGGTGCTGTAAAAATCAGATGAGAGGCTGTGTGGGAACATGGATCCCCTCAGGTGGGAGCCAGTGAGCTGAGGCAGCGGTCCCATGGTTGTCCCTAGAGGCACTCACCCTGTGAACCTGAGGATTCTGGACTGGGGGGTCCATCTTCACCCTGAGACCATCTCACCTTTAAATCTCCTGATACACACAGTGATTTCTGTGCTCTGCACACAAGGGACCCTCAAGAAACTATCTCAAACATCTCAGCTCTGAAGTTGTGGTATCTCTCAGTGTCTGATGCCAGCCTCCCCTATTTCCTACAGCAGCCCTGGCTGCACCCTGCTTCTGTGGGAAGCCAAGGCATAGAGAGACAGCCGTGGACTTGAAGTTTGACAGACTTGAGTTTGAATCTCAACTGGTTAAACATTGCTTACTAAGTCGAGATGAAGATAATTCATCTGCTGGAATCTCAATTTCCTCATCTGTACAATGGACTACCGACTCCTACCTCTCACAACCCTAAGGGAATAAATGAGATGGCTGTGAAGGGTTCCTTCAGGTCCAGCGAGTGGTATGCATTATAACAATTATAATAACCTAATAGCAATATAACAATTATTACCATCATTGCCGGAGGACACCACTGACAGGGGTCCAAAGCCAGAGAGGCTAGCAGACCACCGATCCCTTCCACATCCTTCAAAAACCCCCAAGAGCAGAACCTGCCATCCATCCCCTGTTCTGTGAGCATGAAGATCCAGAGAAGAGTGGCCGCCACCTACTCAGTGCAGAGGCCAGCAGCCCCTTGAACCAAAGGCTCAAGGCTGTTTCGAAAGATGTTTCTGAACCTCCTGCAAGGTGTTGGCAGAGCTCTGGAATCACCCATGGCATTCACACGAGCCAGGAGATCCTGTGCTGAGCTTTGTCTTCCCAGCCTTCGTCGCTGTCTGCTCCTGCAGTCCTCTGTCCTTTGAGGATGCCTTAAACTGGGAGGAGAGAAGGGCTCATCTCTTCCTCTGAGCTCCACAAGAAGCATGCTAAACACTTGAATAGGCTCCAGCTTCAGTGATCTGTCGGTACAAGGCTTAGCAAATAGATGGGTCTTACAGCCTCATCCCAAGAAGCTAGTTTTTATTGACTCTTTGGAGGTCTCTGCTTGCTTTGGTTTTAACAAAACTGCAGTGCAGGCTAACTAGTGACTATGGTGATGTTTATAATACACTGGGTATCCAGGCAGCCTTTTCTAAGATACTTTATATACATCTCTTGAGAGGAAGGTAAGGAAGATGGGCTATTCCTGTCTTAGAGGTGACTGTTCCCCAAGCCCTTATCGACTGAACAGATCATTGAAGGGGAAAAGGGGAACCCGCCCTTTCCAGAAAATTACAGCTTCTAGTATATAGGGCTGGAGCCAGTGTCAAAAGATTCTGTGTGTTCAGGGCTTTCTTATTGTAAATATTCAAAGTCTAAGATGAACTGAGAGAGGGGAGGAAAGCCTGGCCCCACGCCTGGGGATTCCTGCCCACCCCAGCCCGAGCCCAGATCTTTCTGGCTCTGCTTCCCATGTACTCTACTGCTAGTGCAGGCTCAGCATCCCTTCAGAGCTCCAGGTCATTCTTTCAAGCTGACCCTTTAATGTCATGTGAAAATTGGTGGTGGAAATTGTAGCCCAGAGATTGGCTCCCAGGTGAACATACCACTGGCATAGTCTCAGCCTCTCAAGTGGTTCTGTCTGCTACGTTCTGGAAAGCTCCCACATGGCTGACACAGTAGAATCCTTCAGTTCAAATTCCATTAGTTTCCTCAAGCATGGCTTAAAAGTATGAGCATTACCCAGGCGAATCTAATAGGCCCATGATTCCTGGGTTATTAGCAAGCACTTCCTAGTATCATTGCGAAGTAGAGCCTCCCCGAAGGTGAAGGTGATATTGTTCATCTGGGAGGCATAGGTAAATGTGTAGGAAAATGTCTGATGTTCTTTCTGGCCCCAAGGAAACCCGGACTCCTTTGAGAGAAATTCGTTGTTTTCCTCAGTCTATGGGCTCCTGTCCATGGCAGGGGTTGTCACATGGAAAGATGATGCCATCCATCATCCACAGTCGGTAAACATAGTTTGAAGTCTGTTTCACCACTTAGTGGGGATGGTATTTTTTTCTTTTCCATTATGACTTATCCTAAGATACTGAATATAGTTCCCCGTTCTATACAGTAGGACTTTGTGGTTTATGCATTCCATATGTAACAGCTTACATCTGCTAACCCCAGCTTCTCACTCCATCCCTCCGCCCCAGTCTGTCCTCTATGTCTGTCTGTTTCTGTTTTGTAGATAGGTTCATTTGTGCCATATTTTAGATTTCATATTTAAGTGATGTCGTATGGCATTTTCCTTTCTCTTTCTGGCTTACTTCACTTCGTATGATAATCTCTAGTTGCATCCATGTTGCTGCAAATGGCATTGTTTCATTCTTTTTTTATGGCTGAGTAGTATTCATATATATATGTGTGTGTGTTTGTGTGTGTATATACATATATATATGTGTGTAGGTGTATATATATATGTGTGTGTCTGTGTTTGTGTATGCATATACATATATATGTGTATAGGTGTATATATATATATTTGTGTATATATATATACACACACACACACACCACCTGTTATTTATCCATTCCTCTGTTGATGGACATTTAGATTGCTTTCATGTCTTGGCTATGGTGAATAGTGCTGCTGTGAATGTAGAGATCCATGTATCTTTTTGGATTAGAGTTTTGTCTGGATATATACACAGGAGTGGGATTCGTATGGTAATTCTATTTTTAGTTATCTGAGGAAACTCCGTATCATTTTCCATAGTGGCTGCACCAACTTACATTCTAGTGGAGATCATTTTGAACTATCCACCTATATTAGTTTGCTAGGGCTGCCACAAGAAAGTACAAACTATAATAAACTAGAAGGCTTAAACAACAAACCTTTATTGTCTCACAGTTCTGGGAGTCTAAGCTCAGGGAGTCATTACCAGGGTTGGCACCTTCTGAGGGCTATGAAGGAGAATCTGCCCTACACCTCTTTGCTAATTCCTGGTGATTTGCTGGCCGTCTTTAGAATCCCTTGGCTTGTAGACGCATCATCCCAAACCTCTGTCTTCATCTTCACATGGCAGTCTGCTTGTGTCGGTCTTGGTGTCCAAATTTCCCTTAATTATACTAACATTGTCATGTCGGGTTAGGGTCCACCCTCATGATCTCAGTTTAACTTGATTGCCTTTCTAAAGACTCTACTTCCAAGTAAGGTCACATTCTGAGGCACTGAGGGCTAGGACTTCAACACAGCTTTTTGGAGGTATGCAATTCAACACAAAACACCCCCCCTTTCTGACCATTTCTTCTAGGACCAGAATAGATCATCCAAAAATAACAGATGTCACTTCCTCCAAGAAACTTTTCTTAAAATGCCCCAGGCAGAGTCAGGCATATTCTTATCCTTGCTCCTCTATACCAGTCACCTGGTGCAACCTGGGAGTTGGATTGCTTAGTCAATGAAAACCAGCCCAATAGAGAAAACATATAGAAGGAATTCTGGGTACAGGGAGCCCCCTGATCACATGCACAGAGACAGGAAAGAGCCCTGACATTTTCAGGGAACCAGAGGTGGCTCTTGAGGCCGATGGAGAGCATGGTCATGTTTGAGTTTAAAGAAATTGTTTCAGACACAAGGTATAGAATAGAACCCTCCTCTGTCTGCCGAGTAGAGGTGAATAGTTCAGGCCACAGTCCTTCTCTGCCCTGTGAGAGGATTAGACATGGGTATTTCCAAGATTCATGCCATATTTACATCTTCCAGCCCCACAATAGCACCATCATCTACTATACTTGCCACGGTACAGTACAGGGACTGCAGCAGGGCTACTTAGCCTCTCTGTGCCATGGGGCCCAGGACACGACCGATCAATGCCTCTGGCAATTGCCTCCATGCCCCTGGATGGCCACTTTGAAAAGGGCAGCACAGGAGCAGAGTGTAAAATGAGGCATCATCTTTAATAGGGACAAATCTGTGGGCTGTCCTGACCTCACCTGGCCAGGCCCCTCCATCCTTTTCCAGCTGACCACTTCCAGCTGTCCCAGCTTCAGAATTTGCTTACAGGGCCACAGTTTTATGGCCAAGTCTACCTTACCATATAAGGTTTCAGCACAGAGGCCTGGCTTGGCCAGAGATTTATGACTGAAATGGAGCCTCTGGGCTTGGGCGTCAGCATTTTGCTTGGCACAGAGGCTTGAGTTCATATTGAACCAATCAATACGATAACACATTAAATGGTATTTAAGCTGGCTCTCTAGAGAGCAGGATGGGAGACTGGCTGTCAGTTGAGCCCAGGGGAGGAGGACAGCTTCCAGGTCTGGGAAACCCTGGGCCTCGAAGTGGGACACAAGATGAAAGCCTGCCCCTAATCCCACTCAAGACTCAGGGCTCAAGCTGGGGCAGACTGGGCTGGAGGAGGAATCCTCCAGAAAATATCCACATTTCAGGTTTCTGTGTTGTCTTTATATTTCTTCATCTGGCTCTGGGGAGGATGTATTAAAAAAAATAAAAACCCAAAAAACTGCATTGAGTTGGCTTGAGAGAAAGGACTGTGTTTACAAAGAACAGATGGTACTAAAAAGTTATTGAACAGAGAGGAAGTTAGGAAAACAGATTCGAGATTCCCACTGGCTGCTGGTGGGTGATGTGCCCAAATCTCCTTACAGAAAAAGTTCCAAAGACAGAATGATCACCTAGGCCTCTACTCAGAGAAAATCCACCACCCAGCCTGCCAAAGAGACTGTCTGGTAAATCTGTAGAATGGGGAACCCCACTGGGATCCCCTCTTGTACTTCCTTCTGTAATTTTAAGTTATTTCTGGAAATTTGACACCAACCAAACTCTCTCTTTTCACTTCCCCTGCTCAGCATCCAGCCAGGTCCCTCCACACAGTCCCCTGATCAGGGAAGTTCATCGGATGCTGAAGGAGGTAGTGACTTACCTAAGACCTAATCCAATATTCATAGAAACAGAAAGGGGAGTATCAGGATCCTAAAGCTCCCTACTTCTGATTTGAAGTTTTCTCTCATTTGATTTTTTGCCTAAATATTCAGTGTTCCCTCCTTTAAAAGAAGAAAAGCTCTAGTGAATCCTCTATGGATTTTTAAATATGTGCTTGCATGCTGAATCACTTCAGTCGTGTCCGACTCTGTGCACCCCCCATGGACTGTCAGTCTCCTCTGTCCGCGGCTCCTCTGTCGTGGGATTCTCCTGGGAAGAAAACTGGAGTAGGTTGTTATACCCTTCTCCAAGGGATCTTCCCAACCCAGGAATCGAACTTGCGTCCTTTAAGTCTCCTGCCTTGGCAGGTGAGTTCTTTACCACCTGGGAAGGCCATTTTTCAATACATACTAGAGCTAAAAGAAATGTTCTTAGACAATAAGCTTGAGACCAATAGCTGCTTGAGAATCAACTTACATCCTTATACATTTTAACCAGAAGTTTCCAAACATATGCTAATCCACCAGGCTCTTGCTGTAGGGCCCAGGCTTTTGCTGCCAGTGTTGGCCTGTTTCTTGGGTGTTCTACAGTGTCTTTCTGTATAAATTACATTCCTGACACCACATCCATGATTTTCAGTTTCAATTTTTCTAAAATGGAAATAATTTTCAAGTCCTTGTGAACCACTCTGAAGGTTTTCAGGATTTTTTTAAATAAATTTATTTATTTTAATTGGAGGTTAATTACTTTACAATATTGTATTAGTTTTGCCATACATCAACATGTATCCGCCAAAGGTATACACGTGTTCCCCATCCTGAACCCCCTTCCCCCTTCCCTCCCCGTACCATCCCTCTAGGTCATCCCAGTGCACCAGGACTTTTTAAGGTCTTTTTCTTAATCTTTTCTGTTCCCCTGAGTGAGTAAGTGAAGTCGCTCAGTCATGTCCAACTCTTTATGACCCCATGGACTGTAGCCTAACCAGCTTCCTCTGTCCGTGGGATTTTCCAGGCAAGAATACTGGAGTGGGTTGCCATTTCCTTCTCCAGATCTTCCTGACCCAGGGATTGAACCCAGGTCTCCTGCATTGTAGGCAGACTCTTTACCATCTGAGCCACCAGGGAAGATTAAACAAGAATTATTTTTAATAACTTACCTCTACTAGTCTTCAAAAAGTAGTTCCAATTGTTCTTGCTCATGTTCCATCCACTTAGTGAGTACAGTTGGCATTAACAGAGTTGGGAATAAGCTAGACTAACTCAAGCGATAGGAGTGGAAGGCATAGGATCATGAGAGAGTAACCTTGAACATTCAGTGGCCTTGAACACTCAGAGCACAGGGTGTACCTTTGAAAAGAAAATGTAGAGATTATGCTAATCCAGCAAGCAGATTGGTCACAGGGAGGTCATTTAAGAACATTTCTTCTACTAACATTTTTTCTTACAAATGTGGCTATCATCAGTCTAATAGTCTCCGCCTCATATCCAGTGATCTAGGGGCGATGTCTGCAGAGGTCCATTCTCAGTCTCCTCTTTGTGCATAGCCTGGTGTATAGAATGAAGAAAAGCTCTCTGCCAGGGAACCGGGTGGATGTTTGCCTGCCACAGTCCATGTATTCCCACATGGTTGTGACTATGTGGAGCTTGAGGGGAAAAGGAATAAGATAGCCTGGGACAGCACGGGAAGAAACCAAATATTTCTTGGATACAGCCTTTTCTGAGCACTGCTGTTCTTCTAATATTAGCCACCTCTGACCCACTATAAAATTCTTTTAATAAACAAGTTATTTACATTTAATATAAATTTACACCCATGTGCGATATAGTAGGAAGTGCAACAGTTTTGAAGATAAATTGTCTTGGATTCATATCACCTTTTACCATTTACTACATGGGCAAGTTTATAAGCTCTCTGAGCCTCGATTTTCTCCCTTATAAAATGGAGATGATCATATCTGTCTCATGCATTTATTGTGAAAATTAAATGAAATAAAGTAAAATAGCTGCCTTAAATCCTTTCTGGAATGAAGCAGAATGTAAATGAATACACACACACACAAATCAACGAGATGTATATCGAGTGCCTGGCACAATGTTCCCCGGGGTATTTGCATTTGTGCACTGGTCTCTTCAGCTCTGCATGGGAGACTGGAAAGAATCCCCAAAGTCTGGGTGTTCTGGGGTGGGAGGCTCCCCCCTAATCCCTGAAATCCCATCATACTCAGTCAATTTCCTGTTTCACCCTCTTGTAAAGTCCTTCCTCGTAAGGTCATCTGCCATAGCGGGTATAAGAGAGAGAAGAAACACTAACCTAATAGTAACAGTATTAGCTAATGTTTCCTGAGTGTCAGCTAAATCCTGTGCGTGTCTTAATCCACGTGGTCTTCAACACACCTCTTATAGGGTCTTTTACTATCCCTACATCTTAATGATGGAACTTGGGCACAGAGAGATTAGGTAGGTAGCTGGCCAGAAGTCACAGTCAGTAAGAGGTAGAATTGAGATTATAAAATGGGAAGTCTGCCTCCAAGGTTTGTGCTCTTAATCAATATACTTCTCCTGAAGGAAGGAAAGAAAAAAGGAAGGGAGGGAGTAAATGAGAAAGGAATTAAGGAAGGAAAGGAGGGAGGGAGAGAGGGAAGGAGGTAAAATTAGAAGCTAAAGAGAGTCCAGGAAGACGAGCCAAAAACCATTCAAATTTTTTCTTTGCTCAAGAGCATGACAGAAGAATTAGGGGAAAGGCAGCTTGGGAACATTTTCTTAGCCCCCACCTAGGGAAAGCTGGGCCACCTTCCAGATCCCTGTCACCCACACAGCATCTCTGATAGAAACCAAAACTGCTTTCCAGCCATCAATGCTAAGGTCTCTACCGAGTCCACGGTGGCCCCAATGAGCCCATCCCTGTCCCAGCACCTCACTGCTCCCACAGCTCCCTCCAGAAGAGCCAGAAGCCACCCTCAGCTTCAGGGCATCTCTTTCCACCACAGGCTGGCGGGAACCACATCCTGAATCAACTGGAAACCTAGTTTCCATCCAGCCCCAATCCTCTCCAGGGCACACACATCTAACTTCTGGGAAATCTTGAAGGGCAAGGAATAACAAAGCCAGGGCTACTTGGGTAAAAGACCCCACACCACATACCAACTGTAATTATTATTACAGAAAATTAACTAGCAACAAAGGAATTTACAGTAAAATTTACATTGATCTGGCATTTTCTCCCCTGCTATCTCCCATAAAAATGCTTTAAACGCAGGCTGATTTAATGGAAACAATAAAAAATAGTGCTGAATGGTTTATATTTGCTGTAGAATTACTACAAAGTCTATTTTTAAAAAACCTTGAAAGTTATGTGTGCTTCTTTCCTTTAGGATAAGATTCCGGAGAGAAGTGCAATTGACTTTTTTTTTTTTTTAATCAATCTAGATGAGCTGCCACAGGCTCAATCCCTTATTTCTAATGAACCTTCACACCCACATCCCGACACTTGTCAAAAGAGAGTCTTAGCAAGGGGATATGTGAAGGAATGTCAGCTGTGTGGCCTGAACCTTGACAGTCTTATGCTCAGTAATAATAGTAATCATGTGACTAAGCTCCATGTGAAAAGGACATGGCTGGTTGTCTAATTTGTGTGGTTTCCATCATCCTCAATTAATCCATGAGCGTAGCTATCCTGGCAAGGGGGTAGTCACCATCTGAATGACTTGGCACTTGTAGCCACTACAAAATGTGGGATGACCATATCTTTTAGCTTCAAATCCCTAGCTGTATTCTTCAGGGCCAGAAACTGAAACAAAGGCCCAGGAAGACATGGTTTCTAACCTCAAGAAGCTTAAAAGGACAATTTAGGAAGGTGTTCATAAAAACTATGGAGTCACATGACACTAAGTTTAAAACTCAACTAGAAGCAGAGCACAGAGTAGGCCCTCAATAAGTGTTAACTGTTGTTGCTGATCACATTATTAGTGCAGTTATTAATGTCATTAGAATTGTTGCCCTAGCAAGGTTCAAGGCTGACCTGGGTTCTAGAGGGTGTTCATGCATGAGGTGGGACCTCTCCTAGTTGAGCACTCAGGTCCCCTCCATGTCTCAGTTACTGTAACTCTGATTCCTTCTTTGGGTTCTAGGTCCTTGAACAAAAGCTAGTTTGATGGTTTTCCATGGCCCTGCCCCTTTAAAGATGGGGCCTATGTGTGGGCAAAGGGAGAGCCAAGAACTATGTAGTGAAAAAATCCCAAACTTCCTTCAACCCCCGCCGCCCCCCGCCAAATTTCCCAGTCTTTAGGTTCTTCCTAAGGGAAGATATTACCACTTGAATGGATGAGAGCTAACAATAATGAATTGACTTGAACTTTCAGATTAACTCAACTTCACTACTATAGGGAAAGAACAGACTAGGCAAGATGGCACGGTCAGGCTTTCTTGCCCCGCGGCCCCTCACTCTTGCCCCATGTTTTGTAAATAATGATTATGTAACAGGTGAGACCACTTACGGCACTGTGCATGTGGGTCCCGAGATACCCGCTTGGCCACAGGCTGCTTTGTAAAGTACACCTGTGTAAGTGTCACCATGAAAGCCCTGGCTGCTGACGCATCAGGGCTACACTGGAGCAACGTCACGGATATGTTCTATGAGGTTATGCTATGGCTGTGTATGGCTGCTGCTGCGGCTGCTGTGTCAACCAGGAGAGAGGCTGTGTTATGGCTGCCGTGCCCGTCAGGAGGAAATAAACGTTTCTGCAGCTCCTGTGGCTCCTTGAGTTTCCTTCCAGCCTCTTAGCTCATGTCTTGCCTACCCTGGGTTCAGCAAACAGTACAAACTGCAATATAAATTTTGGCCAAGAATGTCAGAATCTTGTCTCATTTAACAGAAATCTGTTGGTACATTTGTTCTCTTATTCAACAAATACTTGTTAAGTGTCTGAAAGGTATCAGGCCTGGAAGACGCAATGATGAATGATCCATCACCCTGGCTATAAGGAGGTTGAGGCTGGGGAGAGTTGGGGAGTGTGGCAAGACACAGAGGACCTCCTTCCTATAGAAATCAGTGAAAAACATTGACTCCCACCAGACAGAACCACCTGTTTTCTGTATACACAGTCTGTATAGGCTCTGCTCATGTGCTCAATGCCAGCTTCTCTTTCTACATCACCCTCTTCGCAGTTCTCGCCCCTTCTTCACAACCCATCCTCAAGTTATACCTCTCCTGATCACTGGATTTAAGACATCATTTTGCTGTCTATGATTCAACAGCACATAGTTCCTGTGCTACTCATTCAGCTCCTCTATACTGCTGTTCACTGTGAAGTTCAGTTCATACTTTTACTCTCCCTCACCAGTCTGTAAGCTCCTCAAGTACAAAACTACATTCTCACCTCTAAGGATCCTCAGAGCGTTTAATATGTTATCTAGTATACAATAATGCACCAATAAATACCCGAGAAATGGAATTCAATTCAACAAATCCTAACCAACATCTAGACATAAGGCATCTTTTCACATGCTACAGAAAGATGTGAAGCTAAATACAGGATTTTACTCCAAAGTGAGATGGGGCCTTTAGAGAGTTCTGGGCAGAATATTGATCTGCTATCATAGTCCAATCATAATGTATTTGGTTGTAGGAGTTTTTCAACATAGTTTCTTTTTGTTCCAACGTAATTTCTTTTAACTAAAAATTTTTCCTCATTTCAACAAAAGGTGGCTGCTATTCATAAATTGCTAATGCCTTTCTTACCTTCTTTTACCTACTTTACTCTCCCACTTGAATCTTATAAATGAATTGAGATGCATAGTTTCATGGCCCAGTGCCATTCTATGAAAAAAAGATCTGGTCTTCTGTAAGAATAGCTCCCATTTATGGAGCCCCTTGATGAAAGTAAAAGAGGAGAGTGAAAAAGTTGGCTTAAAGCTCAACATTCAGAAAACGAAGATCATGGCATCTGGTCCCATCACTTCATGGGAAATAGATGGGGAAAGAGTGGAAACAGTGGAAACAGTGTCAGACTTTATATTTTTGGGCTCCAAAATCACTGCAGATGGTGATTGCAGCCATGAAATTAAAAGTTGCTTACTCATTGGAAGAAAAGTTTTGACCAACCTAGATAGCATATTCAAAAGCAGAGACATTACTTTGCTGACTAAGGTCCGTCTAGTCAAGGCTATGGTTTTTCCGGTAGTCATGTATGGATGTGAGAGTTGGACTGTGAAGAAGGCTGAGTGCCGAAGAACTGATGCTTTTGAACTGTGGTGTTAGAAAAGACTCTTGAGAGTCCCTTGGACTGCAAGGAGATCCAACCAATCCATTCTGAAGATCAGCCCTGGGATTTCTTTGGAAGGACTGATGCTAAAGCTGAAACTCCAGTACTCTGACCACCTCATGCAAAGAGTTGACTCATTGGAAAAGACTTTGATGCTGGGAGGGATTGGGGGCAGGAGAAGAAGGGGATGACCAAGGATGAGATGGCTGGATGGCATCACTGACTCAATGAACACGAGTCTGAGTGAACTCCAGGAGTTGGTGATGGACAGGGAGGCCTGGCGTGCTGCAATTCATGGGTTCGCAAAGAGTCGGACACGACTGAGCGACTGAACTGAACTGAACTGATTCATAAATTGCGAATGCCTATCTTACCTTCTTTTACCTACTTTACTCTCCCACTCGAATCTTATAAATGAATTGAGATGCAGATAGTTTCATGGCCCAGTGCCATTCTATGAAAAAAAGATCTGGTCTTCTATAAGAATAGCTCCCATTTATGGAGCCCCTGATAAGGACATTTCTTGTGTACGTTTTTCTCAGAAATCCTCACAGCAATATAGAAAGCTAGGCATTATGACCTCCACCTTAAAACTAAGGAAATAGGAGGTGAGAGAAATTATGTCATTTGCCTATGGTTGCTTAGTAGATCATAGAGCTGAGAAGTGAATGTAGGCCTCTTGATATTGAAGCAGCTAAAACTATCTCAGAAAGGTATTCCATTGGCCAGCATGTAGGTTTGATGGCTCACTTTTGTGAGCCAGCCCTACATCAACATCATGCCTACTGGAATATCACACAGCAGGAAGTAGTACACATTCCTCCATCTTGTCAGGTGCCACCCATGGCCCTCAAGTGCTGTCAAAAAGTGCCCCTTCATTCTGGAGTTAAAATAACTTTCTGCCTTCATCCTTTTGAGACATGCTGCCAACCCTTGAGTCTCATCAGCAGCTTGGCTCACATCAGAAGTGCCAGTCTCCTTTAAACTTGGAGAGACTGACCTGGTATGGGGCAGTAGGAACCTTAGAGTTTCTGTTTCCACGTCATATCTTCTTATGACGTTTTTGCTTTTTTGTGTGCATTTTCTGACAAGGTATTTCACTGTCTGACTGGCCTGTCTATCCTCAAAACCCAGACTGGTGATTCCCTGTGGCAATGCTAAGTCAACACATCCTTCTTTGTCTCCCTGATTCTAGCAATATGAAATGTGACTGAATATACAGACTGATTCATGAGTCACATTGTCTCCTGTTCTTGCAGTTGTGGAGCAATAATATATTTGATTTTAGTCTTTGGTCTTCAGATAACCAAATGGGTGACCTTGAACCGGTCTCTTCATTTCTCTGAGGGGGTGGAACTGAGTCTCTTTGGAGAAATAAGTTTGGGTTATTTGACAAATCATCCTTCCACCTTCTGTAGAATATTATTGGCCCACTGAAGCTTTCAGGGTTTTAGTAAAGTGTTGGACTTCCCTGGTGGCTCAGACAGTAAAGTGTCTGCTAGCAATGCGGGAGACCTGGGTTTGATCCCTGGGTTGGGAAGATCCCATTGAGAAGGAAATGGAAACCCACTCCAGTACTCTTGCCTGGAAAATTCCATGAACTGAGGAGGCTGATAGGCTATATAGTCCATGGGGTTGCAGAGTCGGACACAACTGAGCGACTTCACTTTCACTTTGTCACTAGGACTTGGGTGATCTGCTAGAGAAGTATTGGTATCAGATCAGTATGAGACTTTGGAGAACTCTTAACATTTTGCTAGTGAAGAAACTAAAACCCAAGTGGGTTCTGGTACCCCATGCAAGTCTAGTACCTAAATCTGGGACTCAGTTCCCAACCTGATGGCCTTTGAATATACAACTTCCAACCTCCAGGTCAGAAATGGACCTTGATATTCACAAACCAACCCTCCTGCCTTCTTCAGTGGACTCTGATTTATTATAATGCAGCCACCCAGCAAAAAATGTGTATTCAGTTGTTTTCTCAGCAAATTTACACAAAGTTGGAGATACTTTCTGTGGTTGAGAATACAACTGATTAGAAAACATTTAAAATTTCAGGCATTTGGAGTAAAGTGCCTTGTTCAAAGTCATCAGGCAAATGGTGGGCAGAGCCAGAGCTGGAAGTGAAGAGCTCCAGAGAGACAACTGGAAGATAATGGATGGTGACAGGCCATCCAGACCATGCTTCTGGCTTCCTGAAGTCCAGATGGACTCCCCACAGTGTCATGTTGATTGATCGAAGCACCAGAGCTGAGATGACTGCAAATCCCCGGCACTTGGGTATAGCTGCACATTTGTCTCTAGGAGGCTCTAGGTTAGAACATCACCTCCCCCCTTGCAAGCACAAGTAGAGTTGCCACCAGCTAAAGAGGAAAATAGGACCCTAAGGAGCAAGTTTCATGACCATTGGGATGTCAGCCAAGAAAATGGAGGCAGAGAGAAAAGAGAGTGTGTGGTATTTTTCCCCCCATAGCGTTTTTGCTGTCTCTTAAACAAATCTGACCCTAGGTATAAGCTTGCCCTTTTTCAGTCCCAACTTCCCTGGTTATAAAAATCATGTTTGGCAACTGCTCTGAAAGTTATTAAAGTTGCAGCAGTAAACTATGGGAGGCCAGAGAATTTCAGGCAAAAGTTATTGCATCAGTAACTCAGAAACTAATTCCTAAAACTCTTGACACATTTATCCAGAGGGCTAGTGCCAATACAGAAATGGAAATCGTCATCAAGGGCCACTGTGTACCTGGAATTAAAATCCATCATTCCTCAGAGCAGAGAGCTATGATTGTGGAAGAATATGAATAGTCATGCCTTTTCACCACCATCTTCCCTCAAAAATAGAACCCTTTATTTTTCAGAAGAACAAGAAAAATTCTGCTCTCTTTGTCTGTTTTTCCTTAAGAACCCCTCATTTACATTTTCTTTTCAATTTTTTTCTTTGACAGTTCCACATTTAAACAGAAAGGCCTCCTTTTCCTTATTCAATTGCACTGGTTTTATTTTGGATAGAAATCCTGTTGGGTACAGTAACAGAGAACAAACTTCACAACAGCAATAGTGCCTTTTACAGCATCTATTGTGGGGAAACTTAATACACATTTATCAAATGGCAGAGGCACTGGCTCCATTGCTCAGAATTAACTACAAAAGAGCATAGAAAGGGAACAACACTGCCGTCTTCATCCAGCAAACCTCACTGCATGCCCAGCAACATGGCAAGAACCAGAGACACACAGTCCCCATCCAGGAACACCCCCCTGAAAGATCATAGATTGCTTGGAGTGATGCTTTCCTCACCAAAAGTTAATGAATGGAAAAGATTTAATGGGATCCCATGTTAACAAATAAATGGAGAAATGAGCCCTCTAACTCAGTGTTAGAGAACTGACGATATCCTCAGAGTTTTAAATGCATATATGCTTTGACCCAAGTTCTAAGAACTTGTCCTAAGACAAACTCTCAGGGCTAGCCTCAGCATGATCATAAAGAGGAAAAACCAGGAGCAGTGCACAAATCGTTAAAATGCAGTCTTTGACCTGATCATGTAATTTATATTGATTGTCTTGTGACAAACCATTGAGGGAGCATGTGTGTGTATGACCTTATTTGTGTAAAACTGTAGCTACAATGCTGCTTACAGAGATGTTTACCATGGTAGTCTCTAGATGAGTTTCCAGGTGACTTTTACTTTCCTTTACCAACTTTTCTGAATTTTTAATATTTTTATACTTGAAATTTGGGAGGGTGCTTTAAAATTTTTTTAAACAAAAAGCTAGTCTTTCCCTAAGTTCCTTAGCACTCGTACTACCATACCTAAGCCCAACCTAGTGGTAAGACAGTATGAAACATTGTGATGAGTTAAGGTGAATCCACATGTCAAAATTCATCAAATTGTACACTTTGGGATGTGCGATTTATTGTGCATTATACCTCAATAAAATTATTTTTCTTTAAAAGGAAAGAAAATATGAAATAGTCCAGGTAATTTCCATTCTCCACACAAAGTTATCAAAATAATTCTATATTTTAAAAAACCTGAATCAATCTTGGGAAGTAAATTTGATGTTCCAATCAGTGACAGGAGGCTATTCCAAGAGGTTAATAGCCTGAGTGAGGTGTAAAAATGTTCATTTAGCTTATTCTCTATTCTCTGGCTGTGTCAGTGTCCTTGATTATAGACAGATGCAGAGCTCACATTTGACCTGCTTCTGTCTTCTTCTGTTTGCACCTTTTTGCAGAGTCCATGTCAATCTTAGGTAGCTTTTACCCCAAAATACATGCTTCAATGCACTTTAATTTTCCTGCAGTCAATAAATAGCACTTGCCTGCTTCCCTTAAGTAACTATATAGCAAACCCGAGGATTCTGAGATTTGAGGATCAGATAAAATTCCAAAAACCAAGCATTCTTTCCAGAGATAATTATTAGTACACTGATAAATGCTTTGAAGACTATTCTTTCACTCTGCTGGCAGATTTTCTCAGGTGTACATATTTTTTCCTGTATGAAATAGTCCAAAGGTCTGGAGTTGCCTAAAAAGTAAGACAAAAGACACACCAGTGGCCACAGTAGGTTTAAGAACTGGGTCTCTGAGTTAGTTGGACAAGAAGGAAATAAATGTGTATGTGTGTTGCTGTCAGAGTGACCATCCTCAGAACCACTTAGGGTTCCACCTCTTCGTATGGAATGGAGAACATGGGCCCTGAGGTCAGGGCAGGCATGGGACCTCTCTGCAGGTTAGGTCTGCTTCTCATCACTGTTTTTCTGTGTTTTCCCCCTCTGCTTTCCAATGCAACCAGTTGGACTGTGCTGCAGGGAAGAATTGGGCGCCCAGAGAACCCGTTCCGAGTGGCCCTGGAATATATCTCAAATGGAAACCGAAGCTTATCTGCAGTGGACTTCTTTGCCCTGAAGAACTGCAGTGAAGGTACCTGAATCTGGCTTTCCCCCTCCACTCCTTGGTCGCTTGTTGTCTTAAGTAGATCAGTAATCTGCCACCATAATTAGCTGGAAATGTGCACACTTATACAGAAGTGTCTCCAGTGCTTTGGGTCTGATTCTGAATATTACCAAGTGGTTCACAGCCCAGCTGATCAACTTTCAAAGACTGAGTTATAATATTATATCTACTTAACTTAAAGCTATATCAAATAGAATACAGTCTTTGTTGGATAACACATTAGCTTAACTTCCCTGGAGTCCAAATGCTTTCAGCTATGGTTTTGTTTTGTTTTGTGGAAATTTTCAAATGTTTGCAAATGAATAGAATAGTGCAATGGGCTCCCATATACCCTCAACCTAGTTTCAACAATTATCAACATTCTGCCATTTTTTTTTCACATGTATCTCCATCCCACTAACTTGCTAATGATTAGTACTTTACTTTCCCCACCACCCCCCCGAGGTAAAATTTACAATTAAGTATTTTTAATGATTTGATTTAAGCTGTTATTAAGGTACAATGTGGGAAATGGTTATATGTGAAAATTCTTGCTTATTTTGTAAAAATCATTAAGGCATGTGTCATTGAATTCCTTTTGCATAACTCCACATTGTGAATTTATTTCAAGATTTATTACCAAGAGAAGACATCTCTCTCCTGAAGAGTAATTTGTCAATTTTTTTTTTTGTCTTTGTTGCCAGGAAACTCTGAGCTAAATGCAATACTCAGTCACAGTAAATTATATCTGTGTAGTTATTTGATAAACTTATTTTCCCTTCCTTCTGCAGAGTTTTTGATCTTCTATTCCTATTTTCAAGATCATATTTTATATATATTTTTCATTAGACATTGCTCCAAGTATGATTTGTATGCAGGAGAAGACTGATCATTGATATAGATATGAGGTTGATCTTTCCTTGATTCTTCAGAAGACCTAGGGTCATCATTATAAATATCCTTTATTATTTTTCCACATGTAAAGGGTATATAAGATGGACTTGAATTATACAAATCTTTAGGAAAGAAGTTGCTTGCATAGCCACTATTCTCCTGCCATGCCTGCCTCTTCCTAGAGGTCCACTAACCAGTGCTATGGAACTTGTCATCTGGAGGCCCAGGAATGAAGTATGGACAGAAACGGAGTCTGTGGCACTCCCAGGCCTAACCTCTCCATTTAGAATGTTCATCAGCAGCCATGAAGGCTCATAACACATAGCCATTGGTTGCATGTTGAGGCCCAGTTTTGAATATGAAGCTGAATACAAAAGGGACTCCATTATGTAGGGACCCTACTGACCACCCAGTTCCTTACCTTGCTGTTGCTCTTCATTCACTACTGGCCTTGCAAGAACTTTCACAAAGTGGTTTTCTTTCTTTCTTTTTTAATCAAAACTGGTTTATGTATCAGAAAAAGAAAAATCTATCATAACATGATAGATTGAACTTCAGTTCAAATTGAAAAGGGGCCTAGCCTATGATGTGAGACGCTGTACAAGAAACATATGGTTTGGGAGAAAGCCAGGAGCTTGTACAAATGTTTCCACACTCACAAACTTAGGGATTTGTGAATGTTTCTGGACATCATCAGTCCTCACCAATGTCAAGGGTCCACGTACTGTCCAAAAGAGGTCGTGTATTGAAATGGAGCCAGTTATCAGGAATGTGTCAGGAAGAAGGTATGAGTTCCCAGAATTGGCCTAATCCCATTTCAGCAGCATCAGAAGGGAATAAGAGGGTATAAAACTCCAAGTATTAGGCCCAGCACAAATACTCCTGCAAAAATTCTTTGCACCTTTGAAAGATCTCAACCAGTTGGGCACATTTTTCCTTCCTTACTCTTACAACTTCCTTGTACCTACAGTATTCTCCCTCTAGTTTATCTTGCATTTGCAGCAATCCATTGCACAGTTTACAAGATATGTTTCTTTTCTGCTTCGCTACCCTTACAAAACCAAAAGAGTTGACCTCTCTAACTTTCTCTAATGGTCCAGAAAGTGTTTCTTCTGGCAGGACACTCTCTTAAGGAGGAAGAAAGAAATCTGTCTCTGATTCCTTAAGGAAAGTGGACCTGCCAAGAGACCCAGGAAGGTTCTCATGGCCCAGCTACCTTCCTTCAGAGGCTCCAAGTCCAAGAACAGATGGTTTTCATGGGGAAGCAGGTGTCCTCTGTGCTCCTTCTCAGGTTTGGAATACTGTGGCCACCAAGAGGTATGAAAGGACCACTGTGGATGTGTGAGGCAGAGGACAGAGTGATCCCAGTGTTTCCTGAGAACTTCTAACTCTTCCTCCTATAATGGAACAAATTCAGGTGCACATCAGGTGGTGTGGACAAGTTGAAAACATAAGAAGCATCCTAAAGCTACCCTCATATATTTAAAGAGAAGGAGTTGTTTTGCAGGCATACCCAAGGCCTGTTTGATGTAGACAAACATCTGTGTTTTCTGAGATCATTACTTCAGTTAGGTCTTGAAGGGGAGGAGCTAAGAGAAGTAGTACAATTGAAGGAGCTGATCAGGCTGATGACATGCTAGCCAGGGTTGTTAATAGGTTTGTGGGATATCTAGTCTACTTTCTACCTGGGTTTGATCCCTGGGTTGGGAAGACCTCCTGGAGAAGGGAATGGCTACCCACTCCGGTATTCTTGTCTGGAGAATCCCATGGACAGAGGAGCCTGGTGGGCTATAGTCCATGGAATCACAAAGAACTGGACATGACTTTCACTTTCAGCTTTTAAGCTTGTAGGGTATCTGGTCTGCTTTCTATAGACTTCTACAACCCTTCCTTGTCCCACAAGAAAAGAAGTGCCATTTTAACTAAACTGGAGATGGGGTCGTTGGGACAGTTCTGCTCACAAAAGAGAAGATATCTATCTGTGGGTGCCATGAAGGCAGAGGTTGTGACTCCCTCTGAATCCTAACACCTGTTATCATAGAATGTAATAGTTATTAGCTGATCGGTTAGTAAGCAATGAAAGCTCACATCTATGGAGCATTTAGCATGTGCGCAGGTAGAGTGCTGATCCTTTACACGTGTTAGTTATCTCCTGTGAGCTTTACAATAATACTAAAAACTAGGTACTATTATCCTCATTTTACATATGGGGAAACTGAACCTCACAGATGTTTCTAAAGTTGCCATCATTGTACAGTTAGGGAAAGGTACAGCCACACTCAATCCCAAGTCAGTCTGATCACCAAGTCAGTATTTCTATCCATGACACCCTGCTGCCTTAATGGAATGTGTAGAGGCTGGAGTTTTATTTACCTTAGAATTATCTTTGACTCTTCCTCTTATCCCTACATCTAGGTGATCAAGCCTTGGGCTCTAGGCTTGTGGCTGCCTCACATTCTGTCTGTTGCCGTCTAGATGCCAATGTTACTGCTTCTTCAGTTTATCCTTCTGACTTCATTTCCTCAGCCACGTGCTTTACTCAGGCCTTCATATATGTATTTTGGGACTTTAGCAATAGCCAGCTAGTCTCCATGATACCATTATCCATCCTTCACACACTGCAAGAAAAATCTCCTCCAAATTCCCTTTGCTTGTGGCATTTTCATGAGGTTCCAGTAACTTCTTATTGTCTACCACATCAGAAATATGAAGGTTGGGCTGGACCACTTCACTCATTTCTTGGGGCCAGAAAAGTCATGGCTGCAGAATCACCCAGCTGGTTGATGGTAGAGCTGGGATTAACATCAGGACCACCTTGACTCTGACCTTGGTGCTTTCACCACTTCTCAATCCTGCCTGGGAAGCCACAGTGCCTCTGCCTGATTTCCAGTCGTTTACAATCCGGCCCTTCTGTACCTGCCCAACATTATGCCCTCTGTTTCCCCACACCTCTCCTCTAGCAGACTGGTGTTCTCTACACTATGCCAATAATGCCTACTTGATCCCAGGCCTTATGTTTTGAACACTGATTCATCATTTAAGATCCAGCTTGGGGCCCAAACCCTCCAGAACGTCACTCACAGCTAAAGAAATTATTCTTGGAAGACTTTGCTCTCTGCATCTAAATTTAGTAGCTATTTTATAATTATTTCTCAGTTAGTCCTTTTGGGGCCCTAACGAGGTTCAGAACCTTGTCTTATATTGCTTTTGTTTCTCCAGGGTACAGTTAACACTATGCTAAACATATAAGAAACACGATGTAAATATTTGTTGACTGATCAGCTAATCAATCAATTGATAAATGCTGCTCTTGCTTTTATAGCTTTGGGCTATTACCCTATTACTCCCAAAAGAAAGTAGCAGTGAGTGGAAATTACTTGGAAGAAGTTTTTCCCTCATCTTGAAAGAGCAGTGTGTGTATTCAGTACTGAGGGCAGGGATATCAACCCTTACATGCCCAGGCTCCCAGGGAACCCTTAACCATTTCATGATGACCTTTCTTCAGCAGACAGTTAAAGCATAGGATTATGCAGTACACCCATTGGGACCCCTCATGTTCAGAAGAACCTGCTGAAAAATATGTCAGAAGAGCAGGACTAGCATCTTGAAAAGGACTTGAAAACGGTCAGTGTGCTCATAAAATTACATATTGCCAACACCCACCTAGCACCTTCTATGTGCCTGGTCCTGTTCTGTGCACATTCATATATTAACTCATTAATCCTTCCAGCAACACTGTGAGGTATGCATTATTATTGTCATCACTAGGCACAGAAGTCACGTACCCAGAGTCTCACAGCTGATATTGGAATGGAGGCCATCTGGCTCCAGCATCCATGCTGTTAGCTACCACACACTGGTGCTCCCTGTAGAAGGTCACTGCTGGTAAGGACCCCAGAAAGCATCTAATCTGCCTCCCTCACCATGTGGAAACTGAATGCACAAACACTCAAAAATTTACCTTGAACTTTAACACACTAAATTACTGATTAGCCCAGTGTGCTTCCTACCTCCATCTCATGGTCGTCAAGTTCTCAGTTTTTCTAAGAAACCAGTTCAGAATTTCCCTTTCCCTGGCCAGACGGGCCAAAGGCAGTTTAAGAGGACCACCACACCCTTATCAATAGTGGGTCCCCCATCCATGAAAATCAAGGATGTAAGCCTAAACACATTTTATTGCAGGTGACCATAGTTCTTTCATGAACCTACAAGAATCAGAACTGAGATTTCCCAGATCAGAGCCACATTCAGCTCACTAACAGACCTCTTACCAAGAAGCACTCGTGGTCCCTTATTCTATCAAGACATTGTCATACACATTACCTCTTCTAATCCATTCAGAGAGGGTGTCAGAATCTTCACTCACATTATCCATGGTGCTAAGGGTGATTTCACTGACTTCTGTACTTCAAGAAGGGGGAGGAATCCAAGGCAGTCAGACCACTGCAGACACCTTAAAACATGAGTCCCAAAAGAGTGGGAGATGACAGCGATTTTAACCTCTCTGTGCCTAAAATGAGGACATGTAAACTAGATCCATAGTCTTCAAACATTTTTTAGAGGTTTAGCTCTTAATTCAAACAAAGTATTAAATAAAAATCCAGTATATGAAATTACACAAGTACAGCTGCCCTAGAGGAAGTGAAGGTGAGGAGCCCACCAGTTCCACAGTCTTTGACAAACCTTCCAAATGGATTTTCATGAAGTACAGCTTGAGAGTTGCTGGGCAGTCTGATTTTTAACTCTCCTATTAACCCCAGCTTTTTGATCCTATTATACTGTACTTATTTAAAATGTAATAGCAAAATGGAATTACATTAACCAGACCTTCTTTAAATGATTAAGACTAAGCCCAAGGCTATTGTACTTTGAATACGGGCCATTTCCCCAGACAGATTTTTGTCACTGTAGGTCCTGGCTTTGAGATGCTAAGTATGGAACTGGTATGATTGTTTCCAATAAAACACGCATGGCATCACCTGGCCCTCTCTCCCTTCTCTTTCTTCTTACTTCATCAAAGACAGTGATGGGCACTGGAGGATATCCTCCTTAGATCAAGAGGGGACAAGATGAAATGAGAGAAGCTTCACAAATAGATTCCAATATTTGGCCAGCCATGTGGCCTTTAGAGTAAGATCCAAAATCCAGCTGGGTAAAATGAAGGATAACCTCATGGGCTCTTGGCAGCCTGGCCCAAACTGGGCATTTTCTGTTCCAAAAGCAAGCAGCACCCCAGCACCCTCCTTAGTCTGTGCTTTGGAATGCTATCTTCGGACTGCCCGCAGAAACCTCTCTGTGTAGCAGACTCATTCATCTAACTGTCTGTGCATTCACCCATTCATACAACAGGTATTTACTGAGCAGTATTAAACTAAATGCATAGTGACCCTGATATAAACTTGTTTCTGTCTTAAGATTGAGTTTTGATGTTATGGCTTTAAGATCTCTATTCTACTTGGGACAAACACTACTCCCCAAAAGGCATCCCTGATTTATATTTAGTTTGCCCAAGGTATTGAATAGGTGCTCCATTTGTAGAGATGTCTTCCTTCAAACTAGTTACAATGCACCTTTCTCAGAAAGAACACAGAATGAACACTGAAACAGGAGTCAGGGAATTTAAGTCACATTTCCACCTCTTCCTTGGTGGCTCAGACAGTAAAGAATCTGCTTGCAATGCAGGAGAACTGGTTCAATCCCATGGTTGGGAAGGTCCCTTGGAGGAGGGAATGGCAACCCACTCCACTCTTCTTTCCTGGAAAATTCCATGAACCAAGGAGCCTGGCAGGCTGCAGTCCATGGGGTTGCAAAGAGTCAGACATGATTGAGCAACATTTTCATTTCTTTCACTTCCACCTCTTTAGGCTTCCCAGGTGGCACTAGTGGTAAAGAATCCACCTGCCAAGCTTGAGAAACATTTTTGACCCCTGGGCTTCTCTGTCCTCTTTACTGTCTGGCTCAGACAGTAAAGAATCTGCCTACAATGCAGGAGACCCAGGTTCGATCCCTGGATTGAGAAGATCCCTTGGAGAAGGGAATGGCAACCCACTCCAGTATTGTTGCCTGGAAAATTCCATGGACAGAGGAGCCTGGTGGGCTACAGACCATGGGGTCGCAAAGAGTCGGACACAGCTGAGCAACTAACACTTTCACTTTCAAACTCTGAGTCAGGAAGATCCCCTGAAGGAGGAAATGGCAACCCACTCCAGTATGCTTGTTTGGAGCCTTCCACGGACAGAGGAGCCTGGCTACAGTCCATAGGGTCACAAAGAGTCAGACATGCCGGAGCTACTAAACAACAACAAACAGTGCAACACCGTGGATCAAAAGGGACATCAGGTCTCCCCCAGAATTGGCACACTTTTTTAAAAATTTAAAATAGGAATAACAATATGTCAATGGCTGACCCCAAATTGACGTTAATCGTGAGGGTCAAAGGAGAGGATGGCTGTGGAGGTGTGTTTGTGGATGTTGCTCTGAGCTCCCTGACTGCTCTGGCCTCAAGTCTTCGAAAATGAAGCTACTCCCTCTCTGTCGCTCAGTTTCTCACGGTGAAACTACCATCCACAGAAATAAACTGACGCAAACATTTCATGTTAATGACAACAACGTGCCAAGTGGGTGATGGGAGCTGCAGCATCGCCAACCTGATGCCAGCACCTGGTGGCCAACACCTGGGTTGGTGTCTTCAAGGGACGGACTCAATCATGCAGTGGTGGACCCAGTGCTCAGAAGTGAAAACCAGAGAGGAACTCGAGCCACAGCCTGGTGTCCTCACTTAGTTCTCACTGTGACTTCCGGGTGGAGGGTGAACCTCATTCCCCTTCTTGACTCCCGATCTCTAAAACTTCTTGCCTGTGATTTACCTGTGGACTGTGCTCTTTAAAAGATAGGCATTAGAATGACTAAAATTTCATTTACCCACTGAGATCTACTCACATTTCCCTGAGCACCTTCCCACCTTTAAGCTTTTTTTTTTTTAAGCTATGCCCCCTCCATTCCCAATACCTGCTTCTCCCAGTCCTCCACATCTTTCAGATTTCTGCTCAAATATTATCTTCTCCCAGAAGTCTCAGCCCAGCATTGTGTTTCTATATATTTCTGTTTTAAAACAGCCTACTTCTTTCCAGGGTCTATTTATGTGTCTTGCTCAATAGATGCTAGGTTCTATTTTTTAAAAGACTGTGTCTTATTAAAAAAAAAAAACACTCTACAACCCAATTAGCAACTAACAGTGTTTTTCCCATAGTAAGTAGTGAATAAAGGTTTTTTTTGTTACAATGTAGGAGAGAGATTACAGGCTTTGGAATCAGAATGAGTGTGGAATTCCAGCTCTATCATTTACCACCCTTTTGATCTCAGAAGAGGTTTTGTTTTGTTTTGTATTTTTTCCCCAATCTGTGAGTTTTGTTTTCCTCCTAAGTAAGTGGAACTCAGTTCAGTTCAGTTGCTCAGTCATGTCCGACTCTTTGCGACCCCATGAATAGCAGCATGCCAGGCCTCCCTGTCCATCACCAACTCCCAGAGTTCACTCAGACTCATGTCCATCGAGTCAGTGATGCCATCCAGCCATCTCATCCTCTGTCGTCCCCTTCTTCTCCTGCCCCCAATCCCTCCCAGCATCAGAGTCTTTTCCAATGTGTCAGCTCTTCGCATGAGGTGGCCACAGTACTGGAGTTTCAGCTTTAGCACGAGTCCTTCCAAAGAACACCCAGAGCTGATCTCCTTCAGAATGGATTGGTTGGATCTCCTTGCAGTCCAAGGGACTCTCAAGAGTCTTCTTCAACACCACAGTTCAAAAGCATCAATTCTTCAGCACTCAGCTTTCTTCACAGTCCAACTCTCACTTCCATACACGACCACTGGAAAAACCATAGCCTTGACTAGATGGACCTTTGTTGGCAAAGTAATGTCTCTGTTTTTGAATATGCTATCTAGGTTGGTCATAACTTTCCTTCCAAGGAGTAAGTGTCTTTTAATTTCATGGCTGCAGCCACCATCTGCAGTGATTTTGGAGCCCAAAAAATAAAGTCTGACACTGTTTCCCCATCTATTTGCCATGAAGTGATGGGACCAGATGCCATGATCTTCATTTTCTGAATGTTGAGCTTTAAGCCGACTTTTTCACTCTCCTCTTTCACTTTCATCAAGAGGCTTTTTAGTTCCTCTTCACTTTCTGCCATAAGGGTGGTGTCATCTGCATATCTGAGGTGATTGATATTTCTCCTGGCAATCTTGATTCCAGCTTGTGCTTCTTCCAGCCCAGCATTTCTCATGATGTACTCTGCATAGAAGTTAAATAAGCAGGGTGACAATATACAGCCTTGACGTATTCCTTTTCCTATTTGGAACCAGTCTATTGTTCCATGTCCAGTTCTAACTGTTGCTTCCTGACCTGCATATAGGTTTCTCAAGAGGCAAGTCAGGTGGTCTGGTATTTCCATCTCTTGAAGAATCTTGCACAGTTTATTGTGATCCACACAGTCAAAGGTTTTGGCATAGTCAATAAAGCAGAAATAGATGTTTTTCTGGAACTCTCTTGCTTTTTCGATGATCCAGCAGATGTTGGCAATTTGATCTCTGGTTCCTCTGCCTTTTCTAGAACCAGCTTGAACATCTGTAATATATAATTATGGGTTTTGGGAAATTAAAACTGATATTGTGTAGAACCCCTAGCGCAGTGCTTGGCACAATAAATACCATCTTCCTCTCTCTCCCATGTCCCCTGCCTGAGCTGAATGTCCCCATTCAGGAACCAGGGCTGAATAATTCTGTAGAACTAGCCCATGGTATGTTATATGTTGGCAGGGTCCTACCCACCTTTCATTTATATTGTTGCCATTTGTTTTCACTTATTATACTATCTTTTTAATCATATATTTTATTTAATTGTCAGTTTATAAAGTTTAATTTTCAGTAGTGTTTACCAGCTAGCTCAAAAGATTTCTAAAAATGTAACAATCAGCTCTTACCAGTGAGTGTGAGCTGGTAATAACCCACCACTGCACTCTTCCTTTCCCAGATTGTTTTTCCTAAATCCCAGACATTATATTATCTTATCCATAGACATTTCAGCATATACCTCTAAAAGATAAAGACTCTTTAAAAAACTATAATATCCTTTTCACATATAATGTTAATAATAATCCCTTAATATTCCCTAATAGTTTTCTAATTGGCGTGTAAATTGAATCTACCTTTCTCTTTCACTTTGGGCCTTGTCTGGACAGTTGGGCCAACAGAGATCCTGACAACCCAGATCTACATTTTGATTTCCAAGGCAGCTACTTCTGTATGCTTTTATCTTTAATAAAGTCAGTTTTTTTCTTTTGTGACTCAGTGCACAGAATCCATGGTTTCCCCAAAGGAAAAGGACCATTTAATCCCATGGGGATGGCTGAAGTCCAGGGAGGACCCTAAAAGTATGTTGACCTGCCTATCACACTGCCTCCTCAAGCCAACTAAGCCTGCAGTCTAAAACAGCCAGGCCCCAGCTGGTGGAGCCAGGAAAGAACTTTGTCCACCCCTCCTTTCCCTTCTGATGCATAGCTGCTGTTGGCAGAGACTTTTATACTCTGGAATGGCTTACTCATAATCACTAATAAAGCCAATTAGAAATGCCCCCACAAAGTGCTTAGGAACAAGAATGATTGCTTGGGTGACTGTTTTAAATATTCGACCATTGAAAAATCACCTGGAAATGGGGGCAGACACAAAAGGTTTTAAAATATAAACAAATAAGGAACCAGTGTGCTGAGGTCATTGTACTCCCAAAAGAAAATTACTTTCAAATTACAGCTACATAAAAGAAATAATTGAAAAGATTAATCACAGTAAAATAATTGGTCTATTTTACAAGTAATTTGGAGCAATATTCAGTCATTGACATCAATGTCTAGTAGTAAAATAGCAATGAATTCCATTCTCTGACTAATGTATTTATTTTATTAATGGTACTAAATGGTGTTGTTACTGCTTATAAATATTTCATAATTTTTAATTCATTAAAATGTTCAAGGAACTTCCAAAAGTATTTATTAGTTTAAATCATTCTTAGTATTCAATATGCGATTGCCACTCTGCTTGGGTAATTTTAAAAAATTATTGTTTTGGGTAATGGGAGTCTCTTTGAATTTGGAGGATTAAGCCCCAGTTATTAATGAGACTACTGCTCCAGATGGTGATGAATGAGGGGCTTGGTGAAACTGTGTTCCCTTTTTGGATCTCTAAGGTTCCTCTGTAGCCATTCCGTAAAACCTGGCCCTGGAGCTGTGAGGCAAACAGGGTGGACCCAGATAAATTAATTCCAGAGATAATAAGAGGAGTGTCAGTTTGGACATTGGTTTCAAATCACCACCTCTCCCACCCCCGTTTCATCTTCCTGAAACAGCTGACAGCAAAATTCGTATATTCCAACCTCACCTCCTGTTTCTTTCATTCTTTGATAGAACCTGTAACAAGTGAAATGAACAAAAAGATGCAACAGAAAGAATGGACACCAGATAATGAATAGTGGAAGGAGGATAGGACTTGGATGAGGAAAACATGGATTTGGGTCCTGAGTTGTTTGGGTGCCACGTGTCCATTATATCCTGCAGTCCTAGATCATCCATGTGTGAAACGAAGACGATGGATGGTACCTGCCCCAGGGTCCCTGTGGGGTTTGACTATGTTCGTCTGTATGCCTATGTAAAACAGTGCCTGCAACCTAGTGGGAAACCAAACAGGATTAGTTCTACTCTTCTCTAAGTCCAAAGAGTGTGTCATGGTGGTGTTGTGCCAATGGCCTCAGCAACTCTTAATTAACTGTGCTATTACACAAACAGTTGGTATGAGTCATCAAGGAAAATCACCCATAGTGAATTGTACAACTCAGGGG
Source organism: Oryx dammah (assembly GCF_014754425.2). Lineage (NCBI taxonomy): Eukaryota > Metazoa > Chordata > Mammalia > Artiodactyla > Bovidae > Oryx > Oryx dammah. The sequence continues at coordinate 69,698,513 of NW_024070209.1, forward strand.
CTCAGTGAAATCTAAGGACATCCTCTAGAGGAGGGACAGGATAATGCTGCCCAATAGGTTTGAGATCAGGTTCACTGCACTGCCTCCAGCGTGTCATCCATACAGGAAATGGCTAGTCATTTGGCTATAGGCAAATTGGGAGGGGGCAGGATCCAATAAGTGGCTTGAGGTGAAGTGGGGCCATCTCGAACTTGGATGCTTGTGTAGTGATGTTCTGGGAGTGTCCAAACCCACAGAATCAACATGGTACGTCTTTCCAGATTGGAGTTGGGGGACATTTTCTATTGAAATTGGCAGGCTATGTGTTGGGCTCCAATGCAAACTGTGCACAATTAATAAAATATCTTTTCTGTTCATAGCGATCCCCCAGATTCTGGAAGGTGACTTCATCCTTCTCTGCCATTGGGAGAACATCAGAGGACATGTTGGTGAAGCACCATTTCAGGGGGGATAGAGGGACATGGGTCAGAGGAAGTACAGACAGGCCTGGGGTCATGCAGGTACCAAAGGGAAGGTATCCTCTCAGTGCAAGCCACGGAGGATGGGCAGGATGGCAGGCAGAACTCCAGTGACACCAGAAACCAGCAGAGGGGCCCTGAGCTACCTAACCTACCAGAAAGGCTCAGTTCCTAAAATTTAGGTACCAGGTCAGGGACAGACTAACCAAATATTAGACTGCAAAGTCCCCTGTGCATTGACCTAAAGCTTCTTAAATTTCCTCAAGGACAGAATTAATCTCAGAGTTGGTTTGGTTTGAAGGAGGGTACAGGGAGGGGATTCTAAACCTTATCTGAAGACCTGGGAGACATTTTACTTCCTCTCTTCTGGGACCCCTGCACAGGGCTCCTCACTTCAGGGGCTCGGCAACTTCTGGGGTGGTGTGGGCTGAAGGAGCCGTTTGCTCTGCTTGCTGAGGAGCATAGACTCAGAGCGCTGGAATCTAAGTGGCTGGGATGTGAGGCTTTTTCTCTCTTCCTTCATGGTTATTTTGCCGTTTTTGGCATTCTTTGTCTTCAAGTCATGCTGTGATCATGATTTTTGTGGAACTTTAGTTTGCCTTTCTTGTTGTGATTTGTTTGGGGAAGAAACACTGAGAGACTATTTGCTCTGCAGCTGCCTGGAAAGCCCTGCAGTGTAGAGTTTGCAAACTACACGACAGACGGTCTCTGGGATCCCTCATTCTCTCAGCTCCATCATTCTGGGATTCTCTTAGCAGCGTGTGGGTGAATGCAAAGTCTTCTGGCTTTTGCTTCTTCATTTAGCTCTTAGCCAGAATTTTGTATCTAGAAAACGCTTAATGAACATTGACTAATTACCCCTCATTAATCATTCATGCAGCTGGTAGCAGGGTCATACCATTTCCTTTAAGAACACGGGTGTAATATCTTATCTGGACCCCAGCTCCCACTCAAGGGGCAATGGGGTCATCATGGCGGCACTGGGATACTGCGGAGCTCACTGGGGGAGTGGGCTGGAAGGGGCCGGAGTGGGTATGGGCTCTGTGAGGCTACAACCACACTGGGATGCCCTTCTATTCTAATAAACAGGAAGGACGAGCCACATTGCCAGCCAATGGCAGCTGAGAGGCAATAAGCTTTAATTAGAGGCTTCTTCCAGGAAACTCATATGAACAGAATAAGTCTGTTGTCTTAAAAGGCCCAGAGAGGTTAAATGCCTTGCCTTTCTTTTGCTTTTATAAGTTGATCCTTTCAATCGTTTGTGAAATGTAAATATAGTGAGAACACTGACTCTGATGAGCTCTGCATTGCTCCAGGGACAGGTAGCCCGGGTCTGGGGTCAGGAGGCAGCCTGTCTCTAGGTTTATGGCTCAGGAGCACAGAGCAGGGCAGGCGAACGAGCTGCCACAGCTGGGCGCAGCAGTAGAAGGAAGAAGGTCACTTGGGTCTCTGGGGGGGGGATGGGAATGAAGCAAGCTCCCTGTGCCGCAGGCCCAAGAGGTCAAGGCGAGCCTGTGAGTAGCCCAAAGTCTCTGTCCTATGAACTTGGGCCCACAAGTATATAAAGCTAGGGTGAGAAATGCCCAGAATTACACTATATGGATAAGAATGGAAAGTATTCCTTGTAATGGAAATTACAAGGAGAGATGTTTTTCTGCTTATCTTGCCATCTCAGGAATGGTATTTTCTTTCCTGTTAGTATGCACGCACAGACTTTTGCTCACTGGCTGTCGTGTGCTCTCATGTTACGCACACGGCCCGTATGTACAGTAATGTTAGAGGCCTGTTGCCGGGCCATTCTCTGCCATCCTTCTCTTGATGTGGCCCTTTTCCCATTCCTTTCTCTCATCCCTTACCTGTGGCCTGTGCAATGCCAGAGTTTCTACTCCATTCAGAGTCCTACCTTTTGTTTACTCTGTGATAAGAAATAAGTAAAGGCAGACAGATCATTTCCCTTCTCAGTTGTTTGTTTGGGCATCCTGTGGACAGCCTGTCCCTACATCTCCCCACTCTCAGCCTCTCTTCCTTCTGTCTCCCCTAGGCTGTGGATGTCTTCATCTTTTTGTTTGTCTGTTAACCCAGTCTCTTCTCAACTTTCTTCCTTTCCTTGTGAGCAGAAGAAAATCGGGCCATGGAACCGCTGTGGCCACTTCAGTTATCAGTGAGCCTGCTCCGCTTTCACTCCAGGCACAGACCTCTGGCTCTGCCCCCATGGACAGAAGCTGAGACAGACGGGTCGGATACACTGGGATGGATCTGGGGCATGCATATGTAGAGTCTTCCTGTCTTTTCCTCCTTATTCTAAGCAGAGATTTTCTCCTCTCCTCCTTTTTCCCTTCCCCCATGTTTCCTCCTTTCCCTTCATGAACCTGTCACCCTCTCATTCAAGACCTCACCCACCCACAATACATAGGCTCTCTCTCTTTCTCTCTCTCTTACACAGACACACAGAGAGAGAGAGAGAGAGAGAAAGAGAGAAAGGCATGAACATGCTCAGGAACAAGGAGAGGTTTTGAGGGACATTCAGATGTGGGATTCCTAAAGAGTGCCTAAGGGACAAGATCGCCATCTTTAGCTGAGTGAGGTCTTACCTAAGACGGAAGTCTTTCCTGGTGTTGATCACATGGCCAAGGCAAGGATCTAGATAGATAAAAGGATCTTGTATTTTTCTCTGAGCATCAAGAAATGAAATGGGAGTGAGCTCTTGGGTACTGCAGCTGAGGTTGCACTCACTGCATGGAAGACACTAGAAGCTAGGAAGGAAACGTCAGCGGGCTTAGGAGAACTCTCTTCTGGGGTCAGCAAAACAGAGAGTCGAAGCTCATGGGGCACACCTGAAGTTTTGTCCCTTGTCTTTCCCAGTCTTCAGTAGAGTCACACTGAACATTCCACCTTACCCTGGTTGTAGTCCAAGAGTTTTGTATAGGGACTGTTTAGGGTCTTAAAGGGTTTAAATGTCATTCCTGAGACCAGACTGAAGATGGTAGTAGTGATTTGTAGGAATCTCCAGAGAAATGACTAATCTTCAAAAAAGAGGGAGGAAAGGAGGGAAGAAAAGAGGAAGGGAGGGAGCCAAGTCTTGAGACCTAGCCACACCCCCCACTGTGACGTTCTCTTTCTGGACCAGAGTTGAAGATTCTGATCTTCACTGGTTAAGGAAGGTGGGCTCTCCTTGCCTGGGATATGTGCAGATGCATCTGCTGGGCTTCCCATCTTCCCACCAACTCGTAACTGGACTCCACAATAGAAGCCCAGCCTTCCAGAACCAAGGCTGGAGACCTTATTAAAGAACCCAAACTCTTCAGGCTTTTCTAGATTTTAAAAAATCTTTCTTTGCTCTTCCATGTTTCTATATTATCTGGTACAACTTCATCAGAGGCTCCGATGACATATGAGGTTCCCCAGTCTCTAACTGTTGGTTGTTGCTTTTCAGAGACAAAAAATAGAAAAGGAGTCACACAGTCACATCGCTATTATGGGCTCTTCTGTCAGTGTAGAACTCCTCTTTCCATACCCCACCCCAGCCTTTGGTTCCAGTACAGACAACTCCATTCATGTGGTATGAGCTCTGTCCACAGAGCTCAGCAAGGCTTTGTAGGACTCATGTGGACCATCCACAGTCTTTTTGACTTTCGCTTCTGTTATTTTCCCCTCCTGCTAAGTTGCAAGCCTTCCACCTCATCTCTGTATCCCTGGCACTTGGTTCAAAGCCTGCAACACAATAGGGGCTCTTTGAGTTTTCGCAGAGAGTTAAATGAGTGAATGAACAAATGAGTCAAGAGGGAGCAGTGTGGAAAGTGTCTGTGAATGCAAAGCCAAGTGGAAAATGGAGATCAGCAGCTGGAAAGTGTAAACAAGGCAAATGTATCAACGTTGCAGATGATTTCAGATGTCCCCTTAGTCATTTAGGTGGACGTTCTACTTTGTAAGTATAGGCAGACAAACACACCCATAGCATAAGCTTAAATTCCAGATTTTCCCTGCCAACATAATAGTAATAGTCATTAATACTATTATTGTTATTGTTATCATTATTGCAAGAGTGTATACACCATCTAGAAACCCCTTCTGGAGTCCTGAATGCCACCAGGACTAGACAGGTTGCTGACCCATGATGTACTCACCTCTACGTTATCTACTCAAAGTAGGACTCTGAGGTGGCTCTGAGGATGTTGGAGAGGAATCAACGAGCAGAGATGCTTGTAGTGGCTGTATTCTATCAACTCTCTTGCCTTCTGTGGCTTCAGTGAACTCTACAGTTCTTCACTTTTGAAAATCACAAGGTTTATATCATTTAGCATCTGGAAATGAACTAAATTAATCCCCCTCACATTACCCCCAGTTTTACAGGATAGCATACTGGGACCCAAAGAAGTTAGGGCTTTAAAATTACCAAGTGGCCAAGTCATGGCTTTTCACATCCTATCCCATTTTTGGTTTCCTTCAGTCTCTTCCTACTACTTCTCAGCATTGGAAAGATTAGAAATTGGCTTTAACATCTATATATTTCTGTTCCCCACTGCCCACAGAGCCTCATGCCACATCCTCACCATCCAGCACAAGAGCCTGGCACAGACCAGATGTTCAATAAGAGGTTATAATTGAAATAAATGGAATGCACGGCATCCTGATAAAGATTCATGGGTGATAAGCATACTGGAACCTTCTGTCTCAGCTTGTATCTTCAGAGAGAAGACCAGCCCACACTCAGCCCAGGGAAAGGGCATGCCTAAGAGGAGTGTTATGGCAGGGAAGAAAATCCAAACCAGGTTATGAGAAGCAGCCCATTGGAAAGGATTTTAAATATCACATGGAGGATGTAAATTTTACAGTCTATATGCAAAACTTAAATTAAACTTCACGTGGCTCCCATTTCTGTGGATGGCAAATACCTTAATTGAAAGTCAACTCTAAAAGTCAGCTCTGAACTGGAATTTTCTTTGTCCCTTTTGGCTAGTTCAGACTCCTTCCCTCTGCCCTTCCCATTCCTCTGGGGAGCAAGTAACAGTGGGAAGGCCCTGTGCCAGTTGGCAATGAAAGAACCATGTACTCTGGCCTTCCCGAAGAGACTCATTCACTCTCTGTTTGTCTTCGGTCATTGAGCCAGGCTCCTGAGTGTGACTGAGGGAGTGAGTCCTGGCTTGCAGGTCCATGTGGATCACTCCAGCTCCATCCACAAGCCTCTCCCACTCTGTCCACATCCACTTAACCACCTCTGGACTCTTCAAAGGAGATACTGAGGCTCCTGACACACTCCTGTGCTGCTCTGGGTTCACAGGCCCTTTCTGCCCTCAGCCTCCCAGCTGCCCCATCTCTCTCTCCTGACCCTACTGAAGCAGCCTGGTGCTAACCCAGGGCACACAGCTCTTCCTGTTTGCAACTATCTTCAGACTTCCTGGTCTCTGTCTCTGCCCCACGCCCTCACCAGGCCAAGCCTTTCCCCAGGTAGGAGACGCACAGCCCTTGTGGCCCTAGCAGAGCCACATCTTTTATTCTTTTCTTCTTGTCTATGGGGTCTATTCCACACCACTGTAGGTTCTGTCTCACTCTGTGCTTTTTCTTTATGGGGTTTAAGGCCTATGTTTTGGGAGTCTTATCAATTCTTGGTTCCAGGTATTCAAGACTCAATTTTTTGACTCCAAGGTCTAGTTTGCTCTTGAAAAAGTCCTGATCTTACTGTTGAAAATCTGTATTTTCAAGTGTATGTGGCCTCCTCCATCAAAGGCAATGCCTGGAGAAAGCAATAGCAACTCTCTAAATGGAAGTTAGGGAAAGTGTCTGCAAAGCTCAGGGGAAAGAAACCTCAGAGGATGTTCAAAAGTATCATCATAATTTGAATCATAACTTTCCCAATCATGATAATGCATGCCTACGGAGTCACTGTCATGTCCAGCTCCTTGCAATGCTATGGACTCCTGCCAGGCTCCTCTGCCCGTGAGATTCTCCAGGCAAGAATACTGGAGTGGGTTGCCACACTCTTTTCAGGGGATCTTCCCGACCCAGTGATTGAACCCATGTCTCTTACGTCTCCTCCATTGGCAGGCAGGTTCTTTACCACTAGTGCCACCTGGGAAGCCCATATTATCACAGATCCTGACTCCAGTTGTCCAGCTGCGCCTCCAGCTAAATAATCTCCAGAGAGAGCTTTCAGTTCCCCCTTTTCAATGATCTTCCTGGAAAGTTCCCACAATTATTTTGATCGGAGACAAAGACCTCTAAATATTTCGAAGTTCTACGATGGTGCAGCCAACATCCATTCCTTCTGGATGTGGCTGCCACCCTGAGTCAGGGTCAGAGCCCCCAGTACAGTGGGTACCTCTCTGTGGTCCACCCCAGAGTCTCCCCTGACAAAAGATCTCAACCTAAAGCAAACCCAGTCTGGGTTCTGTGATGGTCAGATTTTTTGAAAGCACCTTTTCATCTGTTTCCTCCTCAAGATTCCTATAACCTGTAGAGTCAAGCTCAGGGACCTTGAATTATCTCTTCTCTGCCCCAAGCTGTGTGCCCAGACTTCTCCCATCTGACTGACCTCTGACTAGATCCCACTCCAGCCCACCAGATCAACAACCCGTGGGCTGAACAAGCCAGGGATGGTCATTCCGCGGGTCCCAGGCCAATGTATTCATCAGCAACCATCAGAACTCTCATATCATCTCATCTCATCATCCCCCAGCGGCTGAGAACTTCCTGCAGTATCATTGTTTAAACTGCTCATTTGGCACTAACTAGCCTTAGGCATCCACTGCTCACGGCTTCTCATAGAAAGTGATTTCACTTTTATAACTAGTCTGTTTGAGGTAGAGTGTATACAAACTCTTGATTCTTCCCTGAGAATGTGTCCCTGCCCATCTAGATGGCACACTCTCTGAGGACCATGCTCCATGGTGAAGACGATTTTTGGAGCCAGACACAGCACTCATCGAACTCAGCCCCTCTAAGCATTGCCTACTTCTCTTCATAAAATGAGAATCATTTTAATGCCAACTCTTCAGGGATGGGCTTAGATTCAATGAGACAACCTGTGTAAGAAAATGGCACAGGAAATTTTCAAAAAATTCTCTTCCTTCTTTGTTTTTAGAGTTCTATATATTTCTTCCTCCTTCTTGCCCCTACTCACCAAAATGGATCCTACCAGCTCACACGATGGCCTGATACATGGAGCATAATAAATCCTCAATAAAAATGTGTTTGATGGATGAACAATAACTAGATGAATTAATCATTAATTAAGAACAAGCAATATGTTAGGGTCACTCTATTACCCACACTTGCTCCCTCTTCCACCTTTGGTCTCTACCAGGGCAGCTTCACCCAGCCTCTGGGAGGCCTTCTGACCACCGCTTTGAGCTCCAGCTCTCCTTCATTCATTTTGCTAAGGAAGAGCTTGTCAAGGATCCCTCAGCAGGCTTCAGTTTCCTTGACAGTGAAAACCTGGGCACTTCTGAGGAATGATTGTTGGCTGTTTTTTAAAGGACAGTGTGTCCTTCAGAAAGAACTGGCAGAATTTCTTACTGCGGGTGTGCTAGGGGCTTCCAGCTTTCCTAAGCAGTGACATGAGGCCCACAGCAAGCTAACCTCGTTATCTGGAACCTTCCTCAGGTCAACACCTGTCCTTTATCTCAGAGAAATCACCATAGCTCTTCACACCACTTCGTTCCCCTTTCCCGGAGCCACAAGACAATGTGATCATTACCCAAGCTGAGCACTTCTGTTCTAGGTCTGAGAATGCCAAGTGTTGGCCGTGGAGGTGGGGTAGCTCTTAGATATAGGAGTCTGGATAGAAGCCTCCCTTTAATTAATCTCTCATCACGAAAGTCTTCAATTCAATGTAGAACATTAACCCAGTCATATTTAGATTTTTCCCATTTTGAATATATGTTTATGGCCCATAATAATGAGGGACTGTGAGGTTGGATGACATTTTTAAGGGCTTAGATTTATTTCAGCGAGATCATTAGAGAGTTTTGTAATCTCACTCCCAAGACAGGAGGAAGAAGGAAGTCTTGTAGGGGTGGGGATGTCAGTTCACAGCAGCAGTACCCTAGTTTCCAGCTAAGGTATTATATTCTCCCAGTGCTTTTCACAGGTTGCAATCTGGTCTCTTCTATACATTTCTTAATAACCTTTCTGAAGAGATGACTGAGTCTGAATTGTTGAATCAAACTGTACAGCTTCCCAAATATCCTTCTTTCAGAATAGGGATGATGAATTGAAGTTATTTATTTCTCTTTTTAAAATGTGTCCATCATTGAGTACAAAGATTAAAAGACACAATTCCTTCAGCAAAATACCCTGAGTAACCTGTACATAGGCCACATGAACTACAGTCTAGACAAGCAACAAACCTGTGTCTCAGATCCAGGGTAATAGTGGTTCAGTGGACTCATAGACCTAGCAGACATGTCCCAGTAGAAGTGAAGCTCTTCTGAGGAGGACAGGTGACTTCCCCCTACACTTGACTTCTGAGTCAAGAGACCAGCCTCTTCGGAGCTGAGTGGTATGAGCTCAGAAAGGCACCACTCCATGGAAAAGGTCATGCTTTCAGTTCCCTGGATATGTTGTTTTCCAAAAAATAGCCCAGCGGCAATGGATAAAGTCCCTAGGAATGAGGAAGCCAAAGTTGGGTCTGTGTTCCCAGGAAACAGACATTCCCAGAGCCATCGATTCATTATGTTAGTACACAGCCCAAGTTGTGCCTGAAGAGATCCCTGAAACCTCACACTCATAGGGAAAGGCTCTAGACAGCCAGGATGAAAGGGAAACAGGCTCACCCACTTCCACTCAGGATCCCTAGAGAGGGGAAGAGGCAGGTGCAAGAGAAAAGGAAGTGAGAGGTAGGGAAATGAAGGGGAAAAGGCGTGGATGTTAATGAAAGCATTCAGAGAAACACCTTAACCTTTTCCCACATAAAATGTCAGCAATGTGACAGAAATACTGGCTAGAAAGTTAGTTGTTGTAGTAACCCATGTAAATGGGAACCAGTGGAAGAGATATTATATATGCCGAATACTTCCAGTCAATGTGGTTTTGTTACTGTTTTAGGGGGTTTGGGGTGTAGGGGGTGGTTCCTTTTGACATCTGCTGTTTGCTGGCTCCATGCTAGGTCCTGGGCAATATAAATATAAAAGCAATTAAGCCAAGTTTCTAAGCTTTAAAGAGCTTAGTCCAGTGAGTAAGACAGACATGAAAGGAAGTGATTACAATACAGTGCAGTGAATGCAGATAAAATTGTTTCACAGCATCATGGAAATATGGAAACTAGAGTGACTAACTCAGGGCTTGTGTGAAGATAATTCAACAAAGCTATAGAGGGGAATCTGCATATAGAAGAGCCCAGAAATTCTTCCCATCCTGAGACCCATCCATCCCCCTGAAGCCTCCCTGGCCTCCCTCTGCCAGCAGAATCGACCCACCCCTTTCCCCTGTGCACACCCCTCCTATGACAGTCTTCCCACACCCAGCCACACAGTAAACACTCTGCTTGCTCCTGGTACACTGTGCGCAAGGAACATGTTGTGTTCGTGTTTGCACCTTTAGCACCTAGACTATTGATGGAGAATATTGTGTGCCAGGTTGTGGGTTCCTAATAAGTGTTTGTCAGAAGCAAAGAAGGAAGAAAGGGAAACAAGAAGGGAAGGAGGGAGTGAATTTCTTAAACTTTCAGCACTGACCTCCATGTGTGTGTGTGTTAGTCACTTAGTCATGTCTGACTCTTTGTGACCCCATGGACTGTGCCTGGCTGTCCGTGGGATTCTCCAGGCAACCATACTGGAGTGGGTTGCCATTTCCTTCTCCAGGGGATCTTCCTGACCCAGGGATCAAATCCGGGTCTGCCACACGCAGGCAGATTCTTTACTGTCTGCGCCACCAAGGAATCCCATAGCCTCTGCCTTTTTCCTGTATTTGGCCTCCTTCCAGTACCTCCTTCTCCATGCCTGTCCCTCTTTCTCCCACCCTTTTCTAATTCTCACCCTCCCTCCATTCCTGCACCCTCTTCCATCCATACTCTCCCTTTCTCTGTTTCTCCTCCATATCCTGCCACTTCCCACCTCCTGTCTTACCCCCCAAGCCTTGGGGTCCTTTCTCCATCCTTCTATCCCTAATTTCCCATTACTTTAGTGGGGTCAGGGGTCTGATATGGACCATGAATTGAGGGAAAGGAAGAGCCTACTGCAACTTGTTTCCTCTTCTTAGGCCTTAGATCAGTGAGGAACAAAGAAGAACTGGGGCCTAGTGCCTCCACAGCCCTCACTCTCTGGGTTGCTGACAGTGGATAGACCACAGTAGCCAAGGATCATGTGGCCAATCCATTTTGAGTGTTCCCAGCCCAAAGCAAGAGTTAGAGCCCCTGCCCTGCTAAAGAACGGCCCACCCAGTGAGCCCAAACTGTGGATCTCACAGGCATCACCTCCTCACTTCACAGCAAGCCAGGCACCAAGTCACTAAGTGACTGACCCAAGGTCACACAGCAAGTCACGACTGAGCCCAAACCACAAACTGGTCTCTAGACAAGGAGTGCAGTGTTCTTCCCACTACGATGCATTGCCCACGCTGCCGGCGGTACATCCCTGCATGCCGGGACTGAGGCTGCTGACACACACAGGGAGTCGTTCTTCCTGCAGAGAAATGCGCCCAGTTATGGGAAGGAAAGTGACAGCTGTTTAATAGCAGCTCTGTGGGATGGTTCTGGACTTAGAATGTGGAATATTATCTCCCGCTAATGCGTTAGAGGAGACTCGGGGAAACAGAATGTAATTACCCAAACGGCTGTTTTTCCCAGATACCAAAACCAATTCTCCCGCCCTCATGAATAATGCTGAGGGGTCTTTAACAATTAGTTTATGCCCCGTCTGAAAGCTGTCACCAGTGCTAACAGCGTGGGGATCTGTTTTGCCAATCAAGGGTATGGATTGGAGGAGGCTCATCAGTTTCCTGAGGGCTCCTGAGAGAGTCCCTCCAACAAGGAGGATGTGGGCGACTTTGCACTCCACTTCTGACAGCGTGGCCTCCAGGAGCCCCCCTCAGATGTGGCTGTTCTTCTCCATTTCTCCTTGCTCCTTACCGAGCCCCTGGCAGCTTCTCTGGTTCCAGCCACCAGTGACAGGCTGTATGGAGAGCGAGGATTCAGAGAAAACACTTTATTCTGGGAAGAACCAAGAACGAGTAGGCTTCCTACCACCCCTCTTTAAACAAACCTCATGCACAAGGATCTCAACCATAAAGCACATAAATTAAGCATAATTAATTCATTTCATCAACCTAGAAATAACATCTCCTCTTCTAAATGCCTGTGGGCTTTTATTTTTACCACCATTATGGTACATACGGTTTAGCACAGTCCCTTATTATTTGTTCTCCTGTCATATCTGCCCTAAGATTGCTACTCTTTGAGGATAAGAATCCATGAATCACCTCCGTATTTCTGCAGCACCTGACACCCACCAGAGCTATACACAGGGAGGATGCCCAATGAATAGAACCTTAACATGAAGTCACTAACAAAACAGGTTTAACGCATGGCTTTAGAGAAAAGTACCCACTGTGTGCAGGGTTAGCCTGGTGTAAAAGCTCTGGGTAATGTGTGCCCTTTATACTTCCTACTCTTGCAGAGGACAGTAGGCTGCCCAGAGGCTAAACCTGTGAAAGGGGAGGGTTGACTGGCCGGCTTAGGACAGTGCACAGACTCCCCAGCAGCTCATTATCCAGAAAGAAGGGAAATGGAACCCACTCAGGCTAAAATGGAGACTCTGACCCAGAAGGTGTTCTCATGGCTGTGTGGACTCTGCCTGGGAAGGGTTGTTGGCGGCAGGAGGCCAGGGACCCTTGAGCTAAGCTGGAAAAGTCACAACTCGTGGCTTATAAATCAGCCTTTCAGACTGTGGACACCCACTTCCCTGGAGATGAAGAGAGAGTTGAAATGCACATCTTCTTCCCCACAGCAAGAGGAAACATTTGGACAAATTCTGCAAAGATATAGGCACCACCAAAGGGCCAAGCTGCAGAAACTCTGTATTAGGTAGAATTGTCTCTGAGATGGAGAGAGGAGGGCAGAAGCTGGTGAGACCACTCAACCAGACGGCTTGTTCATGAGATTTGCAGTCTGAGGATGAGCTGGGTGGCACCGGCCACCTTCTGGGAGGTGAGCTGGCTGGTGCAACCAACTAATGATACAGAGAGCCTATATGAATTGAGTGTCTGGAAGTCCAACTAGAGAGTGTATTGATCCCAAAGTCACCCTCAGGTGGAACAGCCATAAATTGCCAGTCAGCTTTTATTATGTGAGAGACTTTCACATTCTGAGAGTTTGACATTCTCGCTTTTTATTATCCTAATGAAACACCATGACTTGGCCCAACTGCAGGAAAGCACCAATGAAGAGGGAATAGGATTTCTTGGCTAACTGACTAAGCTCCTCGATGAGAAGCCTGGGACACCAGTCCTGCCAGGAACCCTGCTGCCTGGGTGGGGAAGGGGTGCAATCTGAAAGCTACATCACACAGCCTCAGTGGGGCTTGAAGGGGACGGAGGTTAGGATGCAGATGCAGAAGAGCACTGGGCCAGCCTAAATAATATCCTCGTCAAGGCATGGGATCTGTCTGCAGTACAAACCCTGATTTGATGATCCAGGGAAGACACCAGTCCTAGCTGGTATGAGTGTCGATACTATAGGGCAAATTGAAAGGCTTCCTTTAAATCCGGATCATCCTTCTAGATATACGTAGAATATTTCTAATTGTTCATCCCTTAGTTGAAAAAGTCCTGTACTGGCACCATTTATTTATGAATCCCCCAAATATGTATTATTCATCCAGGAATGTGTGTAGTAGGGAATCATGGATCCTCACAGAGCTTGTGCCATTGTTAAGAAGAAGGATAGATGACAACCAGTTAAAACCAAGCGAAGTGCTACCACAGGGGAAGCTGAGGACACAGGGCAAGGAGCAGGGGGCTCCAAGCAGGAGAGGGGGCGTCAGCGCCTGCCTCTTTCTGAGACCACACATCCACACCATTTATTTTATGGAGATGCAGATGAGAAGATGTACAGAGAGGCGGGCATCCAGCACCCACAGGCAGAGTAAATGAACATTCAAGTGGGACTGGCGAACGATCGACTTTCTCGACGCTTGAGCAAATTTGAGATTGAAATGGTTCCTCTGGAGCCCTTAGAAGAATTTACTGTCAGCCAGACTGCTTCCTGGGGGCTCAATGCTGGGAGACTTTGGTTCTTATTTGGAGACAAACAAGACGAAGAGCCCTGCATGGTAAGCTAAACCCCTAACAGTCCTCATGAGGCTCACATATTTATCTGAGTAAGAGATCTTCATCTTTACTTTTCACCTTAGACTAGAACATTTATTAAAAATCAGGAATTCAATTAGTCTATCAGTCATCATTCAGAGAATTAAATTTCCAAATAAATAAAATAAAATACGTTCTGAATACATCATCGCTTAATTCAAAGAATAAAAGCTATCATTGGATTTTTTCCTACACTTGCAGAAGTTGTTCATGACACATATACACACAACTTCAGTGATACCCTGACAACCTTAGTATTATACTGGTTAAGAACTTTGGTTCTGGAATCTGATACTAAGGTTGTTCAGTCTCCATCCTGCTATTTACTGGCATTGTGAACTTAGTCAGTTCCTTTTATTCTCTTAGTCTCAACTTAAAGCAAAATGGCTGTCTGAGAAGGCCTTACAAATACCTGTGAAAAGAAGAGAAGCAAAAAGCAAAGGAGAAAAGGAAAGATATAAGCATCTGAATGCAGAGTTCCAAAGAATAGCAAGAAGAGATAAGAAAGCCTTCTTCAGTGATCAATGCAAAGAAATAGAGGAAAACAATAAAATGGGAAAGACTAGAGATCTCTTCAAGAAAATTAGAGATACCAAGGGAAGATTTCATGCAAAGATGGGCTCGATAAAGGACAGAAATGGTATGGACCTAACAGAAGCAGAAGATATTAAGAATAGTGGCAAGAATACACAGAAGAACTGTACAAAAAAAAATCTTCACGACCAAGATAATCAAGATGGTGTGATCACTCACCTAGAGCCAGACATCCTGGAATGTGAAGTCAAGTGGGCCTCATAAAGCATCACTACGAACAAAGCTAGTGGAGGTGATGGAATTCCAGTTGAGCTGTTTCAAATCCTGAAAGATGATGCTGTGAAAGTGCTGCACTCAATATGCCAGCAAATTTGGAAAACTCAGGAGTGGCCACAGGACTGGAAAAGGTCAGTTTTCATTCTAATCCCAAAGAAAGGCAATGCCAAAGAATGCTCAAACGACCGCACAATTGCACTCATCTCACATGCTAGTAAAGTAATGCTCAAAATTCTCCAAGCCAGGCTTTAGCAATATGTGAACCGTGAACTTCCAGATGTTCAAGTTGGTTTTAGAAAAGGCAGAGGAACCAGAGATCAAATTGCCAACATCTGCTGGATCATGGAAAAAGCAAGAGAGTTCCAGAAAAACATCTATTTCTGCTTTATTGACTATGCCAAAGCCTTTGACTGTGTGGATCACAATCAACTGTGGAAAATTCTGAAAGAGATGGGAATACCAGACCACCTGACCTGCCTCTTGAGAAATCTGTATGCAGATCAGGAAGCAACAGTTAGAACTGGACATGGAACAACAGACTGGTTCCAAATAGGAAAAGGAGTACATCAAGGCTGTATATTGTCACCCTGCTTATTTAACTTCTATGCAGAGTCCATCATGAGAAACGCTGGGCTGGAAGAAGCACAAGCTGGAATCAAGATTGCCAGGAGAAATATCAATCACCTCAGATATGCAGATGACACCACCCTTACGGCAGAAAGTGAAGAGGAACTAAAGAGCCTCTTGATGAAAGTGAAAGAGGAGAGTGAAAAAGTCGGCTTAAAGCTCAACATTCAGAAAACGAAGATCATGGCATCTGGTCCCATCACTTCATGGGAAATAGATGGGGAAATAGTGGAAACAGTGTCAGACTTTAATTTTGGGGGGCTCCAAAATCACTGCAGATGATGACTGCAGCCATGAAATTAAAAGACGCTTACTCCTTGGAAGGAAAGTTATGACCAACCTAGATAGCATATTCAAAAGCAGAGACATTACTTTGCCGACTAAGGTCTGTCTAGTCAAGGCTGTGGTTTTTCCTGTGGTCATGTATGGATGTGAGAGTTGGACTGTGAAGAAAGCTGAGTGCTGAAGAATTGATGCTTTTGAACTATGGTGTTGGAGAAGACTCTTGAGAGTCCCTTGGACTGCAAGGAGATCCAACCAGTCCATTCTGAAGGAGATCAGCCCCGGGATTTCTTTGGAAGGAATGATGCTGAAGCTGAAACCCCAGTACTTTGGCTATGTCATGCGAAGAGTTGACTCATTGGAAAAGACTCTGATGCTGGGAGGGATTGGGGGCAGGAAGAGAAGGGGACAACAGAGGATGAGATGGCTGGATGGCATCACTGACTCGATGAACATGAGTCTGAGTGAACTCCAGGAGTTGGTGATGGACAGGGAGGTCTGGCATGCTGCGATTCATGGGGTTCCAAAGAGTTGGACATGACTGAGTGACTGAACTGAACGGTTCCATCTGTAAAATACTGATAATAATGGTACTTACCTCATAGAGATCCTCAGTGGAGTAAATAAGATACCTCATATTCTGAGTTTAGCACAATGATTAGTACATAGGGAGATTTGATAACTAGTAGTTATTGTATTTTAAAGACCCAGGGTATGACCAAGCCCATGACATATCATTAAACATCTGAGAAATCAAGGGGATGCACCCTTGACCACTGCATGCAAATAGAGAGCTCTTTCTGCTCTCCCATCAAGGAAACCCTGCTAAGTCAGCCTGCAGATTCTGCAAAGGGTAATTGTCAACATAAAAGAACATGTCAGGTTGAATCCTAACCAGAGCCTGGCATGTCACACGAGGTACCTTAAATATTCCAAGGGACAGAGAAAGCAAGGAGATTGCCACCGTGACCAGGAGGACAGAATGATATCTGAATCTGGCCGTGGTATGACCCTAAACTGCAAAGGCATCTGTCATGAGAGTTTGTCAAGACTGCTGAGACTTCAGAAATAATACAGCTGATCTTCCTGGATGCTAGAAGCCGTGCTGTGACATACTGTGTGAAGGGAGAGACCACTTCTCCCTGGAAGAGCCACCGGAGAAGAACTGTATGAACTGGGCTTTGCCGGGGGTAAAACTCAGACACGGAGACATGGAGGGTGACCAGGAGAGGGGACAGTGAGAATGATGGTGAGGAGGAGGCAAGCACGAATATCCACACTGTCACCATTAATCAGTGATGACCCACGTTCAGTCCTGGCCAGGTTCCAAACCCTGCGCTAAGCACTTTAGATGGGTTATCTCATACTCCTCACCATAAACCCACATGGTAGCTCACTATCCCAATCTTGATACAGAGAACAGGAGATGCTGAGGCTTTAATTAGAGCTAATATGCAAAAACAAAGTGACAGCCCCCGGCCTGACTAAATTTTTTCATTCAGTTCTGTGGGGAAATAGCCTGGGGCTTGCTTAAGAAACTGACTGGGGCTGGGGCTGGGGCTGGGGCGGGGGTGGGGGGGTGGGGTGTCTGCAAGTCCTGACGGTGGGATGGAGAGCTTTTGAGGACAGGTAGATTTGGAGCAGTTGAGGGGCCGGAAGTTAAACAAATGGTGGGAAAGGCTTCAGGCATCAGTAAGTTTCAGTTCCTATCCAGGAGCCTGGAAGATTCCTTACCCTCAGGTGAACTCAGGTCCCTCCTTCCCTGTCCAAGACAGCCCAGAATAAACAGCACCCAGCAGCTGCACGGGAGCCCATGCTGTGTGCGGAGCCCAGATGGTGTGCTTGATTTTCTTTGTTTATTTCGATGTCATTCTCAGTGTGATTGAGTGACTCCACCACCCCAGTGGGTCTGCTCAGTCTCCCATTCCAAAATCAGACAGGAGGAGTGGAGCAAGTGTGGTGTTTCTGAAGTATACTTATCATTTATTGATTGAGCCAGCTCTGAGCAAGCAGCTTCTTCTAAATATAGAACCAGAGGCAGTGAAGTACAGGAGGGTAGAAGGGAGTACTCAGGCCCCTCAATGAATATTTTAGTGAAAATGTTAATTTTCTAGCATTTTTTTAACCTGGGAGTTTTTTCCCCAAATTAAATCTAATGTGGAGAAACAATAGCATAGAGGTTAAGAGTGAGGATTAAGAGTCTACCTGCCTGAATTCAAATCTTGATGCCCCCTTTACTAGCTGTCTGCAGTGAGTTACTTGACCTCTCTGGGCCTCATTTGTTTCATCTGCAAAAAGTTAATAATAATGCTACCTACTCTTAGGGTCATAGGAGATAAAGTGGGTCAATGCTTGTAGAGCCTCAGCACAGAGCCTGGCAAGTGTGAGTGCTCCGTAAAGGTCAGAGGCTATCAGTCCAGTCCATGGAACAGAAAAAAGGAGGGCTGCCCGGGTGGCACGGGGACTGAGAGGTCTCTGGTTCTGCGCCTTGAGCCTCCACCCACACTCACCACTCAGACTCCTGTGGTCCCCCTGGGGGCCCTGGGCAGTGGTGGGTCACCGCGTGTTTAACAACTGCCTCTCTGGAGGGATGGGAGAAAGGGCCCTCATGTTAGTATTTTCCAGTTTCTGCAGTATAAACCATCTCAGTCATGGCTGATTTTAAAAATACCATCCTGAAGTCACTGTATGTGGACTTGAGAAGAGATGCGGGCACCTAATTGGCTCCAGTGTACCACTGGCCCTAGGACTCTGAGGAGCCTAGTGAGGAACCCAGAGAATCACCTCCTAGCCCTGGCTTTGTATATTCTGCCTCAGGGTAACCCAGACTTTGGAGCTAAGCTTCCCCTAATGTTGGGCAAACAGCACAAAATGGGTAGAGTATGAAGCAAGAAGAAAAAAAGTTTGGAGAATTTGAGGTCTTAATTTTATGCCTAATCCAAGAGGCAATATGTCTGACAGTTCAGTGTCTCTTAATTAGATGAGATTGAATCAGCAGAACTGCTTCCTGTGGCTTAAAGTCTTTCCCTTTGAGTGCAGCCATTCAATTACTGCCAGGGCCCGTTGGGCAATGAGCCTCAGTGGAGGGGTGAGAGCGTGGCATAATGGTGATCATTGCAGAGACTGCCAAGGATGCTCTGTATGTGTGTGTGTGTGTGTGTGTGTGTAGAGGGGAGCACAGGCCAGGATGGGCTGGAAACCCTGGACTTACAAACTGAGGACTTAGCTTAGTAGAAGGTAACCTTCTGAGAATGTGAGACTCATGATACCCACCATGCCTTCTTCACAGGAGTGTTGTAGGATCCAGTGAAATGATATCTGTGAAAACTCTATATAGATGGAAAGGATTAAGCCTTACTCATTACAATAGAGGCAAAACACTCATGGATTGGATAAAGGCCTCCAAAACCAGACAGCTGCTAGAGCGGGTATTGGACCCACACTCATGTCACCACCAAGAAAAGTGGGGGCTTTGTAAGGGTATCCACGGCCTGGGACTGGAACCAGAACCCACCAGGCACCAAGGTAGTGACTCTTCATCTTACTCCTCACAGGAGAGGTGTGAGCACCTCACCTTTGCCCCTGTGAGGCAGGAATAATTAAAGCCTCTGAGTTTAAGTTCTTCTGTCTAAAACCGGGACAAGGAGGAGAAAGGATAAAGAGCAAGGTGAAGAGTTGGCCCGATGTCCCCTGCACCTCTGATGGGATGCTGCTGTCTCCTTGCTCTGCTAAAAAGCTGCTTCTTAACCTCTGCTGGAACATGGCTCAGAATGGCTGCCTTAGCCCCCAACCCACCCCAGGACCTTCAGGTGAGCCCCCAGCCCCCAATCCACCTCCAGGACCTTCAGCTGAGCCCTCAGTCCCCAACCCATCCCAGGACCTTCAGCTGAGCCCCCAGCCCCCAATCCACCCCCAGGACCTTCAGCTGAGCCCTCGTAGGCCACCACCGCTGCCTCAGTCTCAAGTTCTGAAGAAAGGCGTCTGAGTGGCCCGGATGCCACTCAGATGGTGTCAAAGGTGAGCTTTTCAAACAAGGCTACCGAAATCACAGGTGGAAGGCTTGCCTGTGGAGGGGCTACCCTTCAGTTCTGGTTGGGAAGGGGTCCCACAGAACAGAGAGAACCCGGCCAGGTCAGGCAGACAGACTCCTTTAGAGCTGGTGCAGGAAGCAGACTCTCTGCAACTCCCTGCCTGCCTTGGACACATTTCTAGTCTTTGTGTGGCTCCTGTACACTCAGAAATAAAATTCTGAAAGATCTTGTGGCTGGCACATGAGACCACCTGAAGGTCACACAAAAGGTGCAAGTGTTAGTGGGAGGATGGTGTGGGACGTGTGAGCTGAAAGTGAAAGAAGCGCCTCCATCTCAGAGTCAAGTGCTAGTCGCTCAGTTGTGTCCAACTCTGTGCGACCCATGGACTGTGGCCCACCAGGCTCCTCTGTCCATGGAATTCTCTGGGCAGGAATACTGGAGTGGGTTGCCATTCCCTGCTCCAGGGAATCTTGCTGACCCAGGAATCAAACCCAGGTCTCCTGCATTGCAGACGGATTCTTTACCGTCTGAGCCACCAGGGAAGCCCCCCAGAATCAAGGCTCTTCTGTAAATAGGCACCAAATAGCTGTCCTTTGTTCAAAGTTTCAGCATTCGTCCATTCCTCTCCCTCCCTTTGTGTCTCCCTCTCCTAATCAGACAAAAAGCAGTGGAGATGTTTTCCTTGTGATGTGTTTATGAAGAATTCCGCAGCATCTGTCTACATTAGGTTGACCCATATGAAATTGTGATGTCTGTAAGTCAAAAACGGTTCATTGTCGGCAATTGCAACCTAATCAGAAGCTTTCAATAAATACTTTCCCATGAGCCTTTCACTTTACCATGACCTCCTCCATCAGAAAATATTGAAACCATGGCACTCTGCCTTCAGGTCATTTATAGCTGAACACAAATGTGTAACGGACGAAACACCTCTCCCCAGTGTGCAGACAGGCAGCTTTAGTGCAGACAGCGCCTTGTAACTGCCCTGCCCTCTGCCCTCTCGAGATGGGGACTCGCTGAGCATGATGCCAGACCCAGACTTGGCAGGACAATGGAAGCTCTGTTGGAAAATTCCAGAGATGAGTTTGCTCTTTAATCATGGTTTTCCCTCTCTCTCTCTTTCCTGGAAATTAGAGTAATTGCATATGTAAATACCCAAAAAAGGTTAAAAAATTGACAGTTGATTGATAGGGAAGAACAAGGGACCCACCTCATTACCTTCCCTTGGAGTAGCCCTTGGCCAGCCCAGCAGCTCTTCTCAGCTACCATGGCCCAGCTGGGCCTGGTGGGGGCAGTGTACTGAGGAAAAGGAGGTTGCTGAGGCAGAATCTGGAAGATGCTGGCCCGGGGGCCAAGGCAGCTCCTAGTACCAGGGGACTCAGGACTAGCCCCTTCCCTGGGCCTCAGATTCCTCATGTGCAAGATGAGCGATCAGTCAGGTGTACTCTCACTCCAGTTCAGCATTGTGATCTCTGAGACAGGGGTGCCCATGGTCAGATCCTCTTCAACAAAAGGTGGCAGCTGGTGAGCCCGGTGCCAACACTGACAGTGAATGAGTGGTCCCTGCCCATTCACCCCCGCTCTCTTGACTCCTTCTCACCCTTTTCCCTTCCTAGAGACCCCTTCCTCCAGGCACTGTTGTGTTCTGCCCGCTTCCTACCCCCTTTTCCTCACTGCCCCCGAGATACCACCTCTGACCTCTCTTCCTCTTCCTCTTGCCCACCACAGTCTCGATGCCCTGGAGTCACTCTTCTACAGATGGAGCTAAAGGACCTGACTTGCTAATTGCTGATTAAGTAATCAGCATCATGATCTCACATGACCTGTCCACTTCTCAGTTTTCCTACCCGATATGCTGTTTTCTGTACCTTCCCTTCAGCATATTCAAGACCACCCCTGGACAGGCATGTGACTTCAGGGGGTGACGTAGGAGAGCAAGACTGAGGTGGCCTCCTGTAGCACTTCCTTCAGGACCTTGTGGTCCACCTCAGCTGGAGACCAGCTCCCTGGGATTCCCCAAGTATCGCTGCCCCCTGCATGGCCTTTGAAAGCATCTCTGCCCCCTTACCTACATCCCACGACTGATAACAGTAATAAATCTGTGCCCCCTTTGATATAGGTCTTTTTTCATAGGTCTTCACCCCTACAAGAATATATAATATCCCAAAAGAATATGTTTCATCAATTTGTAATAATTCTATATATTAACTCCAAGAAAAGCCAAGATATAACTCAGTACCTCTAGTATAGGCCTGCTCAGAGCCTTTCATTTGCTAAGTGTGTGTTAGTTGCTCAGTTGCTCTGACTCTTTGCAACCCCATGGACTGTAGCCCACCAGTCTCCTCTGTCCATGGGACTCTCCAGGCAAGAATACTGGAAGGGTTGCCATTCCTTCTCCAGGGGATCTTCCCAACCCAGGGATCGAACCCGGGTCTCCTGCATTGCAGGCAGATTCTTTACCATCTGAGCCACAATGAAATGTAAATCTCCAATTTGAACATAGAATATGTAACCTTCTTGTATTTATTGCCACAAAATTACCTTTTCATGAAACACAAGAAGTAGCTCCCAATATTTAGAACCACTATTTTGTGCAGAAAACATTTGGGAGATACTGATATAGCAGAAGTTGTTTAGACTCAGGTGTGGACAAGTCATAGTTCACATCTGGCTCTGTGGCTTTGGACAAGTCACTTAACTTCTCTGGACTTGGGTTTCTTCATCTACTCAACAAAGATAATACCTACTCATACATGTCAGTAGGATGACATGATATACAGTGTAGGCAGAGTGACTGGCGCTGTGGCTGGCCCTGAGCAGATGCCCGATGCATGGTTTCTGCTGGTTTCTTGGTACCTCTCTGGGCTGAGCTTGCTCTGGAGCAGGTACTCAGGCGGTACTCACTCAGAAGCACAAGACAACAATGAAGGCCCCGCGTAGCCAACAGAAACCCAGCAAGGCCACAGCTGGTGGCAACCAGGACTGTGGGATGAGCTGACTCAGATACACACATCTCAGTGCAGTGATATTCCCACAGTCTGCCTCCCTGCCCACCCCCTTACCAGAACCAGAGATCACCAATGGACTACTGACTTCCTTCTGGCCACAGCAAATGCCCACTGGCCCTTGTCCACTCTCATCTAGCACTCTGAACAAAACAACGAAGTCACTTGTATTTGCACAGATATTTCAAGTTCACAAAGAACTTTCCTTTATGACTTCTGTCTCATCACCTCAACCAGGTCCTCGCACATTCACGTACAATGCCCTGGAGCTGTGTTATGGGACAATTCTGATCCCAGCAACACTGCAGGGTATTTAGGCCAGGAATTATTTCTTTTACAGATATGAAAAGCAAGCTTGGAAAGAGTAAGCCAGTTGCCCAAGTCGCTTCCCAGAGATCAACAGTCTGTCAGCCTTGCCCAACGGACATGTTCTTACTGATGCTCAGTCATCCTCCAGGGCCCAGGTGCCTGCCTACCTCCACCCCTAATGTGGGGTCTTCCTGTCTCAGGGGGCCTGACTGCCTAGCCAACTTCTTCTGACCAGCTGTCTCCAGTAGCCATGGTGACATGGTCCCTGCAGGCACTGATTCTCCCTGTCTGGCTAAAGCCTCACCCCCATCCCAACAGGCTTCACCACATCTTCAGGCGAATGTGTAATCCATGCCTCTGTCCTTCCCGCTGTGATCATATGATCCCTCTCCATGAGCTGACACCTGGCCAACCTCTACGCATCCTTGATGCTACCTGCAAGGTGTTCCTCAGGAGCCAGAAGTAATGAAAGGAGAGATCAGCCAGGGAACAGATTGCCACCAATTATTGCATTGGAGGGTTATAAACAGCCCCGGTGTGCTAGAACCCTGCTTTGTGGATGTGGAATTGTTTTGTGTATAAATGAAACTCTCTCTTCAGTCACTGCCCCTTACCCTAGTAAACACCATGTCAATCGCCTCCACATAATGCACTCTGATTTCCCCACTGTGATTCATAATGGACTGTTAAGCCAGCGGCCCCATGAATCTTATCCTACGAGGCAGCGATCATAAGCAAGCAGTTTGAAATTACTTTCCCTGGACGAGGCCACAAACAGAGGCCAGAACTCAGGCTGAGGTCTGTTGTCAAACATGAGTCAGAGTGGGGTCAAGAGTGAAGGGGAAGACTGTGTCGTGGGCCATGGAAACCACTGGTTTCCAGTAATTAGGGCCCATCAGGCCGCACAGAAGAAGGCAAGACTCCACTGTCTTCTCTAAGCCTATGGAGATAACAGCCCTGCAACCCATTTCATCAGGGAGGGAGTGATGGTAATACAACCTCTGTTCATCAGGTTTACCCTAGGTCAGACACCGCTGAGAGCTTTATGGGCACTGGTTCACTTGCCCTTCTCCATGATCCAATGCAAAAGTTTCTCTTATTATCCCCATTATATGCATGAGAAACTGAATCTGGGTGAGATTAGGTAGCCAGTACACGGTGGAGCCAAGAATCAAACTCAGGCAGCCCAAATTCAGAGGCCAGTTCAGGACCCACTGCCTCATTCCTTCCATGGGATCTGAACAAGAACCAAACCTCAGAGTGATTTTATAATGACTTACAGAATTATTACAAAGATTAAATTTCATAATACAGGTCAAAGTGCTTCAGAAACCATGACATTGACCATATGATCCAATAGTGCTTGCTGTTAGATGAAGGACCAGGCTGTGAAGATCTCTGTTACCAACTGGCTTTGTGAATTGGTACCTCTGGGCTTCAGCTTTTCAACCATAGAATGATCCCACTGATACATGGCCGCCTTCTCACCTTGTTTCCTTCCAACTTGATTGTCCAAGTTGTTGGAAAGCCCCAGGGAGCCGAGGCCCATGAGAATCCACAGTGCACCATATGAGCGAAAAGCATTAGTTATGACAGTGATTGGGCTGAGATGCCCTCTCTGGAAAGCTGCCAGCTCTTTACAAACACATTTCATTCATTCTCCTAAGCAGACCCATATGGGCCACCCTGGGGGACCATCTGGCTGGGTGGATATGCCAAGTCAGCCTGGGAGAAATGAGGAGACTGGCTCACTGGGATGGGGCGGGATCCTGTAACTCATGCTTTCCACCCATGCCCAACCTGGCACAGACGGTGTTGTCTCTGAGAGAAGAGAGTAGACTTCCTCACTCTCAAATTTCCCCAGTCCTTAGGGACCAGTTTGTCAGCGAATATCAAGTTAATGGGAAGGCCCCCAAGGTGACACAGCAAAGAAGCCCTGTAGCTGTTCCTTGTACCCAAACCCTTACCGCAGAGGTTCTCAAGATGTGGTTAGAGGACCTGAACCATCATAATTTGTATAGTTAGAAATACAAGTTATTTCTTGTAGGCTCTCCCCTAGACCTACTGAATGAAAGATTTGGGGGATTTTAAGAAGAGTGATTTTGATGCTAAAATTTGAAAATCACTTTCTTGGAGTAATTCGCGGTTTCAGGTGCAGAGCTCATCTGTGATCATGGAAGGTGTTCTGTAGACATGGAGAGTTAGCTCCATGGCAGCCCAGTTCCTAAGCAGTCATTATTCCCAGGGCTGGAGGCTGAAAGGTGATTGGAGTTAAAGTCTCCCCCCACAACCCCATTACTGCCCCTTCCTTCCCCCTTGTGCCCAAGTAGCCCCTGCATCTTAGGAGTGGATGGTACCAAAATCCAGTTCTTTTATAATTAATTATCTTATAATATTTTAATATTATAAAAATTAATACTTTTCTCAAATTATTTTGCTTAGGGGCCCAGAATCTGGACCTAAATCACCTCTCTTCCCTCTAAGAAATGCACCAAGACCTTGGCTGCAGGCAGACCTCAGCAACTCAGAGCATCAGGCCTGTCACTCCCTCCCCACCCGACCCCTTGCCATCCAAACCAAATGATTATCTCTACTAGTCCTGTTTGGTATTTCTTCCAAGTGCTAATGGAACTGCTCCTACCTCTCATTGCTAAGCATGGAAATCTGCTCTGACAGGTAGCTCCAGGTTAATTAATAACCAGGATGAGATCAGAAGCAAATAGGTACACTTTCTGTTGAGCCTGCCATCCCCCAGAAAAAGTGACTTACCTGACTGGAACCTCAGGGCCGAAGACCATTTATCTCTGCAGTCCCACATGGCCTGTGGAGGGGGCTCTGTAGCTGTTTTGATGGGAGGAAGTCTGCCCTGGGTTCGCCAGAGTGTTATCAGCAGAGCCTGGGCTGAAGGGACACAATGTTCAGTGCTAAACTGGCAGGCAGCAACCCTGGGAGGGCTGGGCCTTGCTGAAGTCAGTGCCTGCAAGGATGTGGGTCTGACTCCCAGTGCAGGTCACCGAAAGCTTGAGACTGGCCTACGGCAGAAATTACTAACAAAGGTCTTGGCGTTGTCTGTGGCAGAGAATCCACTGCCATCCCCTGTCTGCATCATCAGAGACTTGTCCGCCCATGAGGAGGCAGGAGGCAAGCGGAGGAGCCCAGGTTTTAGAGCCCACAAGGTGACTCTAAAGCTAAACTATTGAGTGGTCCTTGGCAAGTGACTAGATCCTTGAAAATTGTTTCTCATCTGGATTAGGGAGAGAGCAAAACATACATTGCAGGGTTGCTGTGAGAATCAAGTAAGCTATCATATATAAAACACCTTATGCCATAGGGTCACTTTCTCTTCTCCCCAGACCCTCTGGGGACTCAATATTTTGAGGTAAGGATATAGGATGGTGGAGTCCTAACGTATGAATAAAACAGATTCCAAATTACTTGCATAATGACTTTTGCAAAGTAAAAAAAAAAAAAAGGAATGATCTGGCCACACCAGTCGTTGAAATTGGTGTTGGCCACTTGCTAATTGCAGCGGCTTCTTGTAAGCTTGTCATGAGTCTTTCCACACGTGGAAACACTAAGCCCAAACAGAAGCTCCCTCATTGCAGTCCCCCCTATCCAGCGTCTGGGCTCTGAGCTCAGTGGGCGGCATCATCAAGAATGAAGGAGGAGAAAGACTCTGTACTACTTGATTCCATTTATCTAAAATGCAGCCGAATCTAGAGTGACAAAATGCCGGACAGTACCAGGGCCCAGGGCTAGAGGGAAAGGATGAACTGAGAAGGAGCATGAGGAATTTCTCAGGGGTGATGGAGAGAGTCTGTATTTTAATTATGGCAGTGGCATCACAGGTGTATATCACTGTCATCATACTTTACCAATTCGTACACTTCAAAATGAATGTCACTTATTATCCATAAAATATTCCTCAATAAAGTTGACAGAAAAAAAAGAGGGGGAGATGTCTTAGATCCTGCAAATTATTATGAGGATGATTCAGCAAATGTAGGCTACATGCTTATTCTATTTTAAAAAAGAAGAGTCAAGATTTGAATAAGCATTTGTATGCCACTGTTCATAGTAGCATCATTCATAGCAGCCAAAAATGTAGAAGCAACCTATGTCCATCAGTGGATAAACAAACTGTGGTATGTGCATAAAGTGAATTATTTAAATAATGAGGCTGAATACCTTAAAGAAGAATGAAATTCTGACACATGGATGGCCCCTGAGGACATTATGCTATGTGAAATAAGTAGGGTCCATCCGTGAGGACACTTCCATGATTCCACTTAAATGAGATTCCACTTAAATGAAGTACTTAAACTAGTCAAATTCATAAAGACAGAAAATAGAGGAGTAGTTTTCAGAGGCTTAAGGAGAGGGCAATGGGTAGTTGGTTTTTAATGGATACAGAATTTCAGTTTTGCAAGACAAAAAGAGTTCTGGAGATGGATAGATGGTGGTGGTGGTAAGATAATAATGTGAACGTATATAGTGCCACTGAACTGTACACTTAAAATGGTGATTTTATGTGTATTTTACAGCTATTTAAATTTTTTTAAAATATAAAGAGGGAGGGCCCACTAGCTGGCTGGCTTACTATGTCATACTGCCTGGTCAGTGTGCCCTGTACCAACATAGAAGCCCATCTGGAAAACCAGGTTCCAGCAGAGGGAGGGTATCAGAGCTTCAGAGGAATGGTCAGGGCCCCTCTGTTCCAATAGAGTAAGCGATTGCACTCTTAGAAGATTCTAGAAGGTTCTAGGATGTTCTAGAAGGTATACTGGATTGGCAATCAGGAGATCACGATTCTAGTCCTTTTCTACCCCTTATAACCTATCTGACCTTGAACTAGCTTCCTCATCTCTAAAATGGAGGTGAACAGTAACATCTCATAAGGTTATAGACAAGACCAAATGAAATAATTTATGTTATTGAGCTTCAAAAAATGAAGAATGCTGTGCAGATGAAGGTCTTTATTATTCTAAGTCACTGCTCTTCAAGAGAGCCAAGGGAAGTCAGTGGAGCAGGTGTAGACAAGTCTGACCATCAGGGCAGAAATTAGAAGTGAAATTATCCCACTGATTGCAAGGAAAGCATGTTGCAGAGTGAATGACCAGCTCTTAGGGACTGCCTGGCCAGGTCAGCTGCCTCTGACTCATTCATCTCCTCCCAGTTCAGAGGCTGACAGATGGACATAGGAATTGCTTCCTAGTTCAGTGAGTGAAATGGACATGGTGAATAGTATACAGTTTACCCCTGAGCCGGTAAATCCAAACTCCTCTGCACTGTGTTGTGCCTGGAACACATTCAATCTGGCAGAAGACAGGACATAAAATGTATCGGAGTTTAGCTGATTTGTTAATTTAGCTGTCAAAGGAAATCAGATGTGAGATTCACTGCAGTGCACAGTAGCAATTTGTGCCTCTGACAGAAGTGTGGGTCTAAACGGTGATTTAGAAGCCTTGCCCGAGCACCGTGGACATCTTGGGCATGCAGTAGCCCTGAGACGTGCGTGCTACTGCTTGCCCGAGACCTGCCAACAGCTTGGTGATCCAGCTGTGGGTAAAGCCCATCTCCCCATCCCTACCTACTGCAGGGCTCACTGTACAGCAGATTTTTGGGTGAAAGTCAGAGGTGTGGATGAGATGTGGATTCCTGAAAATAAAGCAGACACTCCATTCAAATGGCACCTTGCTAAGTATCATGTTTTCCTGTCTATAAACGCATGGAATCCCTACCCTGCCTGCCTCCTGGAGTGATTGTGAGAAACTAATAAGATAATGGCAATGAAAGTGTTCAAATAAAAATGCAGGATGAACAGTCTCCTTAGAATGTAAGCCTTGGTCCAGAAAAGGGGAGGATTGATTCTCTCATGCTTCTTTTAAGGTAACTTTACTTCCTTTTTTCTGATTACAGATGATATATGCGTATTATAGATCACAAAAATTCAGAAAGGAAGGAAAAAGAAAACTCAGACCATTCAAAATCCTCCAGCTCAGAGGCACCTGTGGCTAGCAATCTGATGTATTCCTTCTTGTTTTTCTCTTTGCGTGTATAAATGGGTTTTGCCATGCTGTTCCAGCATTCTTAGATACAGATGGAGTTTGTCTTTTTGTTTAGTTAATTTGTCATGAAAATGTTCTCATGTTAGTAAAAGTGTTTAGAAACATCTCTTTGTGTGATACAGGTGTTCCAACTCCCTGTCATTGGATTTCTTGCTTCTCTGTTTTTCCTTTTATAATATTATAATCCACTGTGAATGTCTTTGGGTCTAAATATCTGTATAACTCTCAATTTCCTCAAGGATGTTTCCTAGAAGGGGAACTATGGGGTTTTAGAGTCTGAACAAAATTGTTGAGATTCCTATAACCAATTTCCAAACATTTCTTAAAAAGTTCTATCAATTCATATTCTCACCAGTGGTACATAAAAGTTCCTAACTCACTACATCCTGGCTAGTTACAAATATTATTTTAAAATTTTTGCTAATTCAATGCAGCCCAACTTTCTAGTCTAACCCTCAGTTGACTTAGGTGTTTCAGAGATAGCACTATAAAAATAGCTAAATGAACATGCTGTTGTGATGCAGGTGAAGATGATAACTGTAGCACTTAAGAGGACTGGGAAACAACTTCTGTTAGAGCTCAATGTCAGAAAAAGCATTCTCCTAAGAACTCTTATAATTGATCCTGTTTCCCTCTTTGCTTTGGCCACTAGGAAACACGGAAACATACTTCAGCCTAATTTTAGTTATCATGTAGAAATCTTATGGTGCATTTGTTTATAATATTACCCTTAGATCACCCTGATTTATTCATTTATTGCTTTTATTGCAAGTAATTTCAAGTCACTTTAAATTCTTTTTTGAACAACATAGAAGCAGTAGAACTTTTCTTCTGTTATCTTCAAGGACTTGAGCTTCTTTACTCTCACTGAAGACAGTAACTTTGCTTCCAGTAAAGTGCACTTTATAAGAAGTTCTGGCTAGTGGTCTTTACCTTCATTTCCTTTTTTTTAAATATAAATTTATTTATTTTAGTTGGAGGCTAATTACTTTACAATATTCTATTGGTTTTGCCATACATCAAACTCAAAGTGATTCACCAGGGGTCTCCAGCACCAGAGTCTTGGCAGAATTTAAACGTGCTGAACAAGTCCCACCCCACCACACCTACTACTCCCATCCCCTCCCCGCTTCTACCTTCAGTTGGCGGGAGGCCTCAGAAGTTTGACATGACCGTTGCAGGAAGTAGTCTGCTCAGCCTAAAGATGTCGGTACTCAGGCATGATCCTGAAGAATCTTCTCTTTGGTTGAATCTACTTTAGACATAAGACATCTCAAGCCAGCAGAACCGGTCCTATTGACAAATTGGTTGAGTCCCAGTCATCAACACTGATGGTGTTGGTCCTCGGCCTGGAGCCTACAATAGGCAAAGATGCTGTTCCACATTCCAGGATCAGACCACAGAGTTGTGCAGACCTGTGATCTGAGCCAGCATCCTCCTCCCACCTGGCACCTGCCCTCTCCCCTTGGTGGTGCCAAGCATTTCAACCGAGAGCCACGAGAGGAAGCCAGCACAGAGCAGCCCCTCTGAAGCTAGGGCCTCAAATCGTCCATCAAGAGGCAGGTGTGCCAAGCAAGGGAAGAGGGGCTCTTGTCTACCCAAAAGTGCTCGGCTGATAAGGCAGACCAGTGACAGCCAGTCCAAGCTCAGAACAGAGCTCCTTGCCCGTTCTCCTCATTGGGAAGATGGAGTCCCAGGTGTGGGAGGACTAGAGAGGGAAATGTTTTGGGCCAGCCTCTCTCTGACTGCTCTGCTAAGTGCTGCTTAATCAATTACCCTGGGGAAAAGAAAAGAAAAAAGTGGACATTTTTTTCTCATTTTAAAGAACAGATGTTAGAAAGTGATCTAGTTTCATTCTTTTACAAGTGGTTGACCAGTTTTCCCAGCACCACTTGTTAAAGAGATTGTCTTTACTCCATTGTATATTCTTGCCTCCTTTGTCAAAGATAAGGTGTCCATATGTATGTGGATTTATCTCTGGGCTTTCTATTTTGTTCCATTGATCTATATGTCTGTCTTTGTGCCAATACCATACTGTCTTGATGACTGTGGCTTTGTAGTAGAGCCTGAAGTCAGGCAAATTGATTCCTCCAGTTCCATTCTTCTTTCTCAAGATTGCTTTAGCTATTCGTGGTTTTTTGTATTTCCATACAAATCTTGAAATTATTTGTTGTAGTTCTGTGAAAAATATCGCCGGTATCTTGATAGGGATTGCATTGAATTTGTAAATTGCTTTGGGTAATATACTCATTTTCACTATATTGATTCTTCCAATCCATTAGCATGGTATATTTCTCCATCTATTAGTGTCCTCTTTGATTTCTTTCATCAGTGTTTTATAGTTTTCTGTATATAGGTCTTTAGTTTCTTTAGGTAGATATATTCCTAAGTATTTTATTCTTTTTGTTGCAATGGTGAATGGAATTGTTTCCTTAATTTCTTCTTCTACTTTCTCATTATTAGTGTATAGGAATGCAAGGGATTTCTGTGTGTTGATTTTATATCCTGCAACTTTACTATATTCATTAATTAGCTCTAGTAAGCAAGCTGTGGTACATATACACAATGGAGTATTACTCAGCCATTAAAAAGAATACATTTGAATCAGTTCTGATGAGATGGATGAAACTGGAGCCGATTATACAGAGTGAAGTGAGCCAGAAAGAAAAACACCAATACAGTATACTAACACATATATATGGAATTTAGGAAGATGGCAATGATGACCCTGTATGCAGGACAGCAAAAAAGACACAGATGTGTATAGCGGACTTTTGGACTCAGAGGGAGAGGGAGAGGGTGTGATGATTTGGGAGAATGGCATTGAAACATGTATAATATCATGTAAGAATCGAAATGCCAGTCTATGTCTGATGCAGGATATGACACGCTTGGGGCTGACGCGCGGGGATGACCCAGAGAGATGTTGTGGGGAGGGGGGTGGGAGGGGGGCTCATGTTTGGGAACGCATGTACACCTGTGGTGGATTCATGTCAATCTATGCCAAAACCAATACAGAATTGTAAAGTAAAAATTAAAAATAAATAAATAAATAAATAAATTTTTAAGAAAATAAATAAATAAAAATTAAAAAAATAATAATAAAGAACAGGAAGAAGCTGAGGCTCAGAGAGGTTGGCCCACTCAAGGTCACTCGGAGAGTAAGTGGCTGAGTTGGGCTTGAATGTGATCTGCTACTTCGAGAGCCTTCGCTCCCTCCACTCACTGTGCTTGAACAGCAGCTGAGAAGGTTGGGACCCACAAGGAGAAACCCTTGTGTCTTCTCCACCACATCTCTCACCAGTGGAAGCAGGACCAAAGCCATGATGTGACTGCCCACCTCTCCCCAGATACCATGACTGAGTCACACTAGGGTTGGGTGGGCTACACAAACTGCTGGCACACAGTGCAGGTGGTGAGGAAGAAGAAATAGACCCTTGGAGCAGAGGAGGAGAGGGGAAAAGGCACCCCTACATCTTCTAACCAGTCTTAGCTTCACTAAGAACCCACAGCACATAAACCACTGTGGTGGCTGCGGGGCCGGGAGGGCCTGTGCAGCCATCTGGACCATCTGTCATGACGGAGCTGGGGGCGGGGGGCAGCTGAGAGGAGCTTGTGATGGGGAAGCCGAGTTAGCAGGAACCAGTGCCAGCTGGGTCACCAAGGCTCCCTCCCTGGAGAGAGAGCCAAGGTGTATGTCCCCACAGGACCGCTGTGCCGGCCCCTTTAGAGCCCTGCCTTCCCCGAATGCTCACTCACCTCCTGCCGTCCTCCTGCATTCCCCAAGCTCCCTGAGGTAACCCTGCCCAGGGCCCTGATCCCACAGCAACCACCCTGGGAGGCCTTGGAGGCCCTGCAAGAAGAAGGGATGCGGGTCATCCAGCTCACTGCCCCTCAGTGCTGTCCCAGCCAGCAAAGCCTGCTCCTCTCATCTGCCTTTGCAGATAAAGGTCCACTTTGCCAACAAAGGTCCATCTAGTCAAAGCTATGGTTTTTCCAGTGGTCGTGTATGGATGTGAGAGTTGGACTATAAAGAAAGCTGAGCGTTGAAGAATCAATGCTTTTGAACTGTGGTGTTGGAGAAGACTTTTGAGAGTCCCTTGGACAATGAAGAGATCCAACCAGTGCATCCTAAAGGAAATCAGTCCTGAATATTCATTGGAAGGACTGATGTTGAAGCTGAAGCTCCAGTACTTTGGCCACCTGATGTGAAGAATTGACTCAGTGGAAAAGACCCTGATACTGGGAATGACTGAGAGCAAGAGGAGAAGTGGGCAACAGAGAATGAGATAGTTGGATGGCACCACTGACTCAATGGACCTGAGTTTGAGCAAACTCTGGGAGATAGTGATGGACAAGGAGGCCTGGCGTGCTGCAGTCCATAGGGTCGTAAACAGTCGGACACGACTGAGCGACTGGACTGAACTGAACTGAAGTGCCCGGATGCTTAATCCTCAGTGGCATCTTGTACCTCTTCCTCCATCTTTCCATAATCCTATCCTGACAACTCTACCTCTGAAAGAGTTCTCACCAGGGCCCTCCTCTCCACCCCCACAGCCCTGTCTTACCCTGGGTCTCCCAGACTCCTGTGATGGCCCTCTGATCACTGCCGTCTCTGCACCCCCTGACCTCCCCACGCCTTTCTCCACACCCTCTAGGACATAGTCCTAGTCCTGTCTCCTGCTCTAGCCTGATCCTGTCCCTTCTGAAAGTGTTTTAGATATTCTTTGTCATCTCTGGTCTTGCACTCCCTCTTGTTTATTCCTGAGACTTCTAAAATGGCCTTTTCCACCCTAGTGGGTCTACCATATTGATTAAGGGCCTGGGCTTCAGAGTCAGTCAGACCTGTTAAAATTCTGGCTCTGCCAATCCTCTGTGACCTTGAGATGCACTATACAAATGTTTGGATTGCAGTTTGCTTTCAGTAAAATGTAGATAACAAACACTTCATATAGTTGCTATATGGCCTGAAGAAGATAATGCATATAAGGTCTGAACTCTGATTTTTCATGAATTGCTTCTGGCTTGTTTTTCCAGCTTGTCTCAACCCCCCCCAGTTCATACTTGGGGTCACCCAGAACAACCTGCTGTTCTCTGAACATGCTGTCCTCTTCCTGGGGTTCCCCTGTCCTTTCTCCTTATTTGATGAATCCCCACCCATTCTCTGAGGACAATTCAAGTGTCACGTCTTTCTAAAGCCTCCCTTTACCCCATAATCAGACTCTTCTCCTCTGTGTGTCTGTCATTCATACGTTCAGTTATTCCTGGTAGCAAATACTCTGGGGTACATCTGCTTAACACAACAACTATTATACCTCACAGTTTTATGGGACAAGAATTCATGCAGGGCTCAGCTAGGTAATATTTTTGGTACTGCATAGCATTGATAGGGGCTTCCCCAGTGGCTCAGAGGTTAAGAATCTGCCTACAATTCAGGAGCCACAGGAAATGTGGGCTCGATCTTGGATAAGAAAGATCCCCTGGAAGAGGGCACGGCAACCCACTCCAGTATTCCTGCCTGGAGAATCCCATGGACAGAGGAGACTGGCGGGCTACAGTCCATAAGGTCACAAAGAGTTGGATGCAACTTAGCATGGCATGGGACGGCATTGCCAGAGCTCCGCAATGGTATTCAGCCGGCAGATGGACCGATGTGCAGGATCCAGGACAGCTTTGCTGCATGTCTGCTGTGTTGGCCAAGATGGCAGGGAGGCTGGGCTCTGCTAGGACTGTCTCCTGAGTGCCTACATGTGACCTCTCCAGCCTGGTAGTCTTGGAGGAGTCCATCTTCTTATGTGGAAGCTCCAAGACCAGATGTATCCATGAGCAAGTAATCTAGCCTCAAAAATCACGTGGTGGCTTCTACCATACACAGTTAGTCCAACCAGTCACAAACCTGCCTGGATTCAAGAAGAGAAAACCGACATCCCCACCTCCCAAGAACCCTCTCAAGAGGATTCTTAAAGAATTTACAGACTAGTTTTAAAACTGTCACAGTACACATATTTTATCTATTTTATCTCTTATCAGATGATGACAATCATGATGGTAACTATTTGTCCACATATTTGCCCCAAAATGGGGCTTCCCTTGTGCTTACTGGCTTCAGACGGTATAGAATCTGCCTGCGATGTGGGAGACCTGGGTTTGATCCCTGGGTCAGGAAGATCCCCTGGAGAAGGAAATGGCAACCCACTCCAGTATTCTTGCCTGGAGAATTCCATGGACAGAGGAACCTGGCGGGCTACAGTCCATGGGGTCACAAAGAATTGGACATGACTGAGCAACTAACACTTTCACTTTCACTTGTCCCAACATACAGGATGGCCTTAAGAGGGTAGACTGTTTTCTGCATCATCTACCATTTATTTGAATACCTACTATGTACCAGGCACTGACATTTACTTATAGTATTTCTAAACCTTGAAATAGCCCTGCAAGATGAATGCCGAAGCTCAAGACAATAGAGTACTTTGTACAAGACCACGTGGTGAAGTCAGAATTCAAATTTGGTCCATTTGTATCCAAAACCACAAATTTGGTCCATCTGTCTCCAAAACTACAAATTTGGTCCATCTGTCTCCAGACCACATGCTTGGCAAATTACAGAAACCAGTGGAGATTGAGGACAGTCACACAATTTAAATGGACTTTCCATCAGGTCCATCTAAAATAGGTTGTCCTTGTACTCTGAGGAGTTCGCTAGCAGAACTGTTCCTCTGGACCCTCCCTGAGCTGAGAGAGGACCCTTGTGTCTGTGCCCCTGCGACTTGGCAGGTCGGCCTGAGACCTGTGGGCATGAACAGTCCTATAGGTGTCCTCACAGATCTCTTCCTTCAAATCTCATTTCTTTTCTCACCTATATTCTTGAAACAAAATTGTAAACTCTGTTAGGTAGCAACTTCACTCTCAAACTTATAGTACCCGGCAGAAAACCCCCTAGGTGTTCAGGAAATACTCATAAAAGTGGAAATGGAGCCCTGTGTGCCTGGGAACCTGCTGGGCCTGCAGCAGCCCTCCACATGACATGCTCCACATTTAACAGCAAGCGTGCAGGTTGAAAGGACTCCAGCTGACCTGGGCGTCTCCCCACAGGCTTTCCAAGTTGTCCTTCACATATGTCACTATTACCAGGGCCCCTACTCCCCCCAACTTGCACCCTCCTCCTACATATCGAACTCTTCTCTGCTATTCTCTGTTGTTGGCTAAGACCTTGATCCACGATAGTGGGGAGGGAACCCCCTACAGCTCACCTGGTTCAGCCCCATCACTTCAAAGATTAGTAGACTCTGAGACCACGAGGGCACAGACCTTGTCCAGCATCACTCGGCTAGTACATGGCAGCAACCGGCAGGCCTGAGACCTCCTCCCTGCCAGGCCAGTGTATTCTTGCTGTATCCACTGCCTCACACCACTGGAAGCCAAACAGAAGGGGATTTTTAAAAAAAAGAGGAAAGAAGAAAAACCTAAAAGCCTCAGAGAGCCTCTCATGAGACCATACTGATGTCTTCTTGCCCTGCCATCCTGCCATCTCAATTAGGGCTTATTTTCAAGGCTGGCATAATCAATAGGCTGATAATCATACCTGGGAAGGCCAGCATAATCATCTTCTGTTTTTTTTTAAATTGTGGTAAAATAACATATAACATGAAACCCTTTTTTAAGTGTACAGTGCAGTAGTGGTAAAAATATTCAGGTTGTGCAACCAATTATCAGAACTTTTTCATCCTTTTTCATATTGCAAAATTGAAACTCTGTACCCATGAAGCAATAATTCCCCATTCTTCCCCTCTCACCATTCCCTGGAAACCAGTATTCTACTATATGTGGAATTTGAATTTCTATGAATCTGGCTACTCTAGGTACCTCATATAAGTGGAATCATACAGTATTTGTCTTTTTGTGACTGACTTGTTTCACTTAGTGTAATGTCCTTAGGATTCATCCATGTTGTAGCATGTGTCAGAATTGCCTTCCTTTTTCAGGTTGAATAATATTCTATTGCTTGTACATACCACATTTGATTTATCCATTCATCTGTTGATAAACATTTGGGCTGCTTTCATCTTTTGGCTATTGTGAATAACACTACCATAAACATGTATATATAAGCACATCTTCCAAACCTTGCTTTCAGTTATTTTGGATGTATACCCAGATGTGAATATCTGAATCACATGGTAATTATATGTTTAATCTTTTGAGGAACCACCATACTGTTTTCCATATGACTACACATTTTACATTCCTACCAACAGTGCACAGCTTTCCAATTTCTTCTCTACATCTTATCAACACTTGCTATTTTTTATAGCAACCATTCTAAGTCACTTATCTTCTTATACATTTCAGTTATGTCCATTCAAAGAATCAAGTGAATGATAATAAACACACACACACAAAAAATGGCTGGTGCATAGTAGGTACCCATTGAATATCATTTCTTCATATTATTTTTTTTAACCTTCTTCCCTGTCATCCACCTTTCCTATTTCACTAGATTTCTCTCAATTTTGTGGTTCTGAGAAGGTCAGACCCCAA
Source organism: Oryx dammah (assembly GCF_014754425.2). Lineage (NCBI taxonomy): Eukaryota > Metazoa > Chordata > Mammalia > Artiodactyla > Bovidae > Oryx > Oryx dammah. The sequence continues at coordinate 69,735,943 of NW_024070209.1, forward strand.
TGTAAGAGTCTTAGAAAAGAATTAAAAACCAAAAAATGTAGAGATTCTTGACTCCTAGCTGAAGCAAGTGACATTGATCTTTTCATAGAAGACTCTCCCCGCTTTCCAGATTTCTTTGCCTATCAAACCGAGTAACCCAGAAGCTCTTCACATTTCCTCCCGGAAAGCTCTACTTCATCTTGACTCTGACTAGAAGGAGCCCATCCACTGAACATTCATAGCTCGGGGCCTGGTCCCAGCCTCCCTCTTAGTTTTGAGCCTGGAATAGAAAATACTTTCTGACAGGCTCTCAGCCTCTCATTACCTACTATGACTTGGCGAACACTTCTTTCCTCCCTCCAAGTGTGGCGAGGTCCCAGCAGCCCATGCCTGTTGCAGCTTCATCAACACCCCCGCTTCCCCAGTTAGTGCTTCATCGTACATGTGAGTATGCAGCCATCATTCTGAATCGGGTTGATCGTACATGTGAGTATGCAGCCATCATCCTGAATCGGGTTGGCAGCACTGAACAAGGTCTTTAGACAGAGAAGACCTCAATCACTGCAGTAAGCCTCTTATGTGATTTGGTTTTTATATGGACAAATCCCAGCTATGTACACATGTAGCCATGGGAGTTGGGACTACATGAAGTTCTCCTCAGTGAAATGCCTTTTCTCAGAACTACCAGTTTTAAACCATAAATAAAACATAAATCCTGCTTCTGAAACCATTGCCCAAAATTACTTATTAAAGAGCATATGTGTACATGTGTCCCCCCATCCTGAACGCCTCTCCCACCTCCCTCCCCACCCCAATTGATTCATGTCGACGTATGGCAAAAACCAGCACAGTATTGTAAAGTAATTAGCCATCATGTAAGAAACGAATCGCCAGTCTATGTTCTATACAGGATACAGAATGCTTGGGGCTGGTGCACGGGGATGATCCAGAGAGATGATATGGGGTGGGAGGTGGGAGGGAGGTTCATGATTGGGAACTCATGTACACCCCTGGCGGATTCATGTCAATGTATGGCAAAACCAATACAGTATTGTAAAGTAAAATAAAGTAAAAATAAAAATTAATTAAATAAAATTAATTAATTAATTTTTTAAGAGCATATGTACCTATTCTTTTAACAGACATATTAAGAGTCCACTCTATGCTGAGCACTGTTCAAGGAACTGGGAATTCAGCCGTGAAAACACAGACTAAGCTCTCCATCTCTGTAATGCTAGTGGAGGAGAAAGACTATCAGCAAAACTAATAGGGAAAGCATATATTGCCCAGTCGTAGGAGAAACAGTACAGCAAGGAAGGGAGACAGGAAATGTCTAGGGTGGTGTCTGGGGAGAAAGTTTGCATAACATCACCAGGCTAGCTTCTCGCTGAGAAGGTAACATTTCATAAAGACAAAAGAGGAGAGGAGCGGGCCTCTTGAGACTTTGGTGAGAGCCTATATGAATGTCAGGTAATAATAAACATAAAACTTGAATCATTTGCTAGCAAAGTGCTTTGCCAAGTACTTTTCTGTAACTATCTCCTTTGATCCCAACAGTCTCTGATAGAGATGAGATTTTTGCCCAGCCCAGGGGATAAACTATGAATTCTGATATTCAAGTCCAGTCTTGTTCCCCTTTGTCTGGACCTTGCCTTAGCCCCTACCTGGTGCATCACACCCCTAAAAACATTTTACCAACATTTGAGGGGCTAGAATCCAGTCCAGAGCCCCAACCAGTCTCACTCTCCATCCTTCCACATTCCCAAGACCAGGGTCTCTCTCTCTCTCCCCCTAGATTGCTGCTCATTTTCTGTCTGGCACTCCACTGATTTGCAGTTCACCAGCCTCCCCCTTGTTTATTCCTGGGCTTCTAACAAGGCCTTTTTACCTGGTGGATCTAGCATATTGATTAAGAGTGTGGGCTTCATTCAGAGTCAGGTAGACTTAACATCTGTCTCTGTGACTGTGGGTCCCAGTTTCCTTCTCAGTGAAATGGAGCTAATAACTATCATAGAGTTGCTGTAAGGTCTAAATAAATCACTGCATATAAAGCCTGTAATATAGTCCCTAGAAAATGCTAAGCACCCAGTAAACAGTGAGGGTTCTCACTGTGATTGATTTCTGCATCAGCACTCAAGACTACCTTATCTCTTCAAGCAGTCATCCTTTACACCATGGCTTCCATAGATGGAATGGAGGCAAGATAACCTCCCATCTGTCTTCAGGAAGCCAAATCTACCCGACTTCCTTCCGTGGAGGTGCTTCACAGGGCCACTCCCCATAATCAGCACTCCTGTCTCTGCTCTTCCAGTCTCAATGATCCCGGCTTGCCTTCGCTCTCCATTCCATGCAGCCTTCTCCACCGCATAATCTGCATAGTCCCTCCAGGGGGCTCAGTTGTAGCTGTGATTTGTTAATGATTAGTATTAATTCTCCAAGGTGCAACCGGGATTGTTCATTGTTTACTGAACGAGCAAGAGGAGAAAATGACATAGTTTATAGGGAGCTATGGTGCAGATTGGTTAAATGTCATCACTCTTCAGGGAGATTAATGGTAAATGTGCACAGAGGTCATTTATAACATTAAAAATAAAATTACTGCTGTGTCTTTTCAGCAAAGCAATGAAGATAAATGTGGCATAGAGAAACCTTGGGAAGAGGACTATGCAATGAAATCAAGGGATATTGAGGCCACAAAGACATAAGAAAATTTTTAATTTCTTTGGAGAGCTCAACTGCAAAAAATGAGACATACTGCATCCCACTGATGGCCCACAGGCATCCTTGTGTTTCTTCATAAGGTTATACGAAGACTGGCTTTGAGGAACTTGGATTTTGAAACAAACTCTCAGTGGTTCTGTCATCTCAACTGGCAGCCATGGTTTCACCCGAGCACCACCCTCTTCCTCAGCCTCACCTCCAGGCCACCAGCCTGTTCTGTCAGTGTCACCTCAGACACAAAATCCATCACTCACTTCTCTCCAGCTCCACCACCACCAGGCTCAGGCAAGGTGCCTTCATCACTTGCTTAGGCAGCTACAATGATCTATGAACTCGTTTTCCCACTTCTATTGCCCTCTGTGATCCATTCTCCCTAAATTCATCTTCCCAACCTGGGGATTGAACCTGGATCTCCTGCATTGCAGGCAGATTCTTACCAACTGAACCACTAGTTCAGTTCAGTTCAGTCGCTCAGTCGTGTCCAACTCTTTGTGACCCCATGGACTGCAGCATGCCAGGTATCCCTATCCATCAACAACTCCTGGAGTTTACTAAAACTCATGTCCATTGAGTTGGTGATACCATCCAACCATCTCATCCTCTGTCATCCCCTTCTCCTAACGCCTTCAATCTTTCCCAGCATCAGTGTCTTTTTCAATTAGTCAGCTCTTCGCATCAGGTGGCCAAAGTACTGGAGTTTCAGCTTCAGCATCAGTCCTTCCAATGAACGAACACTCAGGACTGATCTCTTTAGGATGGACTGGTTGGATCTCCTTGCAGTTCAAGGGACTCTCAAGAGTCTTCTCCAACACCACAGTTCAAAAGCACCAATTCTTCGGTGCTCAGCTTTCTTTATAGTCCAACTCTCACATCCATACATGACCACAGGAAAAACCATAGCCTTGACTAGACGGACCTTAGTCGGCAAAGTAATGTCTCTGCTTTTTAATATGCTGTCTAGGTTGGTCATAACTTTCCTTTCAAGGAGTAAGCATCTTTTAATTTCATGGCTGCAGTCACCATCTGCAGTTATTTTGGAGCCCCCAAAAAAGTCTGCCACTGTTTCCACTGTTTCTCCATCTATTTTCCATGAAGTGATGGGACCAGATGCCATGATCTTCGTTTTCTGAATATTGAGCTTTAAGCCAACATTTTCACTCTCCTCTTTCACTTTCATCAAGAAACTCTTTAGTTCGTCTTCACTTTCTGCCATAAGGGTGGTGTCATCTGTTTATCTGAGGTTATTGATATGTCTCCCAGAAATCTTGATTCCAGCTTGCGCTTCATCCAGCCCAGCATTTCTCATGATGTACTCTGCATATAAGTTAAATAAGCCCTGTAACAATATACAGCCTTGACCTACTCCTTTTCCTGTTTAGAACCAGTCTGTTGTTCCATGTCCAGTTCTAACTGTTGCTTCCTGACTTGCATATAGGTTTCTCAAGAGGCAGGTCAGGTGGTCTGGTATTCCCATCTCTCTCAGAATTTTCCACAGTTTATTGTGATCCACACAGTCAAAGGCTTTGGCATAGTCAATAAAGCAGAAATAGATGTTTTTCTGGAACTCTCTTGCTTTTTCCATGATCCAGTGGATGTTGGCAATTTGATCTCTGGTTCCTCTGCCTTTTCTAAAACCAACTTGAACATCTTGAAGTTCATAGTTCACGTATTGCTGAATCCTGGCTTGGAGAATTTTGAGCATTACTTTGCTAACATGTGAGGTGAATGCAATTGTGCGGTAGTTTGAGCATTCTTTTGCATTGCCTTTTTTTGGGATTGGAATGAAAACTGACCTTTTCCAGTTCTGTGGCCACTGCTGAGTTTTCTAAATTTGCTGGCATATTGAGTGCAGCACTTTCACAGCATCATATTTTAAGATTTGAAACAGCTCAAGTGGAATTCCATCACCTCCACTAGCTTTGTTCATAGTGATGCTTCCTAAGGCCCATTTGACTTCACATTCCAGGATGTCTGGCTCTAGGTGAGTGATCACACCATCATGATTATCTGGGTCGTGAAGATCTTTTTTGTATAGTTCTGTGTATTCTTGCCACCTCCTCTTAATATCTTCTGCTTCTGTTAGGTCCATACCATTTCTGTCCTTTATCAAGCCCATCTTTGCATGAAGTGTTCCCTTGGTAGCTCTAATTTTCTTGAACAGATCTCTAGTCTTTCCCATTCTATTGTTTTCCTCTATTTCTTTGCACTGACTACTGAGGAAGGCTTTCTTTTTTTTTTTTTTTTAATTTATTTATTTATTTTTAATTTTTACTTTACAATTCTGTATTGGTTTTGGCATAGATTGACATGAATCCACCACAGGTGTACATGCGTTCCCAAACATGAACCCCCCTCCCACCCCCCTCCCCACAACATCTCTCTGGGTCATCCCCGCGCGTCAGCCCCAAGCGTGTCATATCCTGCATCAGACATAGACTGGCATGAGGGTGGGAATGCAAACTAGTACAGCCACTATGGAGAACAGTGTGGAGATTCCTTAAAAAATTGCAAATAGAAATGCCTTATGACCCAGCAATCCCACTGTTGGGCATACACACAGAGGAAACCAGAATTGAAAGAAACACATGTACCCCAATGTTCATCGCAGCACTGTTTATAATAGCCAGGACATGGAAACAACCTAGATGTCCATCAGTAGATGAATGGATAAGAAAGCTGTGGTACATATACACAATGGAGTATTACTCAGCCATTAAAAAGAATACATTTGAATCAGTTCTGATGAGAAGGAAGGCTTTCTTATCTCTCCTTGCTATTCTTTGGAACTCTGCATTCAAATGGGTATGTCTTTCCTTTTCTCCTTTGCTTTTTGCTTCTCTTCTTTTCACAGCTATTCGTAAGGCCTCCTCAGACAGCCATTTTGCTTTTTTGCATTTCTTTTTCTTGGGGATGGTCTTGATCCCTGTCTCCTATACAATGTCATGAACCTCTGTCCATAGTTCATCAGGCACTCTGTCTATCAAATCTAGTCCTTTAAATCTATTTTTCACTTCTGCTGTATAATCGTTAGGGGTTTGATTTAGGTCATACCTGAATGGTCTAGTGGTTTTCCCTACTTTCTTCAATTTAAGGCTGAATTTGGCAGTAAGGAATTCATATGAGCCACAGTCAGCTCCCAGTCTTGTTTTTGCTGACTGTAAAGAGCTTCTCCATCTTTGGCTGCAAAGAATATAATCAATCTGATTTCGGTGTTGACCATCTGGTGATGTCTTCTCTTATGTTGTTGGAAGAGGGTGTTTGCTATAACCAGTGTATTCTCTTGGCAGAACACTATTAGCCTTTGCCCTGCTTCATTTTGTACTCCAAGGCCAAACTTGCCTGTTACTCCAGGTGTTTCTTGACTTCCTACTTTTGCATTCCAGTCCCCTATAATGAAAAGGACATCTTTTTGGGGTGTTAATTCTAGAAGGTCTTGTAGCTCTTCATAGAACTGTTCAACTTCAGCTTCTTCAGCGTTACTGGTCAGGGCACAGACTTGGATTACCGTGATATTGATTGTTTGCCTTGGAAATGAACAGAGATCATCCTGTCATTTTTGAAACTGCATCCAAGTACTGCATTTCAGACTCTTTTGCCGACTATGATGGCTACTCATTTCTTCTAAGGGATTCTTGCCCACAGTAGTAGATATAGTGGTCATCTGAGTTAAATTCACCCATTCCAGTCCATTTTAGTTCGCTGATTCCTAAAGTGTCGATGTTCACCCTTGCCATCTCCTGTTTGATCACTTCCAATTTGCCTTGATTCATGGACCTAACATTCCAGGTTCCTATGCAAGATTGCTGTTTATAGCATTGGACCTTGCTTCCATCACCAGTCACATCTGCAGCTGGGTGTTGTTTCTGCTTTGGCTCCATCCCTTCATTCTTTCTGGAGTTATTTCTCCACTGATCTCCAGTAGCATATTGGGCACCTCCCGACCTGGGGAGTTCATCTTTCAGTATCGTATCTTTTTGCCTTTTCATACTGTTCATGGGGTTCTCAAGGCAAGAATACTAAAGTGGTTTGCCATTCCCTTCTCCAGTGGGCCACATCTTGTCAGAACTCTCCACCATGACCCATCCATCTTGGGTGGCCCTACACGGCATGGCTCATAGTTTCACTGAGTCAGATGAGGCTGTGGTCCACTAGGGAAGCCACTAAATTGCTCAGAACAACCTTTTTAGATATCAAATTATTTTCAGTCTCTTGTCTAAACTCCTTAAGCAAAATTCACACCCCTTCCCACAGCCTGCAAGATCTTGCCTGACTGGGCCTCTGCCTCCCTTCCCATCCACTCTTCATGACCCTCCTGGCCCTTGTGATCCTTTTGAGCCACACTGGCCTTTGCTCTGCTTCATTATTATCATTAGATCATTAGTATCATTTCCCACTCCCAGCAATGTAGTCCCTGCTCCTCTACAGCTTTCCACATGGCTGACTGACTTTTCTTCTCCTTCAGTATCAGCTTGAATATCTCTTCCCCAGAGAAGGTTCCCATGGCCTACCCATTAAACCAGGTCACCAATGTCACCTTCTGTTCACTACCCTAACCCCAGGGTCTTAGTAGAATCTCTGAACATTGTTCACTAATCCAAAGCTTGCATGGGATTTTGGCTGAGAGGGGAAGATGTGTGTATGGAATTGCTACAGTGCAACCTAAAGGAACTTCCAGTAATTTCCAGAATGCCAGGAAATTCTACCTCATTCCATCTTTCTACTTAAACTTGGTGATCTATTTTGCACTTCTTCAGCATACATTTATTAGCACTTACTATGTGCCAGGCACTCTCCAGGAGATAAAATAAGATAGACACCCTGCCTCAAAGAATTTAGAATTTAGTGGGAGAAGTTAGCAATGCAAACATAATCACCAATGGGGGAGATGAGTTCACCATTAAAGGTGTATAGTGATTACCAGAGAACCCAAGAGGGAGGCATACATCTTTCTTCAAGGGAGAAGAACAAGCAATCGGGGAAAGTGACATCTGAGTTAGGAGGAATTGCTCAGATGGAGAAGATGAATCTAGCCCACCAAATTGGGTTACCCAAAGGCTGTAGCCATGGCTGTATGGTCAAGAAACTGCAAGTCATGCTTTTCAGCTAAAGATGCAAAACACACAGTGATGCTGGGAAAGTGGCCTGAGCTGGGTGTGCAAAGGCTCATTTTGAACTGAAGGCCATGGAAACTGGTGAAGGTTTAGGATTAAGACCTAAAGGGAGATGGGCTCAGAAAGCTAACTCTGGTGGTGGGGGTGACACTAGAGACAGATAATCTTAGAAATTCTTCCTTGCAATTACTCTTCATAGCTATTATTTATGTCACAAATTACTATTGGGTTTGTTTGCACCTTTGCTTTGCTGAAAGGGTTTCATCGTCTCTTGGAACACGGGGGCTTCCCTGGTGGCTTAGATGGTAAAGCGTCTGCCTGCAGTGCAGGAGACCTGAGTTCAATCCCTGGCCAGGAAGATCCCCTGGAGAAGGAAATGGCAACCCACTCCAGTACTCTTGCCTGGAAAATCCCGTGGATGGAAGAGCCTGGCAGGCTATAGCCCATGGGGTTGCAAAGAGTCAGACACGACTGAGCAACTAACACATAACAGCAGCAGCAGCAGTTGTCGCCCAGGGAGCTTGTGGAACATGCTAGATCCAGAGCCCCACTCTGAAATCTTCAAACTCTGTAGGTCTGCAGCGGGACCCAGAAGTAGCATGATTACCAAGCTCAGTGTGACTTTGATGTAGAGAGTCTGCAAACACAACTAGCCCGTGGTAAATGTGAGTGACTGGCTGTGGACAGTCTACAAACAAGGAAACTGAGGCCCAGAAGAGGGACTGGCTCATGCTCCCATGAGTCTTACTAGTGGTAAGACAAGTCCTCGAACCAGCTCTCCTGACTCTTAGCACAGCGTTTCCTCATCCTGCCCTCTTGGCCTCTGAAGCCAGGCCCTCTCCACACCAATTGACATTTTTTTTTTTTTATGATTAGAATCAATAGTTTTATTGAAGGTTAAGGTACTCAAATGTTAACAGGTTACAGGCAAGGGGAAGAAACAGAAGTCTCAGATGCATTGGTAGAGGAGGGAGGGTACAAACAGCTCTGCCCGACAAGCATTCCAGATCCAAGGCTTCCATACTTCTCCAAGGCTTGATTTCTCATGGGTCACTTTCCATTCAAAGGATTTTAGAGACCAAATGCAATAGATTCCTTCAGTTACCAACCAAGAGTCTTTGGGTCTTCTCTCAGGCAAGGCATCCAGTGAAAATAAGATCTAGTTTTCAGATCCTCTGGAGGATTAAAAAGTCTCTTTCGCATTGCATTGCCAAGCTCCCTGCTCTTGTTCCTCTTTTCCATGTACTGCTAGAGCTAAAAGTTGATCAACAATTCATTCTGCTGTACAGATTCAACTTCTCAAACCTTAAAATTCATCCAGAGGAGTAACAGTGATTATTTTAAGATAGTTGCTTTCATTTATGTACATGCAAAAAAATCAGCAATGTTCCAAAAGATTGTCCCCAGAAGACGCTTTCATTTCTCCTCTTGACTTTAGGGGAAGACATACCTCATTCTTCAAGCATTTTCTCATCTCCCGATCAAGATCATTGCAATGACGAAAAAATTTCAGAATGCTGTGGTTTTTGTGACATTCCTTAAGCAAGTTAATCAAGACGTTGCATTCTTCAGTATGCAAGTGTGGAGATAAGTCAGGATGCATCTTTAGGAGGAGATGGAACACAGCAGAGCAACCCGACTCGCGGCCACAGCCGGAGAGCGGAAGCGGTATTCACCTGCGAAGACTCTGCGCCTCCAAAGGCGCGGTCTGGACGCCGGAGCCGGGCCCGCTCCGGGTGGCGAAGACCCAATTTACATTTTGAGTAGGAACCGAAGATGCCAGTTCTTTAATGAGGTTGTCCGCACTACGATTTATGAGGCCAAAGCCCTCAACAGGACTCGTCTCTGCCAGGCTTAATTTACACAGTTCCCAGGCCTTCCAATACCTCCCTTAACATCAGCGTGGTGGCGGCGGCTGTTAGCCTGTGCACACTGTTTGACTACATCCTCATCATGTCACCATCCATTTTCATGTCTCTGGGCTTGTTTACCCTTGAACATCTGATTCTTCTCATCCTGGGAAACAGTGAGTTTCCACTGGGAGCCTGGCTCACTCCAGGCTCACTTCCAGCCCCACTCCTGACCTCCCCACACTCTAGAAGCTGGCCTCCTCCCACCATAGTCTCTGCTTCTCTTTCATTTAAGAGCAAGATCCACAACCCCCCCTCCACTGATGCAGCACTCAAATTATCCCCCTTTAACAAGTGTCATCAGTTAGGCAAGAGCAAGCAGGTGGGAGACAGCCCAAAAGCTGACACAACTGTGCCTTTTTTAATGTCACATAAATCACCATAATTAAAAATTAATTAAGTGCCCTAAAATTTGACATTCGTTTAAAAAAGAAATTTGAGTTGGGAGAGTTATGTAGATTTTGTAGCATGAAGTCTCTGAGACACGATTGAAGGAGGGGCGTAGGTGTGGGTTTCTGTTTTGAATGAGCAATTAGGGAGAAGGAATCATTCCCAGTGAGCAAACCCAATGAATCACTCAGTGTCAAACAGCAGTTCACGTAACCTGACCAGGGCCACACGCATCTCAGGTGCAAGTCTGCACTGGCTTCTCCCTCACCCAGAGAGGAGATAAACAGGCAGGTAAGTGTGGCATGCTATTTCAGGAGAGATATTCCAAGATGGAAATGACAGATGACCGAGATGGCAGGAGACGGCAGGGGAAGCTCACTGGGTGAGTGACTTGGCAGCAGGCTCCAAGGAAGCCATTAAGTGGTCAGCATTAATAAAGACAGCACGAACTCTATCCCAGCAACCCTTTAAACAAATAGTTACCAACAAACACTGCTCAGAACCCCAGAATCAGTATGTTGCAGATGGAAGGGGTCTTGGAGGTTAGGTCTGAGACCACTCCCTCACTGTACCAGGGGGCATTGGAGAACCATGGAGGTAAAAGACCCACCTACGACACATAGGTGCTCAGGGCCAAAAACTCCAGCCCTCCAAGGAGGTGGCCCTCAACCCTACGCTCATGAGAATCATTCCAGAAGCTTTTACCTACTTATTTTCTTCTTGGCTCTGCGGGGTCTCCATTGCTGCACACAGGCTTTCTCTAGCTGTGGCAGCAGGGGCCACTCTTCATTGCAGGGCACAGTCTTCCCTTTGCAGTGGTTTCTCTTGTTGCGGGGCACGGGCTCTAGAACGCAGGCTTAGTAGTTTCGGTGCACGGGTTTAGTTGCTCCGTGGCTTGTGGGATCTTCCTGGACCAGGGATTGAACCTGTGTCTCCTGCATTGGCAGGCAGATTCTCAACCACTGGGCCACTAGAGAAGTCCCCCAGGAGCTTTTCATACCCTGGTACCAAGAGTCTGTCCTCCAGAAATACTGGTTTCATTGGTCCATGTGGGGCCCAAATATCAACAGTATTTCTAACTTCCCAAGTGATTCCCTGGGCAGTCAGGGTGCTGGTTCAGAAGGTGATCTAACATAAGTGATGGGAGAAGAACCCCACCTGAGGTCACCTGTCCAAGTCCTGGGCCTTCCCTGTGGTTTACTACCTGTGAGACCTGAAGCAAAGCACCTAGAAACTAACTGGTTGGATTTTGTACTGTCTTGCTGTTTAGAAAGTGTTTCTTTCTCCATTATTTAATCTCTTGAATCCTCATTCTTCTGATTAATCAAATGGGAATAAGAATAACTGTTCTGCCAGGTTTTTTATGAGGTTCAAACAGAGAAGGATTTGGAAAGCACATTCTAAGCTATTACAGTGCTGTACAAAGGTATGGAATGATGGTGGCTCACTACTCCCATGTATGTGTGCTAAGCTGCTTCAGTCATGTCCAACTCTTTGAGACCACAAAGACATAGCTCCTCTGTCCATGGGATTCTCCAGGCAAGAATACTGGAGTGGTTTTCCATGCCCTCCTCCAAGGGCATCTTCCTGACCCAGGGATCGAACCCACACCTCTTGTGTCTCCTGCATTGGCAGGTAGTTTCACCACTAGTGCCACCTGGGAAGCCCACTGACTTATATCGTTTTCTGGAAAGAACTGGCTCCTCAAAGGTACTAAATAGATTTCCATACAGAAGACCCTTACTAACAACAACAACAACAACAAAAAAAAAAAAAAACCAGCATCAGTCTCCCTGAAGTGACTTGATCTTAGCTCTCCCTAATCTTTCTGTGATTAGGGCATTTGGTGTTTCAATGGTTTCCATGAATCACCAGAACCTGTGGCTGGAAGACCTCAAGAAGTGGGTGTTGGCTTTTCTTTTCCAGGCTCTGTCCCTTCCTTGCTGCATTGAGGCAGGCTGCAACCATCCAGGGCCTCAGTTTACCCTATTCCACAAGCCAGAATTATCATTTCACAACCACAGAAAGGATGTTGTTTCAGAAACTCGGGCCCTTGATTAAAACCATTCACCAAGGGTACTTTCCTCCTTGAAATTTATGGGCCCCATAAAAAAAGAACTTGAGAAGACAGAGCGGTTGTTTTTTGTTGTGCCTCATTAGTTTTGAGTTTGGGCTGGCAGTAGAGATCAGAGTACCAGGCGTCCATCTAATTGAATCTCTCACAAGCATAAAGTTCCCTGTGGTATGGAGGAGGCTTTGCCAGGGAGCCTGTAAGTATCCAACTGGGGAAAGGAGATGAGGAAGAGTTGGTAGAAGCGGGGCTGGAGGAGACTGCTTCTCTGGACTGTGGCTGAGCAGCAGAGAGGTCCTGGGGATAAATGCCAGGGCACCCAGAGAAAACACCAGGGCATCCAGAGAATGAAAGCAGCAGCCCTTCCCATGACTGGACCCCTCCTCCATTCAGGTTTGTGAGTAAAGGACAGGGTACTGACTCCCTGCCCTTTTGTACCCATTATCACCACTCCTGAGCACATCCTCCATACCACCCATCACCTGGTAGGGGGACCCCATAGACAGACAGGGTGCAAACGATAGAGATCAAGATGTGAAAATGTGGGTTTCCACCAATCTCTCAGCAAGCCATGTGACCACTCTGAACCTTTGTATTCTCAACTGTCAATATAAAGCAGGCATGATGATCGCATCCATAGTTAATACATACCACAGTTCAAGTCCCAAATACTGGGGTGAGGAGACCTCTATACAAGGCACTGTTGTAGATTCATCGAGGTAAGACTTGATCCCTCCCTTCAAGTTACTTACAGTTTGGTGAAGAAGACAGGCATCCAAAGACTTGTGTGCTAAGTCGCTTCAGTCATGTCCAACTCTGTGCAACCTTATGGACTGAAGCCTGCCAGGCTCCTCTGTCCACAGGGTTCTCCAGGCAAGAATACTGGAGTGGGTTGTCGTACCTTCCTCCAGGGGATCTTCCTGACCCAGGGATCTTTTATGTCTCCTGCATTAGCAGGCGGGTTCTCTATCACAAATGAGAGGGCAACCTTGCAATGAGAGAGCAACTCAAAGACTGCAAAAGGCAACCCACACCTTGCTTACTGACCCCACACGGAACAAACACTCTAAAGCACCAAAGAAGAAGAAAACACCAAGGAAAATATGTAGGTTTGGACTACATACAAATTTTAAAACTCCTGGATATCAAGATGCATTATAAACAGAATGAAAATACATATAAAATACTGGGGGGAAATGCCAAGCATGTGATAAATAGTTTCACATCCTTGTTAATAATCTCATACAATTCAGTAGGAAAACATGGAGAACCTAAAAGGTAAATTGGCAAAAGGAAGTGGGCAATTCCCTAAAAATCAGAGTAAGATAAAGCTAGTAACATGTGGAAAAAAATATTCACCCTCACTAGCAAAGAAATACAAATAAAACAGCAGGGAAATACTTTTAGTTAAAAATCACGATAATGTTCAGAGCTGGCCAGGATGTAGTAAGAGGGGCATGCATGTATGAACACAGCTGGTGAGAGTATAAATTGGATTAACTTCTAGAAAGCAATTTGGCAATATGTATCAAGGGCCTTTAAAATGTTTATACCCTTTGATTCAGTAATTCCACTTCTGGGAATCTATCCTATGAAAATAATCTGAAAGGCGGGTAAAAATTCATGCTCAAAGATATTCTTCAAAGTGTTATTATAAACAGTCTAACAATCTGATCATTGAATAATGTTGAAATAAATTATGGTACATATCACGTAGTATTGTAGCCATTAAAAAGTATTCTTCTGGGAAATTTTTAAACCCTAGAAAATCTTGCAATATAACCTCAATTGATTTAAGCAATTTACACATATGACACAACTCTACACACTTTTAAAGCACGGCCCGAAAACAAAAGAGAAATCTACTGAGATGTTAAAAATTATGGCCTCTGGGTAGTGGGATTCTGAGCATTGTTTTGTTGATTTTTACCCTGGTTTTGAACTTTAGACAATAGGCATATATTTTTTCAAATGAAAGAAAGTAAAAGAAACTGTAAAAGTAAAAGCTATTTGGGGAATGACAAGTAATTGGTGTATGAAACATGCACGTGTTCATGAAAACACATGATGAGAAACAAGGCCTGATCATAAGGTGTGAATAAAACACGACACGGCTTACATTTGTTTCACAGGCTGGGGAAGACTTTACAAGCATTTTATTTTGCTCATGTTTTCTTTGGTAGGACTGAGAATGAGGGCAGTAAGGTCCTAAGTGTATTTCATGAGCATGTATAAGGCATAAGAAAAAAATACATTGGAAACTAGAAATCACCAAGCAAAAGTGAAGGAGAATTTTTCTTGTTATCCTAAATCCCTCCAACCTCTTCCTCCCAGGACTCCAAAACCTTGCTGCCGTCATCAGGTCTGATTCCCACCTTGGCTATCTTGTCACCGTCTTATAAGAACCCTGTGATTACACTGGGCCCACCTAGATAATCAGGATAACCTGCCACCTAAAGATCACAACAAGTTACATAAAATAACAAATTTCCAGGTTTGGGGCATTGGGATATGGATGTTGATGGGGAGGCATTATTCAGCCAGCCACTGATGGGTCACCCAATGTTCCCAGTTTTTGTGAACTGGACACTGGCTAGGGCTGGAAACACACAGAGGCTCAAGCAACTTGGTGCAGAATATGTTCTGGGAATGGGTATTCTAGCGCCAGGTTGCATCCAACCAAGGCCAGGAGGATCTGGAGGCCAGGGGTCATGGGGAGAGACTGAGAGAGGTGAGACAGGAAAGGAAATTTGGACCCAGATCACAGAGGATGTTTAAGAACAGGTTAAAGAGTTTGGATCCGATTCCCAAAGGAAGCAGGGCCTGTGTGTTTCCCATGCCCAAGAGCTACTGAGAATGTCCAGCTAGGCTGGGGGCCGATCTGACAGTGACAAGTGGTCATCTGCCATCAGCTGACAAACAGAGCCCTTCTGGGCCTAGCCTGCGGAAGAGGGTCCAGGGCCACCTCCAGCAAGCCCCTGCCATGGGAGGGAGAGGGCAGCTTTGTGGCCCTGTAGGCTTTCCACCTGGCACACTAAAGCCACAGGTTGGAGGACCCCACAGTGTTGGGGGAGCATGGCTCAAAGCTCAGGCCACTCTACCACTGACATCACAGCCAGGGGTCTGTGGGGTCAGGGCTCTGACTTCCTCTCTGCCTCCTGGTGTTAACCCTGGTTTGGGCCAGACTGAAGCGGGGTTGTCTCAGGCCATGAGATACGAACGGTATGGAGAGATGCCTCTCTACAGCCTTCCTGCGGGACTGCTGAGCTGACCAGGGTTGTGTCTCTGTGTGTGCTCCAGGATCATCTCCGGGCTCCAAGATGGCCTTGCAGAGTTCCTTCACTTGCTGGAACGGGACAGTCCTTCAGCTTGGGCAGGCCTGTGACTTCCACCGGGACTGTGCCCAGGGAGAAGATGAAGGCCAGCTGTGCCGTGAGTAGATGGGGCTGCCCCACCCACCCCACCCTGTGCTCACATCCCCTCCTTCCCCCCACCACCCAAGGTAGGCAAGCTTGAGCAACCTCCCTTATGTCCCGTGACACTTGTGTTCTCTCAGTGGCAACTTTCAAAATTTACACAAGTCTTCAAAAGATGGAGCTAAGACCCATGGTCTAGAAAAAGCGTATAATTAAGAACCAAGGCAGATCTTATGTTATGCTCTCAGCATCCTCATGTATAAAGAAAATGTGCAGACTACAGCCCAACTCGAACATGACATGCGAAACCTTCGAGACCCAGACCTCCTTCACTTTTTAAGCCTTTCTTTCATCACCCACATGCCTCCCTTATCCTCACAGCCTTCCATGTACCCCAGCTCCAGCCACATCAAGCCTCCTCTGAACGCCCTCACACCTTCCTGGCTTTGTTTGTGTCCTTTCCCTTCCCAGAATGCCCTCTCCCATCTTAAGTCACATCTGCTCTTTCAAGACTCACTTCAGAAGTCAGTCCCTCTGAGAAGTGTCTTCTGACCATTGCCAACCAGTACAGTTTATTCTTCTTCCTCTGTGCAACCCCACCCCCGCCCCGCTTGCACCATAATATTCATTACTTTTTAACATCTTTTGAGAGATATAATTTACATACCATACAATTCACTCATTTAAAGTGTACAGTTTAAGTGTGGTCACAACTATGCAGCCATTACCACAATCTAATTTTAGCACATTTTTATCACTCCAGAAAGAAACCCCTGGCAATCTCTCAATTCCCTCCAATCCCGCCCTCTTCGGCTTCCTCCCCCTCTTCCCTCCTCAGCTCCCGCTAGCCCTAAGTAACCACTAATCTACTTACCGTTTCTATAGATGTGCATTTCATACAAACGGAATTGGATAATATGCGGTCTTTTGTGATTAGCTTCTTTCACTTAGCATAATGTTTTTGAGGCCCATCCATGTTTTAGAACATGTCAGTACTCGATTCCTTTTTATCTCCAGAAACTGTTTTATTGTATTGCTGTACCATATTTTGTTTATCCCTTCATCAGTGGATAAGTGTTTGGGTTGTTTCCACTTTGAGGCTGTTGTGAATATTCATATACAAGTTTTTGTGCAGACAGATGTTTTCATTTCTCTTAGAAATGAGATTTCCTACCTAGGAATAGATTTTCTGGGTCATATAATAACTCTATATTTAACATTTTGAGGAACTTCCAAGCTGTTTTCCAAAATGGCTACACCATCTTACAGTCCCACCAATAATGTACAAGGGTTTCCAGTTTCTCCATATCCTCATCAACACTTACTGTTGTCCGTCTTTTTTATGTTAGCCATCCTAGTGGGGGTGCATCCATTACATTTCTTGGAGGTGGTTTCCATGCCTCTCTCCCCTGATGTGGACAGAGTGGGTCTGGTCCTCTTCCCTATACAAAGATCTCAAATGATTCCTGGTGCAGCACACGTGCTCACTGACTCCTTGTTGATTAAAATGAATGCATGAGTTGGGGAACCTGGGCTCCCCAGAGGACACAGCTTGCTGAGGTCTCACTGGGAGTTAGGGGCAGAGTTGACTCCCAGCCCAGTGCTCACTCCACTTGAAGACAGTGTTCTCAGCAGCTGCCTGGGGAGGAGTGAACACTCTAGACATTTCTTCCAGGAAAACCACAAGCACTTACAGAACACATGTAAAGTGAACTAAAAAGTGCACTTGATCCTGGAGCACAGACGAATAACACAGCCTCTGTCTTCGTAGAGCTGAAAATCCAACACACAGGCAGGGAGTGAAACAAGGGGACCATGGCTGGGAAAGGACACCGCAGCCTGGGGTGCTGCGGGGCCCTGGGCAGCCAAGTCAGTGCCCCTTCAGACACAGTGGCTCCAGGATGCTGGGGCCTGCCTGCCAAACAGCTCTAAGAAGTTCACAGTGTCCCCAAGGTCATTTGGAGGACAGAGTTTTCCCTTAACAGAAAAAAGGTTTTATATATTCCCTTTCAAGTGAAATAGTAAAGAAATCCATTTTTCAATTTTAAAATCTTCCTTTTTATACAAAACTTTCCAGTGACATTTTCCAATAATCATGGAATAGTGGTTGTTTAGATAAAACTTGGTAATGAGCTTGGTACTTGGCTTGTTCCACACTGGTCTGCTCCTGGATTTTTCTCCAAGCTCTCACTACACACTGGGACCAACAAGAAGCCAGGGCCACCCGTGCTGCCCCGGACCCAGCCTGTATGCGCGTCTCTCTCTAGTTGTCTCTCTCTAGTTATTTGTCTCTATAGTATTTCCAGCAGTACCTCTGAGCTGTGTGACTTTGCCTTGGCCTTTTTAAAGTTTGTGATACCCACTTCCCAGCTGGGACACAGGTCAAGCAGTCCATGCCCTGATTTACAATTGGGAAAATGAAAGCACAGAGAAGGTAATTGATTTGTTCAGGGTCACGCAGCATGTCGGGAACAGAGCTATGATTAGAGCTTTGAGCCTGCGGGATCCAGCTCATTACTGTGGGTTTAGGACACTTTCCCACCATTTGGGGGCTTGCCATTAATGGGTTTTCAGGGCCAACTCCAAGCTTGAGGGCAGCCTGGTTCCAGTAAGGAGGGTGGGCACCTGGAGCCCAGAAGCCTTTTCAGCCAGACTTGAAAAGTTGTTCTGACCAGCTGTCAGAATGACCGTTCCATCCTGGAGAACACCCCACCGAGCTCTTCGCTACAGAAGTCGGTTGATAGGAGGAAAGTCCAATTAGAAGGAGGGTTATTCTGATCTTTTTGCCACTCTGATCTTGGTCGTACTCTTGGTAAATATCCTTTTTCTTTTATGGGCACCCCTACTCTCTCAGCATTTAAGCTGTTTTCCCCATCACACTGGCTAATGTTGATTCTGGAAACCAACCCCATGAAGATAATAACAACAGTCATAGTAACAACTAACACTGAGAATTTTCTGTATGCTAGGAGCTCCTTTGAACACTCTTCATGCATTAACTTATTTCACCCTCACAGCAATCCTATTGCAACAATGCTCTTGTGCCCATGATACAGATGAGGAACCTGGAGTCCATCAGCCTGCTGGCCAGTGGCTGAGCAATGATTCAGATCCAGGCTGGCTTCAACTGCAAGCCGGACCCACTAGTTACATGAGTTTCTGGCAATTTCCAACACAACTCTCAGCACATATCCACGCAGGAAGAAGAGGCCAGGAAGAGGCAGGGAGGTCCATGGCTCTTCTAGGGGTCACTCAGATCACTCGCCTCCACCCTCTAGCCTCAGTTTCCTCATCAGTAATATGAGTTGGAACATGATGCTTGCTGAGGTGCTGTTGTCCATGATGCATTAAAGGTAATGCTCTTGACCTCATCTGGTCCTTCCCAGGTGGTCTGGAACTTGTTGGAACATATTCTCTGAGCAGTAGTCACTTTAAGATTGGTGGGGATGTCCCCATGAGGATCACTAAACTTAAGCCGGGGTGTTCAACCATGGTTGAAATTCAGAGGGAAAAAGTAGGCTGTATCCTGACAACTCCCAGCCTCAACTCCCGACACTTTCCCCATACTCACACTAAACTTCATTCAGATTTATCAGGCTCAGCCTTGAGGGGCATTTCTGACTGAGATGAGTTGGGGGCCTGAAATGGAGGTGGCACTGCTCTTGTCCTTCTCCATCCAATCAGGAACGTGTCCATTCACATCCCATCCTCCAAGCCCACCACCATACACCATACACCTCTTTCTAATTAAACATAGCCAGTTCATGTCTACATGCCCGAATATAGACCCATTGAAGGGTGTCTTCAAGGTTCCCTCTGTGTTCTGATCAATGGCCTTGAAGGCACGCAGTGTCCCAGAAAAGAGTCAGGTTGCCCTTCATTCCTTGGGTGGGTCGTGGATCCACTCAGTGTTACAGGCAGCTCACTCCCCCTCCACATACACAATAATCTCATCTCTTTATTGGGATCCTCTTCCTGTCGGGTGAAAACAGTTTGTTTGCTTTTGGGTTTTTTTTTTTAGGTTTATTTCTTTATTGTAAAATAAAACATGTTGGTTGTAAAATATTTGGAAAGTCAAAAAGTACACGGGAGGAAATAACTATTGCCCCAAACCCTCCCTTTTAGACACTCAGAGATAACCATAATATTTTGATGTATTTCTTCTAGCATTTTTCCCATGACTCTATATTTTCAAGGAAATGTATAACACATATTTATCAAAAATGTTAACAGAGTTGTCACACAGGAAGGAAACAGAGTAGTGTCGTTTGGCCTGGAGCTTATACTTGGCAGCTCCTGCAGCTGCTGCTGAGGTCACATCTCTGTGACCCGACCAATTTGTCTCTCTTAGAGTGGAATCAGGTGTCATAATTGCCAAATGTTGTGGGATTGACTGACCCACACATAGCCGATTTGGCCATCCAGCCAACGAAGTACCTGGCTGCAGCCCAAGAAGAGGGTGGGTTACAGCAGTGCCTTTCAGACATTAAGGTGTCTGGGAGTCATGTGAAGAGCATTAAAAATGCAAATTCTGATTCAGTAGATGGGGGAAGGGAGGGGAGACCTGAGATTCTGCACAGCTAACAGTTTCACTGGCGATGCAGGTGTCGCTGGCTCCTGGACCACATTCGAAGTGGCAGAGAGTTAGGGGACTGAAGAAAGTGAAAATGTCAGCACTCAATCGTGCCCTCACTGTTTGCAACCTCATGGACTATAGCCTCCCAGGCTCCTCTGTCCTTGGGATTCTCTGGGCAAGAATACTGGAGTGGGTTGCCATTTCCTCCTTCCCAACCCTGAGATCGACCAGCTCCCATTTCATTCAGCAAATAAGTATTGAGGCCCTGCAACATGCCAGGCGCTGAGTAGGTGCTTGAAATGGATGAGGTAACATAACACCTTAGATCCAAGGCGGGGTGCCAACACTGCTCAGCAATGGTCTTAGCAGCAATTTTCCCACCCCAGCCTGATCCACCAAGGGCTTGATGCTGGCACCCACCCCACCATCTTCCTCAGGGCTGGCTCCTGGCTGAGCACATGCTCTGATGTTCTTACAGCGGTAGAAATCCTCTCAGCACCACTGACCACCCTTCAAGGTTTTAGTTGTCACATAAGTTGCCCTTTAACCTATCTTGGCCTATCTCGTCTCCCTTTATTCAATCATCCAAAAAGAAAGGGGCTTCTGACCTCAGCTCACCCTGGATCCTGTGCCAAGTTAGGACAAGAATGGGCTTCCAGAAGGTGGAGAATGCCAATGGCTTTCCTCAATCCTGTCTCAGTGGGAGACCCAGGCATTTCCAGAGAGGAGCAGAGGGACCCAGCTCTGGCCCCTAGGCCAGTGTTGGCAGTTTCAGATGTTGAGTTTCCCTGCCTAGATATGGAGGATGATTCATATGCCACCACTGCTGTGTTTACAGAATGTTTCCATACTCTGTCTCTTACATTGTCCTCAAAACAGCCCTGTGAAATATGCACTACCTTACCCCACTTTACAGATGAGGGAAGGAAGTGACTTGTCTGAGGTCACTTGCAGAAAGCAGAGAGGCTGGGACCAGAGCGCAGGTGTCCGGTGCTGATGAGGCACCAACACTGATAAGTCAGGCTAAGTTCTCTGCCTCCACTTCCTGGAAGAGTGAGGAGGGGGCAATATGCTGTGCAGGACCCAGCTCAGCCCCACGTCTTCCTTCTACCTGAAGCCCGTCGTTGCCTGCTGGAATTTTCCATCTTGGTCTTGGTTTAAGCATATGTGTGAAGGACGTTTTCTGGAAGGTCGCTTCCAGCTACCAGTTAGTTTTTGCTAAAGAAGTGAATGTGAAATTCCTTGAGGGGGGCATAAAAAATAAAATAGAAAGATCTCCTTTGCTTTTGGATTTTTAATCAGAGGAACATGTGGGGCTGCCGGGGTGGGGGGATGGTTTCTTTAGGGGGGTATAAATGGGAAGAGATGCTCAGAGTCAGTGACAGCCTGTTTTAATTTATAATTCTGCCTCTGTGTGAAATGCACAGAGAATCAGGGGGAAATGAGTAATAATTCACTAAGGTGCTGTCACAGCCAGGAAGTGTTAGGGCCCTTGTTGTCAGCCTGCTGCTGCCAAGAAGGCTGAGACAAAGAAAGGACACTGGAGGTACTGGGCCCTGCTTGAGAGCTCCCGTGTGGAGACAGGCCTGGCCAGGGTTGTTGGGCACCATCAGGATAGTCTGGAAAACCCCCTAGCTCCTCAGGGCTGAGAGCCTTCCAGCCATCCTATGAGCAAGCTGAAGCAAGGGAGCTCTCTCTACCCCTCTGCTCCTGTCCTTCTCCACGGGCCGTGGGGAAATATATGGTCTCTAGAACTGACGGTGGCCTCTTTAATGGGACCTGAGGTCGGGCTGATAAGGAGAGAAGTGCTAACAGGACCGTTTATGCTGAGCCGACAGATGATATAAAGAGGCCCCAGGGGCTGGGGTTGCTTAGTCAGGATAGGCTAGGTTATGCTGCAGTAATAAACCATCCCCAGATTCCAGTGGCTAAAAATAACATTTACGGTTCTTCCTGTCCACTGAGGGTTGGGGGGAGGGGCCTCTACCCCACAGGGTCTCTCCTGCTGGCAGAAGCGCCATCTTCCTGCAGCAGCACTCCCAGGAACGAGAATTCTCCTTGGTCACTTCAGCAGGAGAAGAGAGAGACTGAAATCTACACCAGGGCTTTTCACAGCCTCACTCCGAGGAGATGCACATCACTTCCACTCACGAGTCACTGGCCAAAACCCGCCATGGGGCTTCACTTAACTGCAAGGGGATTGGGAAACAAAGGGAAACAGATAGTTTTGAGCAATACGTGTCTCTGCAGACAGAGGTGTTTGAGGGACCCAAACCAACCACCTCTCAGCCAACATTACCACTGCTACCACCACAGTCTTATCACTGTGCTGATCACTGGAAAGGTACTTCAGTGATATATATATATATATACACACACTGGCTTTTCTAGGGTCCTGTTCATGGTGGATCTGTGTGAAGAGCACAGAATTTAAAAGCAGAAGAGGCAGTTCCCTGGTGATCCAGGGGTTAAGAATCCGCCCGCCAATGCCAGGGACACAGGTTTGATTCCTGGTCCAGGAAGATCCCACATGCTGTGGGGCAAGTGAACCTGTGTGCCACAGCTACTGAGGCTTGTATGCCCTCGAGCCTGTGCTCAGCAACAGGAGAAGCCACCACAATGAGAAGCCCGACCACTGCAATGAGTAGTAGCCCCTGCTCTCCACAATTAGAGAAAACCTGTGTGCAGTAGCAAGGACCCAACACAGCCAAAAACAAATAAATAAAGCAGAAGCTGCTGCTGCTGCTGCTAAGTCACTTCAGTCGTGTCCGACTCTGTGTGACCCCATAGACAGCAGCCCACCAAGCTCCGCTGTCCCTGGGATTCTCCAGGCAAGAACACTGGAGTGGGTTACCATTTCCTTCTCCAACGCATGAAAGTGAAAAGTGAAAGTGAGGTCGCTCAGTCGTGTCCAACTCTTTGTGACCCCATGGACTGCAGCCTACCAGGCTCCTCCATCCATGGGATTTTCCAGGCAAGAGTACTGGAGTGGGTTGCCATTGCCTTCTCTGAATAAGGCAGAAGAGCTGGGTTCAAATCCCAGCTGGGTTACTTGTTGACTCTGTGACCTTGGTCAAGTTGCTTAACATCGCTGAGCCTCTGCTTTCCCATATATAAAGCTGGGTTAACAATACCCCATGCTGTGAAGTTATTATTATTTTCAGAAGATCAGAAAACAGTAGACCAGCACATGTACAAGTTAGAGATTAGGCTTCTCTTCACCATGAGCGGCATTAGACACTGTGGGGCTGGTTAGGGAGCTGTTATTAAAGAGAATGGTCATGCCTGGTTAATTTTACTTGATGTTTTAGGTTTAGCAGTCCCAGCAATGACTGTGCCCCTCTGCTCTCCCTGCAGGTAAACTCCCTGCTGGTTTTTACTGCGACTTCGAGGACGGCTTCTGCGGCTGGACCCAAACCTCACCATCACCACACACGCCGCAGTGGCAAGTCTGGACCTTAAAGGATGCCCGGTTCCAAGACCACCAAGGTACCACCCTCTCTTCCCTTCCCTGGTGCCACACGACAGAATTGGGGCACCACCCTGAGCCACTGGCCCTCCCCACCTCTGCCCTGGGGTATGCCCACACAATTTCTTCAGACCCCCTTGGGCATTAGAGTGATTAAATCAAGCCAAGGCTGATGTTACCTTTTGATCCTTTGATCCTTAAAATGAGAACTTTGATAAAAGATTAGCTAAAAAATAAGAACAACAATAACAATAGTAATAATTTGACAAGTTTGTTGAAACCTGCTGTGTATTAGGCACAGAACTCACTGAGAAATAAGGAAAACTGTTATTTTTCCTTATTGCCCAATCTTTGCTTGGAAAGAGAGGAATTTTGTACAAGGGACTCCAACTGGAGCAAGTAAACACAGGGGAGCAGAGGGGAAGGGAGAGAGACCCCCTCCATCCTGCAGAGAGGTAGGAGACTTTATGACGTGGGAGACTGGGACTCAGGGAGGTCCTCCTGTCATTTGCCCCAGGATCGTGCCTAGGAACTTTGCTGTATCTAGATCATTCCCTGGGGCCCAAATTCTTCAGCCAAACCCTACCACTACATCCAGCTGAAACTGGCAACTCCCACCCTTCCCACATTGTAGCCCATCTTCTCACAGGCCCTGCTTGACTGCCAGGGGGGCATGGGGTCTCCACATACCCAAGAGATGCCACCCACACTGGGCTGACTCCACACCTGGAAGTGCTGGCCTGGACCTGGGGTCAGAGGTGGTCTGTGGGGCCAGTGTAGCTCCCAGAGCTGGTCCCCTAAAGAGGCCACACCACCCAGTCATGGGCCTCTCCTTGGCCTGTGCACCATGTGGGACTGAGGCTCATGTTCTCCAGGTTTTCTGGCCCGGGGATGAGGCACCGGCTGACCTGGGCTCCGGAGAGGGGAGTAGACAGTGAAGGTTCTGAGACCATTGGAGGGCAAAGCACTGGCATGACTGGAAAAGGGGGGCGGGGTGGACCTGGGGAAGTCCAGCATGCTTCAGGCTGCTCCTGGGCTATGAGCTAAAGCTGGTGGCCATGGGAGATCAGGGAATGCAGTAACCCAGATGTACGGTGCTGGAATGTCACAGGCCGTTTAGAACGAAGACCTCTGCACAAGCCTAGTCTCACAGTCAGTGATAAGCAGGCTGTCTTACCCACTGGAAGCAGAAGCAACAGCATCTTCAGTCCCGAGGCTAGAGAAGAATAGTGCAGGGCCGTTAACCTCGCACCCCAAGGCCCTTCAGTGCACAAGAACGGTGCAGTTTTGACTCTTCTCCTCTCTGCCCAGGCCACGCGCTGTTGCTCAGCATCACTGACGCCCCCACCTCTGAAAATGCCACAGTGACCAGCGCTACATTTCCTGCGCCCATGAAGAACTCTCCGTGTGAGGCAAGTCTTGGTGTTCCTCTAGTTCTCTGCCTGCTCCTCCCACTTCCGGGCACTTCCAGGTGAACGCGCACAGATGAGCAAAATAGACTGATGGTCAGGCTGCTGCTTCTCCTGTGGGAGAACCAGAGGACCGTTTGCACCATCTTCTAGGCAGACAGTAGCTACCAACATGGTAAAGTCCCGTCTTTGCCATGGCAGAGAATTTCACCTTAAACACCACACTCAGCTGCACTGAACTATTTGCAATAGAACTTTGATGGCAGCAAACCTCCAAAATATTTCCAAGACATAAGAGGCAATGGTAACAGCAACTTTCTACAGAATCCTTTTAAAAGATGTCAGTCTCTTACAATACATTTCAAAGTTTCAAAGCATCAACACTTTGACTTACATAAATATCACTAAGGCATCAATGGCAGAGCCACTGGCCCAGACAGTTAGTAAAGCTGATACCCCTTCAGTGTGGGAACTGAGGGCCTGGTGCCAGGATTCTTAGCCCAAGGCCATATTCTCCAGGGACCAGGAGATGAGCTTAGACCCCCAGGAGGGGCCAGTGATTAGCTTATGGACTCTGGAATCAACTACCTGAGTCCAATCCAGGTTCCATCACTGACTGGTGGTCTAATTTGTTTTATCCATTAATAACCTTTCAGTGCCTCAGTTTTCCCGCCTGGAAAGTAGAGACTCAGAGTGCCTACCCCAGGGAGGTGAAGCTTAAATAGGTTAATATTTGTAAAGGGCTTGTCATGCGGTCTAGTACAAAGTAAGTAGCACAAAGATTAACCAACAGTGTCTGAAACCCTGTATAAATAAATATGCAAAGAAGAATAGGGGAGGAGGAAGAGAACTGTAGCCAACAACCAGACTGTGCTTCTCCACACTGGCCCAGCATTGCGACAATGCTGCGCACACTGTAGGAAGTCAGGACTGAATTTAAACTTGGCCAGTCCTCTCTTTCTGGAAACTCACAGGAGAAACTCCTTCCTGGCTTCTTTCAGGAATAGCTTTGTGCTCTCGGAGCAATTTGTTGCCTTTCAAGTTGTGGATATTGTGAAACTGACCACATTCACATCCCCTCAGCAGGCTGTAAGCAGTACCCGGCAGGCGGGGCTTTGACCAGGAGAGGTGCAGGAAAGAGGTGATTTAGTCCCTGAATCCCGACTCTTGTAACTCCATGGACCGTAACCCGCCACAGTTACCCATGTAATACCACAGTCTGTCCATGGTATTTCCTCGGCAAGAATACTGGAGTGGGTTGCCATTTCCTGTACAGGCAAATCCAAGCCCTCTAGTCTTTTTGTGAAATAAAAACTCACAGACATAAAGCAAAGGAGAATGGAAAAGATATATCAATGATGGTTTTTTAATCAGAAGAATGGTGGAATTAAGTCTGTCTTTACCCAGTAAGTTTGCAGCAGCCTCACTCCTGATATGCTCTTATACTGATACTTGACATCTACCCCATCACCCTCACCTTCTCCTAGTGTATGTTAATGTATCTCTGTGAGCCACCTTAAATCCTTTCTGGAAGAAGTCAGGGCACAAATAAGTAGATTCATTATGTTAAATTGTATTTGAGAAACCGTGCTCTCAGCTGCAAATGGTGGAATTACTCAGTCATCGTTGATACTTCTTGGGTGTCTCAGAGCATCACCTAGAAAGGGAGGTTTCTTAAGAGGAAGTCTAAATGAGGAGAGGTGATTGGCCTGTCTGACAGGCAAGGGGAATCCTTAAAATCACTTCACCTTCAAATTTATTTTCCACTAGATTTAATGTGAGCCTGATTTCAAAAAAAAGAAATGTCAAGGTAAAAATGATATTTTTCTAATATTTCATCATTTCTCTAATAACCTTTGGGTTGATCAATAGCTTAAACAGGTGTTTTGTTTAACTGGCCTATTTTATTATTCCCCCAGTCACATTTGCTCTGGGCGGTTTCTGCTATTTCCTGCCCTTTTCCAGAGCTTGGCTCAGCATGAGGAGTGAAAGGAAGGCAGGGAGACCACTCCGTTTTCAGCTCAGTTATTTCACATTCAGGATTTCAGATCGTTCATCTCAGGCTGCTGGGTCTTTGAATTCCCAATGCTGGAGAAATGTTTTCATCAGAAAAATAAATGGCCAAAATAGAAATATGCATTTCCAGGTTTGTAAGCCCTGCCATCTGTTTCCCTCGAATCCTAAATACAGAAGTCAGGAAGTTGATTTCCTTCTCTCAGGTTGGCTGAATGTCGTTGACAGAGAAACAGATGTTGCATTGCTGTGTGGGACTGTGTGAGGTTAACCTCCCTCCAACTCTAAAGGGGCCTTCACTGGCTATAGGGCCCCGGTGCAGGAAGGTGGACACTATATAGAGCCATGGGTGGAAGTCTCTGGTGAGAATCAGGCCCATGGGGACAGGCTGGAAGCAATGAGCTCCCAGCTGACACCCACCCCTGAGCAATCTTCTCTAAACCCTAACAGTCCTGGTCCATGGCCTCCAGAGAGTTGAAATAATTGCCGAATAACTCAAAATACTCTTGAGAAACTACAATCATCAGTGGATCCCAAAGGGAAACTGGTGTTGCCTTCAGTGCATTTCCTTGAGAATCTGGCTACAAGCTACTGGTAGGTCTGTGTTTCTCCAGTTGCAGTCACTTGGAAAATATGACAAATGCAGATTCTTGGGCCCCACCCCAGACTTCCTGAATGACATCACTGACAAGGGCCCAGGAATCTGCATTTCCAAGCCCCACCATTGGTGATTTGGATGCACACTGAAACTTAAGAGTGACTATCCATAGGTGTCCTTGCCTGTTGTGGCTGAAATTCATTCTGAACCCAAGCTGAGAGCTATCCTCCATTACCTGGGGTGCCAAAGATTATGATGTAACTTGCCTTTTTGGAAAGATGAGTCCAAGGAGGGATTAGAATTGACTGATGGGGGGACAGAGGTGGTGGAGACAGAAGGGGGAGCCACTCTGAGAGCCACTTGGATCTAGGTCAGTGGCCTACCGATGATGGAGACATACCCAGGGTGTGCCTTTGTGCCAACCAGCTTCCAGGGCATTTCAGAAGCATGCCAGCTCTGGCCTCCTCCCTCCAGATCCCTGCAGCCAGTCGCCAGGGCCTCTCTCCACTGCCTGGCCTTGGTGCAGACGCTGCCGCCTCCATGGCTCTGCACTGTGGCATGTGGGGCATGAATATTTAAAGACCTCTGCCCAGCCCTGCCCCACTCTCCTACCCACAAACTATTCTCTGCAAGAAACTGAGGAGCCACTTAAAACACATTCAGATTTTATTTTATTTTAATTTTGCTGAGCTCCAGTTCAAATAATTAAAGTTGCCACTGGGGAGGAGAGCCTTGCAGTGGCTTTCATACGCTTGCTTGCTGTCAGAACTGCTCGCGTCCCCCGGGTGGGGAGACACACTGGGATGTGTCTAGCATTGCAGCTGCTGGTAATAAAAAGGACGGGAGAGTGGCAGGGGCCGTCTCCTCCCCTCCCCCTGCCTTTCACACATCCTAGCAGACTGAATGTCTCAACAAGCCCCGTGTGGTTTGAAATTCTATTTTATTTGAATAGTCTGAGCTGTGACTAGAATATTTTAAACCATGTTCTCAGGACGGAACAAGGCCTGGGGGTGGAGAAGGGGGGGAAATGGGCTTCCCTCAATCTCTTTCCCCCTCCACAATGTAGAAGTAGTTTTCCTTCTATGAGCTGCAGAAACGAAAGGGACCCAGGAAGTGGGAGGTGACCCACTTAATTTGTGCTGACACCCTAGGGCAGGCCAGTTCCCGGCTACTGGTTTTCTGACCTTGCTGAAGCTGCGCCACCTCTGTCCTCTCCATACACGCATGTGCAAACACTCAGATATACACACACCCTGGAGCTGGAACACACCTGGCCTTTCTGTCTCTGGCATCTGCCCTGTAGTGATAAAAGCTTTGATTAGCGACTGGGAGCTGCTGAGACCAGGGCAGAAGGTGACCAGCGGGATTCCTCCATGTCGACATGGGCTATCTAGTCCAGAGGGAAGGAGACTTCCATTCTGTCATTAAAACCAATGAATATGACCAGAGGAAGGTGGGAGAGGAGTTTGGCCTCTGGAATTGCCCTCTGCTGTCCATTAAATTCTGTGCAAAGCCCCACTGGGAAGGAGCCTCTTGTGGCAGGAAGCCAGGGAGTTTTTCAGCAAATTGCTCTCTGGTTGATATTATAAGGCTTTCCAGACTGCTGGCACTTATTCCTGGACACAGAGCCCATCCTTTCCTGGGGATTTGGCTGATGAGACGTTCCCCAGCATCTCAGTGTAAACCCGCATCTCAGTGAGTGTCATGGCTCTGTTGATGGCTCTTAGGCTGGCCTCACTCCCTCCCCTTGGGCAAACAAATAGGACTTCCAGATAGGAAGAGGAAAGGAACTTTGAGACCCCTGGGTTTTAACAGTTTATTAATTCAATGGCAAAATCCCCCTTGGAATGGTCAATAAAAGAAAAATAAGAGTAATCATAATTACTACAGGATGACTTGGGGCAAGGGAAAATACAAGAGCTGAGGAGCTCTTCCTTTGTCAACCCCACCAAACCCTCACAAGCAGAGGCTGAAGATGCTGAGAATATTCTATGTAGCTCACTTCCTGGAGAAGATCCTATGTGTCACAGGTTGCCCCGCCCATGATCTGGGTCAGGATGCATGCAGGGCAGCCCAGGGAAGAGAACAGCCCATCTCCACAATATAGGAAAGTAATGTCCCCAGTGTGCACAGCCAGTACATACGAAATCAGGATCAAACTCAGGTCTTATGACTTGAGCCCTGTGCTCTTTCTGTCACATTACCCTGCCCCTGCCAGGGGCAGATGGTACCTTCTCAGCTTCCAGGGAGCTGACGTGGGCCTTGGAAGCATCCCTGAGGACTGGCATGGCCCCCACCTCACCCAGAGGCCTCATCCTCCTCACCACGGGGTCCTCATCTCCAGAGACAGGGAGGAAAGTCATATGAACTACTTTGTAACAGACTAGTTACCCGCTTCATCTCTCCTCAAGCTGGGACTAATTCCTAAGCAACCAAGGGGACATTGCCGCTTACCCAGGTGTTACTTGTGCCCTGTGTGTGCGTTGTTCCCTGCCTCACGTGCTCTCACTTATTTTAGCAAATCAGGAAGGAGAGGCTATTTCAAGAGGCCTCGTGAGCTTGATCCTGAATAAAGCTGTTGTGTCCCGAATCCATCCCATCTTCTGCATTGAACATGTGCCCGCCTGGGGGGAAGGAAAGTGCCCCTTGCCCTCTTCCTATTCACTGTCCTCCCTTGGGCCTCTGAGGAGTGTTGACTTGTAGAGGAACAAGCAGTTTCCTGCTGAGTCTACCTAGGACAGCCTTTGCCCCTGTGTGCCTAAATGATGCTGCACAGACACCTTTGGTGACCTTAGAGACCCTCTCTGTAAACAGTGAGGGCCCAGTGGCAAGCTCAGGGGCAGACTGGGGCAATACCCTCCCTAGATCCCTCCACTAACCTGAGTTGGACTGGATATCCAACTCCCATCTCATCTAACACTGTAACATCCGCTGCGGTGACAGAATGCTCACCAACTCAGCAGCAAATCCCTCTCATCTTTGGATAGTTCCAGGCTTCAGTGTTTGCCTAAATCAAGAGCAAATGCAGCTAGACTCACCAGGGCTTGTTTTCACACCCTCTGTTTTCTGCACCCCTCCTCTTCTTGCTTTGGGGAGCCTTGAAGAAGCAGAGACAGAACTCCATGGTAGCTATGCAACACCCAGCTGGATGGTCCATCCCTGCCCAGGACATCATGGTGGGCCCGGCAAGAAGCACAGTTTCCCTCTGGCTCCCATGGGGGTGACGCTGGCATCTGAAGCAAGTCAGAGCAGCATTGTGGCCCCAGGCAGCTGCCTCCCTCCTGTTCCACGGCCCAACAAGCATGACATCTCCTGTGTCTAGAGGAACCCAGCTGGTCATTTGGGGCCAGGGCAAAAGGAGAATCATGAAGGCAGTGTGGTGTGGTGGTTGGAGCAGCTCCTTGAGGTCCTGCAGTCCTTGGTAGCATCCTGCCACTTTCTAGCAGGGTGACCTTGGGCAAGTCACCTCACTTTTCTCAGCCTCAGTGTCCTCTGCAGTGCTGTTGGGAGAAACAAGTAGACAAGTTAGAGGAGCACCCAGCCTGGATCTGGCCACATAGTAGATGTTTAATAAGTGTGCTTTCTGCTTCTCCATTGCTGTGTGTATACATGTGTGCTAAGTTGTGTCTGACTCTTTGCGACCCCATGGACTGTAGCACGCCAGGCTCCTCTGTCCATGGGATTCTCCAGGCGAGAGTACTGGAGTGGGGTGCCATTGCCTCCTCCAGGGGATCTCCCTGACCCAGGGATTGAACCCACGCCTCCTGCCGCTCCAGCATTGCAGGTAACTGCTGCTGTTACTATTAGTATCTGATTTTTGTGATGACTCCAAGATCAAAGGCTGGACCTGCTCTATCCAATGACCCTCAATCTGGAGAGTTAAGCGAGGGTCCTCACCCTCAGGACAAGAAGCGTGGCAGCTGCCAGGGCAGGGCCAAAAAGGCAGCATGGCACTTGGCTGGGCTGGACGGACACACAGAAGGCTAGTGGGAGGTCCTCACTCAGGCGGTGAGCCAGCAAGTGTTCCTCTCAAACCCACCGTGTAACCAGCCAGGAGACAGACCACAGGAATCTGGGATCTTTATAGAATGTTTATTCAGCAGAAAATTAAGAACACTTACTTCCAATATGACAGGTCCTGGTCTCCAAGTTACTTATGAATCACTTGGCTATGTTACAAAACGCAAGCCAAAATTCTTAACTAGAGCCCTCAAACACCCTAAATCTTTGTACTCCTAGGAGAAAGAAACCTTCCCTTAGTCTGGGGCTAAGAGAGGGACCCTTAATAACCGCAAAGTAATTAAAGGAGTGCAGTACCCACCCCCCATCAAAGAAGGGGATATGCTCTAAGACCACTAGCAGATGCCTGGAACCACGGACAGCGCCAAACCCTGTATACCCTATATTTCTCCTATACTAGCAGCTGGGTAGTGTGTACAGCATGGATACAGTGGCCAAAGAGATGATTCATGTCTCAGGCGAGACAGAGGGGGTCAGCATGAGTTTTCATTGTTTCGATCTGCTACTCAGAATGGCACAGAATTTAAAACTTAAGCATTGTTTTTTTCTGGAATTTTCCATATAATAGTTTTGGACTGAAGTTGACCTCGGGAAACTGAAACTACAGAAAGTGAAATGGCTGAGAAGAGGACTACTGTATTTTTTTAAACAGTGATCCCCTCCCATGTGGCTGGCACTGTGCTAAGCAGGCCACTTGCCTTATCTCATTGCCAAAAGAGACTTGTAAGGAATTGTTGCCCCATTTACTGAAGCAGAACCTGGGACTTCAAAAGCTTAAGTGACTTGCTATTAAGAGGCAGAACCAGGATTCAAAACAGGTCTGTCCAACTCCTAGGCCAATCCTGCAAACACTCTTAATGTCACTGGACTTGACTCAGGTCACCTGAGTGTGAGTCTCAACAGTGCCATATAATGAGCCACAGGACCTCAAGTCAGTCAGTGTCCCTAATTGGGAATAAAAATGCCTGTGTTACTTGCTGCGAGAATTAGATTAAAATGCAAAAACTGTTTGTATTCTCTTCAATCTTTTATGAATGGCAGCAATTATTATGATCCCTCTTCTTACTCTGCATAGGTGTGAAGAAGTCACTGCTGACATAAATTCAGACAGGCTATATTCTTATTTCTCCTCTGAGTCGATTAGCAATGCAGGCAGCTTGGGAGCATTATTTTGCACAATGCCAATCATTAGCGCCAGGGGGATATGCCCAACGAACCTGCTTCATCCTAATTAATTAATTAATTGTGCAGCCTCTCAGTCGTGAGCATGGCCATGTTCCAGGATGAGCGCAAACAAGGTGACTCCTCATTGAGTCTCAAGGACCCAAAAAATATGGCCCTGCTGAGATCTGGGGCCAAAATCATTCTTACCTTAGTACCTAGAGCTGGGAGGCCGCTGGAACCTAGCATTCTTTCACCACTTCCTGCAATGTGGTTGATGCTGCCAGAACACAAGCTAATGGGCTAAAGTAATCAACAGTCATTGTAATTACAGTCGGACATAATTAATTTAATACCTTTGAGTCATTCAAAATTAATACCTCAGCCATTACATGATGAAACTGAGGCATAGAAGAATTACTGTCAAGGCTCACGGGTGTGAATAAAAAACCTCCCAGGCACTTGGCAGAGATTTAGGTTTAGGTCCCATTCCAAGTCTATCTGTTAATCAAACGCCCTCGTGGCTCCCACTAGTGGTGATCATTCGTGTGGCCAGCATGCACAGGGGCCAACCTGTTGAAAGCACACTCTCCCCAGGGAATAAATATACTCCCTGAGTGGCTATGGGTCCTGCATACAACTGGAGATGCCTGAAGTCCATTCTCTTTCTTTTTTTTCTTTTTTATCTCAGTTTTATTTATTCATTTTTTTTTTTTTTTACTTTACAATATTGTATTGGTTTTGCCATACATTGACATGAATCCACCATGGGGTGTACATGTGTTCCCCATCCTGAATCCCCCTCCCACTTCCCTCCCCATTCCATCCCTCTGGGTTATCCCAGTGCACCAGCCCCGTGCACCCTGTCTCATACGTCAAACCTGGACTGGCGATTCGTTTCACCTTTGATAACATACATGTTTCAATGCCATTCTCCCATATCATCCTGCCCTCGCCCTCTCCCACAGAGTCCAAAAGACTGTTCAATACATCTGTGTCTCTTTTGCTGTCTCGCATACAGGGTTATTGTTACCATCTTTCTAAATTCCATATATATGCATTAGTATACTGTATTGGTGTCTTTCTTTCTGGCTTACTTCACTCTGTATAATAGGCTCCAGTTTCATCCACCTCATTAGAACTGATTCTTTCTGATGGCTGTTTATGAAGATTGTAGGAATTTCATTTCACTGAATCAATCCTGTTCCCCAGTATAAGGATTTCTAAAGCTATTTCTCAGCATCATCTCTATCACCCACAGGGAAACTGAGGCACAGAGGAGGCTGTCCGCTCAAGATCACCTCATTACAGTGTAACTCAAAAGAAAACATTGTTTTCTTCACATAGACTGGAAAGATAATCCTCTAGGGGACCCAGAAGATAAAACACTGGACTGAAAATTTTAATACAGCATCCTTCATCCTGTCCTATTCTGTTTGTGTGAGCTGTTTATTTCTAAACTTATTCCCTGCCTGCCTTTTCCAATACAGGAGGAAGGAACTAACATTGATAAATGTATTTGGTAAGTTGGGTACTGGGCTCACATAATCTTACTAAAGTCTCCCAGCAACTATATAAGGAGAGTATGATTAGCCCCACTTCACAGATAAAGACTGAGGCCCTGAGATTTGTTGTTGTTGCTGTTGTTCAGTCCCTAAGCTGTGTCCAACTCTTCGTCACCCCATAGACTGCAGCACACCAGGCTTCCCTGTCCTTTACTATCTCCCAGAGTTTGCTCAAATTCATGTCCATTAAGTCAGTGATGCTATCTAACCATCTCATCCTCTGCCGCCCTTATCCATTTTTGCCTTCAATTTTTCCTAGCATCAGGGTCTTTTCAAATGAGTCAGCTCTTTGCATCAGGTGGCCTAAGTATTGGAGCTTCAGCTTCAGCATCAATCCTTCCAATAAATATTCAGGGTTGATTTCCTTTAGGATTGACTAGTTGGATCTCCTTGCTGTCCAAGGGACTCTCAGGAGTCTTTTCCAGCACCACAGCCCAAAAGTATCAATTCTTTGGCATCCAGCCTTCTTTATGGTCCAACTCTCACATCCATACATGACTACTGGAAAAACCATAGCTTTGACCGTATACACCTTTGTCAGCAAAGTGATGTCTCTGCTTTTTAATACACTGTCTAGGTTGGTCATAGTTTTCCTTCCAAGGAGCAAACATCTTTTAATTTCATGGCTGTAGTGACCATCTGCAATGATTTTGGAGCCCAAGAAAATAAAATCTGTCATTGCTTCCACTTTTTCCCCTTCTATTTGCCATGAAATGATTGGACCAGATGCCATGATCTTGCTTTTTGAATGTTGAGTTTCAAGTCAGCTTTTTCACTCTCCTCTTTCACCTTCATCAAGAGGCTTTTTAGTTCCTCTTCACTTTCTGCCATTAGAGTGGTATCATCTACATATCTGAGGTTGTTTATATTTCTCCCGGCAATCTTGATTCCAGCTTGTGATTCAATATTATGTCATAAGTAAAGACAGAAATGTTCTTTCTGATTCCAGAGCCACAGCATGACCCAACCTCATTCCCCAGAAGCTCTCACTTCCCCTTAGTCTTCCTTGCAAAGCCCACAGTTCAAGCAAGAGAACTATATCCTCCTCAAAGTGGTGAAAAGATGGCACTCTTTTCCCACTTTCCAGTGATATCAGAATCCTCCCTTGATGACTTTTTTAATATAGCATTTATTGTTTCTTCTGATTACAAAAATGCTCTACATTCTCGTAGAATATTAGGAAAATATAAAGAAGAAAATTGAAATTGCCCACAACCTTACCCTCCAAAGATAACCCCTATCACCATATTTGTACATTTCTGTCCAGACAGATAAATGTAGGTTTGAGCAGAGGGATAGATAAAGGATTTCTATAAATTTGATATCATACCATATAAGCATTTTGTATCTTCTTTCTTTGCTTAATATTATTCTTTCCTAGATCAATATTATTCTTCAAAAAATATGCTTTTATACTGAGTTTGTTCTAGTTATCAAAAGTAATAGATGTTCATTATAAAAATATTAGAAAAGAAAAGGCCAAAGAAGGAATAATATAGCCATAACTTTGTAACTTCACCAGCCAGGGATCCCACAGTTATTACTTTTGTATATAATCTTCACTGCTTGCTGTGTTTTTACTAAGGGGGCATGTGGATGACCCTGGCTGGGTGTTCTCTGGCTTCATTGTGATGCCTGAGAAAGAAGGAAAGACATGGGGTGCTGTTTTCAGAAACAATCTCAATCTTTTAAGTCTCTTACATGGCCAGGAATCCAGCATTCCTTAAACCTCTGTAATTGCAAGTATTTCCCAGCATATTTTATTTGCTTGTTATCAGAAATCCACATCTGGCCTGCCTCGTGCTGAGTTGGGCTGATTTTCCATTAGGCTATTTATAGTTAGAGAGTTGTTATTTTATTTTTTGCAGGTGAATTAGAAGATGGTGTACAAAATGTTGGGTTTTGCAGTGTCAATAGTCTCAGTTAAATTAATAAGACCACATTAAAAACTCTTAAAATTATGGGTTCACACCCAGAATTACAGCCCTGACATCTTAGATTAGAAAGAAGCTTTAACGTCCATTCAAAGCTTGGATGTCCTTGACAACACCCCCAGTCCTGGCCATCCAGTCACTACTAGATGACCCCCAGTGTGGGGAATACTGGGGGAGTACCCATCCCACCTGCTAGGAACTAGCTCATCTCTGAGCGTCACAGTCTGTTAAAAAGTGTTTTTTTCTTCTGTTGAAATGAAATACACACTAGAGCATCTGTCCTTGGTTTTGTGTCTACTGCTGGAATATATACCGCCCTTTAGAAATTCAAAGAAACATAGCACCTCCCCCTCATACCATTCCCTATGTTTGAGAGTGCTGCATGTTAATGGACATTATTGATACCATTGGGTCTCTTTTGTCTAACTTCAGCCTACATTCCATGCTGATTTTTTTTATGGATTCAAGATAATC
The DNA here is from genome assembly GCF_014754425.2 of Oryx dammah. Classification (NCBI taxonomy): domain Eukaryota; kingdom Metazoa; phylum Chordata; class Mammalia; order Artiodactyla; family Bovidae; genus Oryx; species Oryx dammah. The sequence continues at coordinate 69,772,760 of NW_024070209.1, forward strand.
TTGTGAAGTTGCCCATGAGATATTCATAGCAAACACGGGGCATATTCCAGACATAAAATTGCAGTAATTACCTGTGGAGGAGGAAAGGGCCGTGAGAGAAAAAAATAGCATTAAGCCTAGCCACAAGGCTGGTCCTGCTTTACATACAGAACTTTAATTAATAAAATGACAAACACTAGTGGTGCATAATTGGAAAGTCTATCAGGGCCCACCAAGAGAGCGGGGGAAGGTCTGGAAAGGGCTGGCTGGAGCCAGAAGATATAATTGCTGGTGGCGTGCTCCTGGCATTGTCTCTTTTCACTTGTCTCATTTGCTGTCAGCATATAAAAGAATTTATTAGTCAAAAGCTGTCACTTATAGCCTATATCTATTAGAATGGGTCTTGGAAGGATAAAAACTTTATTGTTACAGGTTCCAACAAGTTTTACATCCCATAAATATTATGTAGGATTTGTATAGCATTTCTCATATTTGTGTGAATACATTTGAGATACCCATAGACATACACACATTTGTAACTATTAATTTTCTGGCAGAGGCAGAAAAAATCCACTATCTCCATTATTCTCCCCAATATTGTTTCTGTGCTAATACCTTGTTAAAATATAAATTCCGATTCAGCAGGTCTAGGGTAGGGCCTGAGACCCTGCATTTCTAACAACCTCCCAGGACACACCAACACGGATGATTCATAGGCCACACTTTGAGCACCAAGTATCTAGAAAACCTTCACAATAACACATCCAAAAGATTAAGTATCACCATAATATGTTACACTAGTATAGTGCTATAGACACGGTGGAAACAGCATAGCCCATAGCATGGAATCCAGGTCTGCAGTATATGAGCGTAGTGACCGTGCAGGATGGGCATGGTCTTAGATTCCACATCCAAAAAATGGGTATGATCATTTCTGTAGGAAGGGATGTTATGAGTGTAAAATGAGACAGAATATATACAAGCCCATAGTACAGCTCTCTAATATTTAATTAAAAAATCAGTTAATGAAGTGCTTTATCCTATAGGCGACCTAGAGAAAAGTTAGTCTTACTAAGATCAAATTCCAAGACTGCTTTTTGCCTGCTCTGGGTACCTGAACTTGACTGTCAAGATCAAACCAGTCTACCTGATTTGAGTATCTGTATAAAGTGATATCAAAAGGGTTTTTGAACCTAGGACTATATAAGGAAAATGGAAGAGTTTGAAAAGGACTTGAGCCTTCTGTCTGTTCTGGGAATCGCATGTAGTTCCTCTGTGTAGTTGCATGCTCAGTTACTAAGTCATGTTCTTAGATACAAGTAATTAATAAAAGATATTCTGTAAGAACTGACATCAGTCATCCAGTCCTTCTAAGAAATTGGAGAGGACCTTACGCTGTAGGTCCAAGATGAAAGTTGTGGTCCTGTTTGCATCCTCAGATCATCCCTATTCACTCTAAGCCCACAAATCTCTCACTCTCAAGGTCATTCTGAGTCTTTGTCCAGGGGTAATGTAGCAGCCATGTGAGGACCTTCTGCTGAGGAATACATCCTCCCCCACTGCAGGAAAACCACTCTTTATCTTGGTGATGGTGGGCACATCATAAGTCATTTTTTAGCTATTTACGAATTGCTTCTTACTCAAAGTCCAAGATGAAAATGGACCCCCCACCAAGAAGGCCAGGCTGCTTCCTGCACAAAGTAGCTTGCTCTCCCCAGTGGTCTCAGCCTAGGCTGCACTTTAGAATCGCCTGGAGAGATCTGAAGAGTGGCCAATGCCAGGAGCTATCCAAGGCTAATTAAGTCAGAGCCTCTGGGGTGGAGTACAAGGTGTGGGGGAGCAAGAAACTTCCAGGTGATTCTAATCTGCCATAAAGGTTGAAAACCCCCCTGTTTAACCATTTCATTCACCATAGTGTGAGCTCTACTTTCATGTTCCTTATTTCATTCAATCTTTATAACCACATTTTAAGGCCAACAGGGAAGATATGGTTATTATCATAAGTTTGTCTCTAAGAAAACAGAGATTCAGAAAGGGTAAGTGGTTGGCTTAAAGTCATACAGTTAATTTTTGTTGGCCTTGGAGCACAAACTCCAAGTAATCCCATTGTCAACAGGCAAGGAAACAAAGACAGTCTGACAAGCCACTGGAGAATGAATGTTGATACAAAGATTCTTCTGGTACTTTCTAGAAAGGAAATGGAGTGAGTGGTAGGAGCACAAGGACAAGGCCCTAGAGGCTGCTGTCTAGTACCAGGCTTCTCTACAGATTTTAATGCAGTAGGGTTGGGGTCAGGCCCAAGATTCTGTATCTCTAACAAGTTCCCAGGTAACATGGATGATACCAGTCTGAAGATCACTCCCTAAGTAGCAAAGCACTGACTGACTCTTAGAGGCAGAATCTGGAATCACTGGAAAAAGTATAGGTGAAGATGGTTAAGTGAAAGACTATCAGTTCTGCGCTGCCTGTATCTTGAGAAAGAACAGCATCTGCCTGGATACATCATCTTACCAAATAGTCAATGGATAAAAACATAAATGGCCAAAAAACAAGCTTTGCTGGCTGCTCACTGGCTACCAGTAGGCAATCTTACTCCAAACCTTTTGCATTCGTTTCTAGAACTAGACTTTGCTGAAACTCAGACAGTGCATCCCTGGGCTTGAGTTTGGCTATAGATATATGTTTTCAAAATAGATGGTAATACTGTAAAATGAAAGTTTAATTCTTCTCTTTATCTATAGCACTGAACAGTTGGATCAAGTGGCCATCTTAACCCAAGTCCTGACTATCTTACGTCAGGTGTCTTGACTGTCTTATGTCTACACTGTCAAGTGGCTCAGATTATTTTCCCTCTTGCCATACTCAGCACAGTTGCCATTATTCATTTAAATTCAGACTTCCTCACTAGATAATAAACTCCTTGAAAGCAGGGAAGATATGCATAATCAGTTCAGAGTCGATACGCGATAATTATTTGCTGAATGAGTGAATGGTCATCTCTTTCAAGAGGGATCCTGGGTCACCACCTCAGGAGCTCAGGATGCCATCCTTAGCACCATCTCTTGGCAGCCATCCCAGTTCTCTCTTGCCCAGGCTTACTGTCATAAAATATAGTGAATAGTGCAGAAAGATGGAGAAAGCTCAGCAGTCACTGGCCAGTGGCACCAATGTCTATGAGACAGGACTGTATCTCACCAACCTGTTTATACCACTAACAGAATCTACTTCAAATGTAGTTTCCTAAGAGCAGCCGAGAGGTATGCAGTTTTGACTAGCGTCATTGGCTGTGAAGTGGGTAGACCCTCCCCGCTTTCCTGGAACCCGACCCCTGGAATGCAGGAAAATGCTAAGGAGCATCACAGGATGCAGAGCTGGTTTGCGTCCCTGAGAGGAGGACCTGGTAAAGAGGAGGGTTTTCCTGTGTATGTGTACATTTTTGTTCCTTTTGACATCGATCCGTGCCTGTCATGTCCGTACACTTGACAACTACTGTGAATTCAAGGTCAATAACGCAGTCCCTGCTTTGAAGGAACTAGTGGCCCAACAGGGCTGAGGGTAGGGAGGGAAAACGAAGTGGCAGAGCTATACCCCGTGATGGCCCCACCAGCCTCAGTTATAAGATTTCAGATGAGTGGGAGGTCATTTCTGAGATAGATAAGAAATGGCTCCATGAACAAAAAGGTTTATTATTTATAAGTGGCAAGAAGGAAAGAGCAGGTAGAAGAATGGAAGGATTAAAAGCAAGGAAGCAGAAAAATGAATGGCAAGTGCAAATCTGGCATGTAGGCTAGTCGGGGGTATCTAAGAACCCACTTCATTGAGCCTCCATGTGTGGACTCCCAGGTAAAAACTTCAGCAGATCCCACTACTTACCTGGTCACTCTAAGGTAATGCAGACCTAAAGTCACTTCAAAACCCCAAACACAGGCCTATGTAGAAAACAAAACTTCCCTCTCACTTTGATGTCTGGGCTTCGTCCTTTCCCCTCCACCCACCATGCTTGGCCTTATTGCAGATGAAAAGGCTGAAATCGGGGAGAGGGTGGTCATTGATCTCTCTCTTCATCACCCAACTCTCCTCCTCTTCTTGCTAACTGACCCTTCAAGATCTTAAGTGTGGGGAAGGAGAAGAGATAAGGGGAACAGGGAATCTCTTACTGGGCCCAGCCCGTTGTGGTGATCTTCATTGGTATTCTCCAGACATGACAAGTATTTAAGGATTTACTATTTCTTACAGGGGAGATATTTGTGGTTTCTTTGGAGATCTGCTTTTTCCCCAGTCCCTCCGCTATGGCTGGGCATCTGTTGCCTTGGCTAGGGCATATGTGTCTCTCCCGTCCAGGTGGACACTTAGTCCTTCCCCTGCCCTTGAGCATCTCAGTATACCTGCAGCTGCTTTCTGCTGAGTTATATTTTCCCCTCCAAACAGCCCTCTCAGGTACGATCTGAAATGACTGACATGGGCTCCTTTGTACACAGCTCACTCTAGTGTAGCCTACGTGCAAGCCTTTTTTTTTTTTTTTTTTCCTTTTGCCTCCGCAAACTCTGGGAATGCAAGCCACCCAAAATTGTCACTCTGCCTCTGTTCTGCCATCAGAGAAGCTAACCACCCTCTTGTTTATACTTCAGGTTTTTCCAGATGAGAGACAGACCCTAATCCACTGTGCTCCCAAATTGCACGGGATGAATGTCGAGTACTTGATGTGGGATCCTTGAAACCACTCTCTCATCAGTTGGGGTGAAGAGACAGCCTTCCTCAAAGTGAGGTGGAACTCATGATACACCAAAAGCACTTTCCCAAAACTCTCTCCTAGTAGTCAGCCACCAACTTTTTTTACATCCAGTGTATGGACAAGGGATAAAGAATTGTGTACCCTGTTTTCATCCACCTGTCTTGAAAGCCCTGTACTGCACTGTGCTGTCAGACTTTCCATTGAAATGCAGTATCTATTGCCTCTGTGCTTCAACCAGAATTCCTTTTTAACCTTTTGTTCCACTATTTATTACCTCATTCAATTGTCTCTATAACCTTGTAAGTTTAAAATAATTCCCATCTTAGAGAATAGAGAACTGAGCTTCACATTTACTGAAGTGGCAGGAACAAGTTTTTGCATCCAGATCTCTCAGACTCCAGAGCTCTTAGACCATCCTAGGATGATACATGTAGCTCTGCAAAAGAACTCAATAAACATCTATTGAATGACTGGAAAGTTGATTTGCCTAGATTATAGGGGAATGTGAATGGCTTGCTATTAATTGATAGAGAGTGAGAAACCATTGAAGAGTCACAGATGGCAGTGATAAACAGGAAAATGTGACAGAGATACAAAAGAATTTAGAAGAGAGAAAGAATGGATAGAGAGGCACGTTTGGAGGCTATGGAATCTAGAGTACAATGAGTAAGTTGTAAAGGACATGGTGAATGTTACTTTAGACTAATGAGAATAAAAGACAGGTTGAAAGGATTTACGAGAATGGGCAACAAGGAAATTGAAGCAGTGGTTACATACCAGTTTTCGAAGATGTTAACATGTGAATTGACGTATAGAAAGAGACTGTAAGCCAGAGCAGCCAGCAGGATCAAATAAAGGATATTTTTCCAGGAGAAGTGAAACCTGATCTTGTTTGTAGACAGAGGAGCCAGAAAGTAGAGAGACTTCGAAGGCGCTGAAGAAAGGAAGGACAGAGGTTGCAGGGTGAAAAGAAAAAGGGTTAACATAGAAGAAAGCGGAGAGTACATGTTCCTCTAAAACAGGCAAGGAAGAGAGAAGATGGATAAATAGATACTTATGCTATGGGGAAAAAAAAGAGATTGAAGGAGAATGCACTTGATATAGTAAATCTTCATCAGTAAAGTAGGAATCAAAAGAATAAATTGGGTGTTGGGGACCAGAGGGTGACAAAATCACTGTTTGAGGAAGAGTTTGAAACACCCATTGTACCACATGTGTTAAGAAATCAGCTGTGGAAATCACCAGCGGATGAATAAGTATCACCAGTCATCCAGGACACTGAGGCTCCACTGGTCCAAATCAGCACCATTCTGTGGCCAGGGAGCAAAAAAAGCAAAAAGTATGTGGCAAGCATCATCCCAAGCTGGGCACTGCAGGACGATGAGCTGAGGGCAGAAGGAGCTTCATTAGCAAGAGTCGGGTTAAAATTTCCAACCATGGCATCCAAACCGCTCAAGAAAACCGAGTGGAGCCAGTGAAAAAATGTAACAGATTTGGGAAATTATGCTAGGGATGTGCAGTGGAGACAAGTATTTGCTACCCAGGATGCAGGGAGATGGGAAAGATAGAAGTGAAGAGGCTATGGTTATACAGAGCAGGCTCACCAGGCTCAGCTCTCAGAAACAGAAGAGCACATGGGCACCACAATGCCAGGGGTGGCTTGTTAGTGAAGCGTTGGTATGCAACAGAGTGAGGGGTCTTCTGCTTCAAGTGCTGCATAGCATATGACCTCTTTAATCAAACTGTGAGGCAACCGTGAACTCAGAGACTGAGAGAAAAGGAGTAGTGATTTACAAAGAAGCATGTTTCCAGACAATGAGAATCAGAGAAAAGGAGGCACCATAGCCAAGGAAAGCTCCAGGTTGCCATAGGACATATATTGTCTTCCTTTCCTTTTTTATTACAAGGATCTGAACAGGAATATTTAGGACGGTGATATGCTGTAGTTGTCCTAAGTTTTAAATGTTGCTGTAGACTTTCTATCAAACCTGCAACCTCTATTATTTTAAGCACAAAGACCAGAGACCTTGTTTATAGTATATACTGCCTCTGGGCATGACTGTACTGAAACTTTCTGAGATAAATTAGTTATTCCCTTTCGTATGTCTTAGGGTACAATGCCATAGAAACCTTTAATAAAGACACAATGAAAACATATAATTGTATCTTGCTTTAGGCAAAGTGTACACCCTCATTCTGAAAGAAATCATATTTTCAAATGTTGATAGGTAGATTCTTGTCTCACCCTTGCCCACCAATGGCCACAGGTATTGAGTCACAGGGTCTCCAGTTAGCTAACAAATGACATGGTACCATTCAAATAAGATTATTAGTCTTTAAAAGGAATAAAAATCAATGATACCTGAATCACTAAAAGAAATTGAATCGCCAAATCACTTGCCTAAGGTTACAAAGTGAATTGGGACCACAGACAAGACTCTTTGAATCCTCTTTAGAAAGTTCATTTAATACCCACTGATCTTAGAAGGCAGAAGCCTGTGAAATTTAGGATGATGCCATCAACCTGAACAAAGTTCCAAAATTGCCCATCAGTTTCCCCTCCCATCTCCTTGAACCTTGGTGAAAATGGGAGACAATGAACAAAGTCAGGCTATGGTTGGCCGGCTCTCCTCACAGGAAGACCTGGGCTGAGTCTCCAGCAAAATCCTTAAGAATTCCAGAAATGTGACCTACAGTTTCCTTTCAACAGTAACACCTTGTCCTTCTGACTCTTCTCTTCCTTGCAGCTCCGAATGTCCTGGCTCATCCGTGGAGTCCTGCAGGGAAATGTCTCCTTGATGCTGGTGGAGAACAAAACCGGGAAGGAACAAAGCCGAATGATCTGGCATGTTGCCGCCCTGGAAGGCTTGAGCCTGTGGCAGTGGACGGTGCTGCCTCTCCTCGAGGTGGCTGACAGGTGGGCCTTTACCCGTCCCATCTGTCCCTCTTCCTCTGTCATCCAGAATGCAAGAGGGAGCCTGTCCACCCTCCTGCCACTCCTTCTATCCAGATCTCACACACACATGCACACACACAAATGTTCACACACACACTTTCTGGAGACCTACAGGAAGCACTGACACTCTGAGGGATTTCCATGCTAATGAGCACTCATCTCTCACACCTCTGGCCTAGCCTGATTGGCTCCCTCTTGTATCTGTAGGAAAAAGTAAAACTGAACAACTCATAGGATAATAATCAGGCTTTATATGTATATGGCATTTTCTCTTAATTAACGGATATTGCCTTACTTTCCCATTTGACATTTTAGTTATTCCTTATTAGCGACAAGAAAACCTGTGACATAGGTAGGACATACCTCATGTATCCCCATTTCTGCCCTTTGACAAGGTTCTCCTTCACTGAGAACCAAAGAGATGAAGCACCAGCAGGTCAGCACTGGAGTGAGGACAGGTGCTCCAGCCAACCCCAGTCCAGTGCTCCTATAAGTCTGGTCCCCAAGGCAGGTGAATAAGAATTATTCAGTAAACAAGGGAGTGCTTGTACCAGAGGCCCAGATTCCTAGTTAGATTCTAAGACTAATGACCTTTGTAACCTTGAACTCCTCTGGGCCTCAGTCTCCTCATCTTAAACTGAGAGGGTTGGATTACAAGATCCTTAATGCCTTGTGGCTCTGAAATGGAGTGGTAACTGCTCGGCTGCCACTTGTCTGCCCAGGATGGCACCAGTCTGCCACCTGCAGTCAGCCTGGAGCAAGCAGCACCTGACCACCCCAGCTGCTCATGTGGTGCTCCGCTGTGTCACACTGAACCCTCAATGACTGGAGCTGATCTGTTCCAGACCAAAAAGTAAGGGAGCAGGGAGGGAGTCATGTATATAAATGGACCTGGTAAATGGATCTGGAAGGGATCTTCAAGCCATCTTTAACAGGCTAAATGTCAAACCGGACAATCCAGAGCAGCCTCTACGTTCGACTCCCCAAACAATTTGCCGTCCTAGTGGATCCTTCGAAAAATGAGGGCAAAGAGCTTCAGGTAAAGGGGAGGGTGATTCCAGTTGGTACAGTTTGTAAATATAAAGCTGAGTCTCAAATTCTTCACCCAGACTTCAGTCTGCTGATTTCTAAGAGCTCATAACTCAAGCTGAGCTGTCACAGGAAAACGCCATCGGCCTCTGAGAACCAGCTCCCTACTCCCTAGGATGTAAATGGGTTAAAGATCAAAGCTCTCGGACATCCCAGGGCTCAGCACTGCCCCCAGGACAAATGGATTTAATTAAAGTGGAGGAAGGGGCAGCGTGGGCGCCCTCACCCTAGACTAGTCTTTTGTCCTTTGGGATTGTGGGGGCTGTGTGCAGGGGATGGAGAACCGGCAGGTTATGCCAGAGTCCTCCCTTCTGGGAGATGCTAAATTAATTCAGATGAATCAAAATGTTTTTTTCCCCTCAATCCAGCTAGTCCTCTCTCTTTCATAGCCACTCCAGGGGATTTAAGGCCAGTAAGATGTTGACTCTGTTCACTTCCATCGGCTCAAGTTTTGTTTGAAGGAGACTTTGTTCTCAGCCTCCCTCCTTCCTGTTAAAAGATGTTTACCAGCCTGACATTTCCAATATTAATAGTGAGACCAAACTGTCCAGTGGGGATTGAGACAAAGGCCAGCCTGGTTGGATGATGCCTCATGACCTAATAAATGTGCAATTATGCAAGTGGTCCTGTGCACCAGGAGCCTGCACGCCACTGACGTGCTCTGATGTGGGATGCTGGCCTCCCCCTCCCTGGAACTAGAGGTGATAGAGGAAGGCATCCAGACCCTGAGGCAATGGAACTGCAGGAGAAGGAGGCAGAGCAGTTTTCACATGCTAAAATCCACCACGACTGTATGTGTGGCTGCCCCATAAAACTGAAGACCTGTGGATGGCAGAGCACAGGCTTTAGAGTCAGAGAGTCCCAAACTTAAGAACTGGCTCAGCCACTTACTAGCTGTGTGACCTCAGCCAACTGAACCTCTCTGGGCCTGCAACTGCACCCACAACTGCAACATGAGCATAATACCAGTACAACGTTACAGGATTGTTATAAGACTAAAAATGACTGTCAAAAGCATCTATGTCTAGTACATATCAGTAAGTTTTATTTCCCACACCCTCCATCATCATCCCTTAGTTTATGGTCTCAGATAATTTATTGAATAAATGGAACAAACCACAAACTCCAATCTTCTAAGTCAAGCCATATTCAATTATACAGAGATAGTAAAGTCTACCTCTTAGGCTTGGAGAAGTAAAGTGCTTGGTGAACTGCCTGGCGCACAGTAAATGCTTAGTAATAACTACTAATAATAACAATGATTTAGTAGTAATAATAATATCTCCCCATCTAATGCCTCAGAAGAGGCTAAGATGGCCAATTTAGCAATAGTAACCAGTAATGAAATCCTAGGGTGGGGGTTAGGGTTCTTATGAATTGGTGATCATCAATGCTCTGTAGGCTTCTTATAAGGGAAAGCACATTATCCTTCTTACTTTCAGACAGTGTACTGTAGCTGCCTGGATACCCAGAAAATGAAAATGGGAGGATAGTGAAGGTAGAGGAAGGAAATAAATGAGGGAAAGAGAAAAAGAAAATTGATAAAAACAAAACAAAACAACAACAACAACAACAACAAAAACCCAAAGGTTAACTCCCTTCCTCCTGACCCTGAGGTAGGTGTTAGCATCTTACCATCTGCCCACATCCCATGAAGTATCATTAGGCAAGTCCTTGCTTCAGTTATTCAGCACCTGCCTCCTGGACAGCTCCCCAGTCATGGCCCTTTAGAGGGTGAGGACTTCATTCCCTGTGCTGTCCCAAACCACCATCTGCTCCGAGGTTGCCCAACCTCCGCACATTACCAAGTTTTAAAAGCAACTTTATTAGTGCTTAAAGATTAGCCCTAAAGAGCTCCCAGGCTCTGGACATTCCTCATAGCCCCCGGGTATTACACGAAACTAGTGCCTGCCTAGACATGGGAGTGACATCCAGTCTTGTCTCCTTGCCTGCATGTCTTATCCCCACCCAGTCCAGTCTGCACAAGGAAGCTGGAATAAACTTTTTGAAATGTAAATCTAATCATTTCCCATTTTTAACATGCTTCCATGGCTTCTGTGGTTTTTTGAGTGCCTTTCAATTTCCTTTAAACAAACTCTTCATTTAGCCCCACATGTGATCTATCCAACCATAATCTCACCAGCCTCTTTTTATACTATTCTTCTGTTATTCTACCTGCTAACCTCATTAAGCTTCTTTCAACTCAATTGCACCGTGGTAAGTTCTTACTTCCAGACTTTTGCACCTGCCGTTCCCTCCACAGGCAGTGTTCTTCCACCTTCCATCTTCCTGACTGCTACTTTTCCTTAGCTTTTCAAAGAAGCCTCACAAAATCCCTAGACTATGTAGTATACCTACAGTATAGTCTCATGGTTCTTGAAACACTCCTACACTACCTTGTCACTCAGTGATATCTGTTTTTTATTATCTGAATATACACATCAACGAGGCAGGAATCAGGTCTGACTTACACTGCACTGCTCCCCAGTCATCTAATGCCATACCTAACACAGAGTATACCCAATAGATGCATGTTGACAGAATGAAGTATTGAGAGAAATTGCTGTATTCTCAAATTCTGGCTGAATTAAGTGAGAATTTCACTTGTTGGAATCCATCTAACATTCCTCCTCTGTTCAACCTGCATCTAACAGAGCAGATAGAATCACTTTATAAGAAATACTACTAAACAGAGTTCTGTATATCAAAACAATGCCTGTGTCCCATCAGATGAACCCAAACAGCAATTGTTACTCTCGTGACAAGGTATTTTCTTTAGAGACTTGCCTGGTATCTGTGCTTCCATTGTCTCTGGGCACTGACCTGTCAGGATCACTTTGTAAAAAAAGACTTTGATCTTAATTGTGTGCCCTGGTCCTTGTAAGTAGGGAGATCCAGAACTGGGCACTTGAGAGCTATATTCAGATTGTTCCCACCACACAGTAGTCCTTCCATGAAGACTCAGAGAATATGCCATAAGTATATAAAGGCCGCTGACAGGGAGGCATTGATCCATGGAAGGATATTTCTCCTGTCCATTTACAAACAGGCAAAGTAATAGAAATAATGCCATAGTCTGTCATCGTTATGAAATGGTATTAACTTTACAACCTACTATAAATAGTAACAAGAGAAATCTCCAAGAGCAGTAAGTGCCCAAGATGTTTTGAGCAGTGGTAACATCCCTGGAATACAGATGTGTGCTCTCAAGGTAATTTTGAAGGACAGCACTAATTCAAATACTGGCTTGATGTGGGCTTAAAAGTTATCTTGTTACTTTACCTCTACCTCATATAACTGCTTTCTCTATTCTCTCCCCACCTCATCAGCTTCCCTCCTCGCCTCGCCATTCAACTGCCACTCTTACCACTAGAATTAATTCTACCTTTTCTCAAAATAGAAAAAAAAAAAAAAGGATGAGTTCTCTCCCTTTATTCTAATTTTTAGCCTCTTGCAGGGACATACCCTAGTTTTCCTCTTTATAATGATATATCCTAGTAAGTTAAGCACAGTGCTCCCGCACCATGCTAAGCTTTGACATGCTTACAGCACAGAAGCAGGTGCTAAGTTCAACTCATTATGAAGTGGATTTGGAAACACCATGGATCAAACTGTGCCCCACAAATCACTGCATTGTACAGCCAAATAGAATGTACATAACTTACCACACATGTGTAGGCTTCATTTGCTAGTATTATCATTATTAAGGCTTTTAGCTGCTCACTAAATACACAGTCTAACAAGAAGAAAATGTTCCCTCTGGAGATATTTAGATGTCTGTTCCCTCTGCATCCTTTGTCCTAATGACAAGTGGTATGCTTCACAAACACATCTTTTAAACGGGATCAGCTGGGCTGAGAGTTATGGCTTCATGTACTTAGCCCAGAAACTCCACAGAGGCAAGGTTTTTCTCCTAATATGCTCTTGTTTCTCATCTACAGAATCCCCATTTTACATACACAATACTCTCTCTTTGTGTAGTGTCTTCTGTGATGAGACCAGCATGAGAGGGACATTTTCATTACTTATTCTCACCTGAATAGAGAAGTACACAGTGAGTGGAAATCCAGAGATTTCCAACAAACCTTATTTTGCAGGCCTAGGTACATTCCTGAAAAAGTTGTATTTGATTCATATTTTTGTAAGTTGAATCACAACTTCCTCATAGAGCCATGGAAATTGTAGACAATGATTAGAACTAACATTTGTTGAGTACTCACTGCCTAGCTGTCACTGTAACAAGTGCTTAATATGCATTATCTCATTTCAACCTTAAAACAGTTGCTTGGGATAGATTCTATAATTAATCCTCTTTTTAATAATAGGAACTGAGGTCTAAAGAGGAGAAATAATTTTCCCTTGATCCCGAAGCTAGTCTGCTTCCTATGTACATATGTGAAGAAATGTGCTTGACATGTAGTTGAAAACTTGGTAGATGGTAGCCATTATAATTAACAAAATATTTTGGTTTGGGTTTTTTTTTAGGCTACACCTCTTACTCATTTTGAGTTAGTTTCCTTTACCTCATCCACTCCTTGAAGTCCATCATCTTAATTCCCTACCATGAGCTCCTGCTAAAGACCTCTCCCTGCCCAGCACTACCCGCCCTGCCTTCCTTCTTTCACACCTCCAGCCAACCAGCATCACCACCAAAGAAGATTCTTCCCACTTCCTTCCAGGCCATTGTGCCGGTCAGTTCAGTTCAGTTCAGTTGCTCAGTCGTGTCTGACTATTTGTGATCTCATGAACCATGGCTCGCCAGGCCTCCCTGTCCACCACCAACTCCCGAAGTTTACCCAAACTCATGTCCTTTCGGTCAGTGATGCCATCCAACCATCTCATCCTCTGTTGTCCCCTTCTCCTCTCACCTTCAAACTTTCCCAGCATCAGGGTCTTTTCAAATGAGTCAGCTCTTTGCATCAGGTGGCCAAAGTATTGGAGTTTCAGCTTCAACATCAGTCCTTCCAATGAACACACAGGACTGATCTCCTTTAGGATGGACTGGTTGGATCTCCTTGCAGTCCAAGGGTCTCTCAAGAGTCTTCTCCAACACCACAGTTCAAAAGCATCAATTCTTCAGTGCTCAGCTTTCTTTATAGTCCAACTCTCACATCCATACATGACTACTGGAAAAATTGTGCCGGTCACCATGTGCCTTTTTAAATCACCACTCTGGTATACCTTTGATGCTTCCCTGGTGGCTCAGACAGTAACGAGTCTGCCTGCAGTGCAGGGGATGTGGGTTTGATCCCTGGGTTGGGAAGATCCCAGAGAAGGGAATGGTAACCCACTCCAGTATTCTTGCCTGGAGAATTCCATGGACAGATGAGCCTGGCGGTCTATAATCTATGGGGTCACAAAGGGTTGGACCAACTGAGTGACTGAGCATGCACACACAAGCCCATCAAGCTCAAGCTTTTCACAAGTCACTTGCCGTTGCTATCCTTAACTTCCCAGAGGGAGGAGGAACTAGCACCTTAGAGCACTAGACCCCACTCCTTAAAGCCCATTCTGCCTCCCCCAGCTTGTCCTTCGTCCTGCAGTAGTGCAGATGTGCAGGGAGAAGCCTGCAGCTGCAGGGAGGCCTGCAGCCAGCCTAGGGCTAACTTTATCCTGCACCCCACCCCCAGGGGCGGTTAGTCATTGACCCAACCATGTTGGGTGCATTGAACACACTTTGGTAACTAGGCTTGTGATACATGATATGGTAGTTGGGGTAACACTACCCAGAATAACATTAAACCTCCAATCCTTGGGCTGTGCAAAAAGAAACATATTTCTGACTCATGTGAAAGCAAAAATGAATGTACCAGTTGGCGAGTAGCCTTCCATCTGGTCATTCAAAGATCCAGCTTCTTTCTCTCTGTGGATCCATCCTTTTCTCCAGTTTTGACTCCTTTGCCTTCAGACAGCCAATGAGGAAAGAGGACTGGAGGATCCTTGCATAGGAAGATTTTTATGAGTCATCACATCAGCTCACTTTCCATTAGCTACAACTCAGTTACCTAGCCATCACTAACTGCATGCAGCAGATGCTGGGGTATATAGAAAAAAGGGAAATAGGTTTGATGAAAAAATACGTGTGTGTTTCGTATGATGGGTTAAATCAAGGAATAGAGCCTCCATCTTTGGCATCAATCAGACTGTCATTCGAGAATACTGATTCCTTATGTAGCTACTCTGGGCATTGATTAGTCTTCTCCAAGAACCTTCATAATTCAAGGCTGAAATCAATTCCAGGATCTATTCTAAGGTGCGTACGTGCATGCATGCTAAGTTGTTTCAGTCATGTCCAACTCATTGCGATCCTATGGACTGTAGCCTGCCAAGCTTCTCTGTCCATGGGATCCTCCAGGCAAGAATACTGGAGTGGGTTGCCATGCCCTTCTCCTCTATTTTAAGGTATGAATGTTGTATTCCTCAAATTTTATGATGTAGCAAAACCTCACTTTCTCACTTTTAGGGAGAATTTCTCTCAGTAAAATATTCCTTCTAAAAATTAATTAATTAATTAACTAATTAAGCAAATAATAGGAAAAGTATTTTGAAAAGACTTTAGCAGGACATTTTAGGACAGTGGTTTCCAAAATTGGCTGAACATTATACTTACCTAGAAAACTTGCTTTCAGAGAAGGCAATGGCACCCCACTCCAGTACTCTTGCCTGGAAAATCCCATGGTCAGAGGAGCCTGGTGGGCTGCAGTCCATGGGGTCGCTAAGAGTCGGACATGACTGAGTGACTTCACTTTCAGTTTTCACTATCATGCATTGGAGAAGGAAATGGCAACCCACTCCAGTGTTCTTGCCTGGAGAATCCCAGGGACAGGGGAGCCTGGTGGGCTGCCATCTAGGGGGTCGCACAGAGTCAGACATGACTGAAGCGACTTAGCAGCAGCAGCAGAAAACTGGCTTTAATGCAGTCTTGGACCCCATGCACAGAGATTCTGATTCAGCAATCACCTACTGGACACAAGAATATTTTTTTTTAAGTTTCCTAAGAAATTGAGAGGGTCAACCACATTTGGAAAGTCACTGGCATAAAATGTCAGATCCAGCTGTCTTATGGACAAGAGAGGGAATCAAGTGACTGGAGAAGTGTCACTGGCTGTCACCTTGTCAGCAATTATGTACTAAGCCTCCATCGAGCACAGAGGATGGAAAGGGGTGTATGATGCAGCCTCTTGCTGGGTCACAGGAGCTGCTTTGGGGAACGTGGAGCATATACACTTAGAGGCCAACAGCAACACACAGAGCATTGTGCTGGGTCCGACAGAGGTGGCTGGTCTTCAGGTGGCTCAGTGACTTCCATGTGTCAGGGGAGCCATCATGGAGAAAATGGGCTTATTATATATATGCTGGACCTTGAGGACAATTTAGATCTTAGGGAAATGGGAAAGGGACAAGGGTATTCCGGAGACGACCATCAGGACAAGCAGAGGCTTAGAGTCAGGAATGTTTTATGCGGGTTCAAAAATTCTCAAGAGGATTCTATGTCAGAGAATTCTGAACAATCTCCCTGGAGAGGGTGGATAGAAGGTCACGTATTTTGGACTCCAGGCTGTGGGGTATAGGGAGCCATTGAACACAGAGATAAAATGGAGGATGGGAAACCAGAGTGTGGGGACTGTTGGAGGCTCTTTTGAGGGACCAGATATGAACTGCTGTGAGCCTCAGAGTGCAGCTTAGAGGAGGAGCTGGAGGAGGAGAGACCCCTCCTGCCACTGCCTACCAAATGGCACCATCGGCCAGGACAGGCTTGGGTCAGGCAGAAGAGCTGGAGAGTGTGGCTGAGATCTTAGCAATGCAGTGTGCAGCCAGGCATTGATACATACAAATCAAACATTCTTTGCAACAGTGGGAGGATCTGGCCTTGTTTCTTTCTCAGAAAACATCCCAGATCACTGGAGCAAGGAGTAGATTAGCAAGTCCAAGCTCTAAATCCTATTTCTAACACTGATTTACTGTGACATTTGAAAAAAGTTGTTGCTTTTGATTGCTAAGTTTCCACAACCAAGAGTGCAGAGCGGTGAGATAGATCCGGCCTGTGAGCCTGGTTTAAGAAGTAATCATTCAAAACAGCAGTAAGTGAACCACTTTAGAATAACAGGATGTTCTGATCTGCTCAAGATTTTCTTGGTAACATCCACAGCTTGGTTTACAAGTCAACAGAGGCATATGTTTTTCATAACTTAGTGCCTCTGAAAACACAGACGTGTATTCTCAGTCCCTTCTCTCCCCAGGCACAAAGTCTGAAATTGAAGAGACACCTGGGCTGCTGATATTTGAAGCAAAGCAGCTAGACTTCTGCCCTCATCCTACTCCTGAATGATTCTCCTGTCCCAGCTCTACCATTCTTTTCTAGGCACTCAGCTCTTCAAAGTCTTTCTTGATTCGCTCACTGCCCAGATTTGATGTTTTCTCAGGTTGTGAAGACTCTAGTTCTGTGGGGGGCAGAACCAGTAAGGACTTTAGAAATCTCATGGCCAGTGAATAATATGAATTAAAAATCTGTCCGTATTCTCTGAGGTCAAGATCCATGTCTTATGCACCACTATACTCCCAGCTCCAGACACAGTGCCTGACTCACAGGAGGTACTCAAGTAATCTTTGTTTGAAAGCAGAGGAGGAGAGGAGGAGATACATAATTTGTAATACTTCTCAGTATTACAGAGAGGTAATTACTCAGGAGGTACAGATTTTTAATAGAAAATAATATAAACAAGAAACAATGAACTAGACTCTCCCATACTAAAGAAAGGCGTCCACTATGAAAATACTATTCTCCAAGCTAGGCTTCAACAGTACGTGAACCGAGAACTTCCAGATGTTCAAGCTGGATTTAGAAAAGGCAGAGGAACCAGAGATAAATTGTCAACATCCATTGGATCATAGAAAAAGCAAGAGAATTTCAGAAAAAACATTTACTTCTGCTTCAATGACTATGCCAAAGCCTTTGACTGTGTGGATTACAGCAAGCTGTGGAAAATTCTGAAAGAGATGGGAACACCAGACTACCTTACCTGCCTCCTGGGAAATCTATATGCAGGTCAATAAGCAGCAGTTAGAACCAGGCATGGAACACTGGACTGGATCCAAATTGGGAAAGAGTATGTCAAGGCTGTATATTGTCACCTTACTTATTTAACTTACATGCAGAATACATCATGTGAAATGCCAGATTGGATGAAGCACAGGCTGGAATCAAGATTGCAGGGAGAAATATCAATAAACTCACATATGCAGATGACACCACCCTTATGGAAGAAAGTGAAAAGGAACTAAAAAGCCTCTTGATGAAAGTTAAGAGGAGAGTGAAAAAAAAAAAGGCTTAAAATTCAACATTCAAAAAACTAAGACCATGGCATCCAGTCCCATCACTTCATGGCAAATAGATGGGGAAACATTGGAAACAGTGACAGACTTTATTTTGGGGGGCTCCAAAATCACTACGGATAGTGACTGGCCATGAAATTAAAAGACGCTTGCTCCTTGGAAGAAAAGCTCTGAGAAACCTATGAGAGTTGGACCATAAAGAAAGCTGAACACCAAAGAATTGATGCTTTTGAAATGTGGTGTTGAAGAAGACACTTGAAAGTCCCTTGGACTGCAAGGAGATCCAACCAGTCCATCCTAAAGGAAATCAGTCCTGAATGTTCATTGGAAGGACTCATGCTGAAGCTGAAGCTCCAATACTTTGGCCACCTGATGTGAAGAACTGACTCATTGGAAAAGACCCTGATGCTGGGAAAGATTGAAGGCGAGAGGAGAAGGGGACAACAGAGGATGAGATGGTTGGATGGCATCACCAACTGAATGGGCATGAGTTTGGGTAAACTTCGGGAGTTGGTGACGGACAGGGAGGCCTGGCGTGCTGCAGTCCATGAGGTTGCAAAGAGTCGGACATGACTGAGTGGCTGAACTGATGAAAATACTCACATTACATACATTAAAAAAAAAAAAAAGATAGTACCTGACAAGTTTCAGTGACTTCCCCGGGGTCCCACCAAGTATACAATCCATTCTTTGTGTCACTCTAGCTTTTGAAACTCTACCTCCCCAAACAGAGAGCCAAGGCCACTTATTCACTCTCATGAAGATATTTGTATTGGGTGAAGGGAACCAGCAACCACCCTTCTCCTGGATCTCCTCTCCATGGTGGGCGGGGGATGGGGATTTGCCACCATCTCTAGCACCATCATCTAAGGCCTCAAGCCACAGGCCACACAGAAGCAGGAGTGGAGGATGAGGTCTGTGTTGGAAATGCCTGTGTGTCCTGACAAAGGTGAAGCAGGTATCCCAGGATTTCTGAAATGAGAGGGTATGGGTGCTTTCCAGCTCTGGATGGCCCTCCAAGCCCCCAGTGGCTCCAAGGGGCTGGTTGTACTTCACCAGTACTATGAAGGACCTATGTGCGTACTCAGTTACTCAGTCACATCTGACTCTTTGCCACCACATGGACTGTAGTCTGCCAGGCTTCTCTGTATATGGGATTTTCTAGGCAAGAATACTGGAGTGGGTTGCCATTTCCTACTTCAGGGATCTTCCCAACCCAGGGATTGAACCCGCATCTCCTGCACTGGGAAACAGATTCTTGACCACTGCGCCACCTGCAGTATGGAAGATGTAAGAGGATACATGAGATTAATGAATTTCGATGGTTCTGCAAGGGATGGCAAAAAAAAAAGTGATCTGGGAAGCAAGAGGCCCGAATTCCCATCTTCTCTCAGCCACTGTCTCCGTGTGTGACCTGGCAAGTCAGACGATGATCCCAGAGGTCCCTGCCCTTCCTTCATAAGCTCTATTCTTATGCTGGCATCCCAGAGATAATCTAGCCTCAGTAACTCAGAAGGGGACATCCAGCCCAAGAAGCTGGCTCTCTCTCAAGTGTCCACACACACACTCTCTCTCTCCCTCCCTCTCCCCCTGGGAAAATGCATTCATTCTCCTTCCTTGGGACACATGACACCCTCAAGCTCGTGGGGCAGGTATTTTTGTGCACAGGTACTTCCCCTGATGGGCCAGGGCTCCAGGAAGCAAGATCTCCCTTTCAGCTTTCTTCCTGAAAGCCTGGGGCCCAGAGAGAACTCGATACAAAGGACCCAGAATGAGAGAGTGGAAGAGCAAACCGGGAACCTGCTAGCGCAGGGCTGCTCCCCACCATGTGGTCTGGCAGAATATCCTTGTTCCTTTCTGATGGGTGGCATGCCAGAGCAAGTGTGGGAACCAGACCCGTAAGTGTCAGCCTCCAAAATGAGCAGAGACAGCCAGCACCTGGAAGGCTGGGGCCGAGAACGTTGAAGAGTCTGAGTGATTCTCCACGCTTGCACAGCCGAACTGAAAATTCATTTTCTCCCCTATTCCACTCCAGAGGGCTTCCTTGCAGAAGCCAGATTCACTGTGAAAGAGCTCTGTGGCCCTTATTAGCCCTGGAATTGCTCTGTATTGACTTCCCGCCCCCTGCCTCCCCTGCCAACCCTGTTCTTGGTTTCATTTTGCCCGGAGAGGAGACCAAGTCAGGAGATGGTAAATTACTCTGTGAGTGGGACCTTGTGAGGCAGAGGGATCCCCCAGTAATGACTCTGGCCTTGAATGTCCAGCCCAGCCCTACTCTCCTGTGCCAGAGCCAAAGATCCCTAGCATCAGGGCACAAGAGCCCAGCCCTAGCCACACTGATCCCGGCCAGGGCTGGTTCCAGGCCCCCAAGGCTGGCCATCAGCCCCTCCTCTTCCAGCAGTAACTGAAGTCAATTACACAGATAATAGGATGGGTGCAGAGGGCTTTGTCATCACATACGTTATTCTAATAGAAATGCATACAGTGGCCCAAGCTTTGTGACAGTCCATTTTAGAAGACTTTTGCCGAGCAAATCAAGTGCACAGTGAGAAACCGGAGAAGCATTTTTCCTCAGCAGCACTTCCCCTTCCTATCCTAAGCAGACAGAGCCCAGATGAGCCCCAGCTGCAGAGAGGGAGGTGGCGCGCTCTGCCTTGCAAGCACACTAAGTGCTCTACCGAGGAATCCAAGACGCTGTGCCATCCATTAAACTCCTGTTACCCAGCCCGGCCATTCTTTCTAGTCTCCCTGCGAAGCCTCCCTACTCCCTCAGTCCACATTCAGACACACACCTTTTTGTCAGCTACTTAGAATCATTAAGGGAACTTAATTAGGTTTCTCAGTCCCTCAGGCTGGCAGGGTAGCAAATAAGGCATTATATCCACTGTCCATTAACAATCTGATGCCTGAGCAGGATTGTGTGTTTTCTGAGCTCTGTGTGAGTTGCCTGTGCATCGCCCAGGCAGAGATTGGCCCCATACGTCTGGGAGGCAACCAGTACCAAGGCCGCCCCTCTAAACTTGGCCCTCTACCCCAACGGCCAACCTCCCAGAAACCCCCAACCCCTAGGTCGGTTTTCAACAGACCTCTCTGTTGAAAGCTAAGTAGGATGGAGTCAGGGGATGTGTTCTTTATGCAAAGCCAGGCTCCAACCAAGATCTTTAGCCAAACGTGTTTTAGCAACAAGCTCCAAACGCCACTGGCTGGAAAAATGGAAAAAGGCAGCATCATCCAGGCCATCAAAAGTGTCTTCTTTGGAGAAAGAGAAAGAGCTGAGCAGGTGTAAACCACGGAGGGGCAAGGAATGAGAGCCCCACTGTGGAGGGCTGGACAGAGGGTCTCAGCTGCCATGTTCTGAAATGACACAGGTCCATAAAAGAGCTGGAAAAGCTCCAGAGAGCTGCCTCTTCCTTCTCCCTGACCAGGGTGCCCATGGAGAGGGAAAGCAAGGCTCGGCCAGCCATGAGGCTCTGCTTCCTTTCCCCACACAGAGCAAAGGCTTTGGGGCAGCAGAGTGACCTGTGCACATGTTAGAACCACCCGGCCCCTACCATCTGGGCAGTAATGTGGCATGGACCTTGTTCACCTCAGACCCAGAGCAAGCTGCCTGGTATGTGCAAAACCCAAGAACCAAGACCTTGGCTGGCTGTGCAAAGTGATTTAGGGTCTGTACTTTGTGGTGGCTCAACAGTGAAGAGTAGTTAGACCAGAAAGACTCTGAGAGCCTTGAGGACTCCCACCATCTCCAGAAAGGAGAGCGAGCAGAGCCAGGAGCAGACTCTTCTTCACTTGTTGCTGTTTAGTCGCTAAGTCGTGTCCAACTCTTTGTGACCCCCTGGACTGCAGCACCCCAGGCTTCCCTGTCCTTCAGTATCTCCCGGAGTTTGCTCAAACTAGTGTCTGTCGAGTCAGTGATACCATCCAACCATCTCATCCTCTGTCGTCCCCTTCTCCTCCTGCCTTCAATCTTTCCCAGCATCAGGGTCAGTCGGCTCTTTGCATCAGGTGGCCAAAGTATTGGAGCTTCAGCAGCAGTCCTTCCAATGAATATTCAGAGTTGATTTCCTTTAGGATTGACTGGTTTGATCTCCTTGCTGTCTGAGGGACTCTCAAGAGTCTTCTTTGGGAAAGACACACAATCTGATGCCATCCAAAGTAGAGAAGCCTGAATCTGGGTGGCCCTGATGGCCATCTGATCTCTTGGCCAGTGCCCCCACCAGCAAGAAGCTCCCAGACTGGGTCTTCTGTCCTGTCCTGCCCCATCACCAGCATCCCCAGACCCCTTTCCCAGACTGTCTTGCTTCACCCCTGCCCTCCTTTGCTTCCCAGTGTGGCCCACGTTTGTCCCACCTCTCCCTTCCCTGCAGTTTCTGGAGTCTGGAGCATTGGGGAAGAACTGGCAGCATGGCCTCCTGGGTGGACAGAGGCAGCATCACATGTTTACATCTGATTCGGCATCTGATTGAGTCTTCCCTGATTGTTATGAGTGTTCCTGACTCAAAATATGTGCAATTCCCAGTGTCAATCAGACTCTTTTAAACAGCAGCTGCCACTGCTGTTGCCTTGCAGAGCACTTTAGAAACTCTTCTATTTAGAAACCGTTCGAGCACCAGCTTGCATCCTGCCATCCATGCTAAGAGGCCCAGGGGCTGGTTGAGAACTTTGCAGCTTTCAGTCACTCAGTCATAAGAAAGAAGGTAGGAGAGGGGCAGGGAGAGCAGAGGGGCAAGAGGAGACGTGCATTTAGGGCAAGGGCTCAATTAGGGGTAACAGGGATTCTGGCCCTCGCCCCCATGCTCCACAGGTACCGGATGTCACTTGCTGGGGCACCCAAGGCCCTCCCGGCAGGTATTCCCATGATGCAGCTCAACAGTGAAACCAGTGCCTGACCTGGCCCCTTGGCCTCTGGAGGTCAGACTAGGAGATGACAACCAGAGTGGAGAATTGGGAAGGTGGACAGAGGACCCCTTCCCCACCGCTGTGCGGGAGCATCAGGCAGCTTGGCCTCCCTGCTCTTCCACCTGGGAGCAGGGTTCTTTCTGGTCAGCCTCTCCAAGTAGAACGAAGTACCTGTTTTCCTGCTGCCTCAGAGCTGTGTCTCCTT
The DNA here is from genome assembly GCF_014754425.2 of Oryx dammah. Classification (NCBI taxonomy): domain Eukaryota; kingdom Metazoa; phylum Chordata; class Mammalia; order Artiodactyla; family Bovidae; genus Oryx; species Oryx dammah. The sequence goes on from NW_024070209.1 coordinate 69,795,953, forward strand.
CACCTCTGGAACTGCACTATTGGAGCACATGCTTGTCACTTGAGAATCCTGGGTCTGGCTCTGTCGGAGGGTTACACAGGCTCCAGTCCAGAGTCCATCTATACACCATGTCCTCTGGGGAGATCCAGGGAAACCATAGCTCTGACCTTGCCAAGACTCTTGGAGAAACCCGATGCAGGGGTATGAGACCTACGGGCCTCTCACTATCTTTTCCTCCTTCCACAGCCCTCACACCGGAGCTCGGGGGGCCCTCTCCTGCTCTGACCCACCCCCCGGTCCAGCTCTTCTCCTGGAGAACCCCTCCCCTCACTGCTCTCCATCCCCATGTCCGCATGTTTGAGTCCTTTGTTTCCTTCAGAACCAACCTGAGGACTACCTCCTCTGCGATGTGCTTGCATCCCCCCAGCCTGGTGGGATGCCTCCTTCCTCTGAGCTCTCAGGGCACCTTACCTGCAGCTCTCGTGTGGTATTCACCTCCTTCTAACTGATTCTACACCCGTGGTCTCTCCACTGGGAGAGAACTTGAAGGCAGCATTCCTGTCTGATTTCTTTTAAAATCCCTTAGAGATCTAAAGTAGGACCCAGTGGATAGACATGAGAGGTCTATGTGAAATGAAAATCCTTTCAGTGGGTGCTTTTCAAGGCCGTAATGAAAGATGCCTCTCAAGGGCAAGTGCCAGTTGCCAACAGCCGACCGGGCAAATCAGGTGGGTTCATGTGCTGCCCACACCTCATGCACAGTCATCCAGCCCAGGGGTCCCAGAATAGGCTTTGGGGGTCCTCCACCGGGCATGTGTCTTTCTACACTCAGCCAACCACCAACCCTCTTCACATATCTATCCTAATGGGGCTTGTGACCCCATCATGGGCAGTGTGGCCTGAGGGCACTGTAGCGTTGGCCGTGAGTACAACAGACTCGGTCATTTCCTCTTTAGAACTGACCAGATTGAGACCATCTAAGTGTGACTTTCAAATAAGAAGGACTGTTGGTGAGTGAGCAGATTCCACCTGACAGGTGAAGGCATAGATGGAGTTACTGTGTACAAATGCATATTTAGATAGAAGTTTGCCTTTGATTTCAAGTCTTTCTCCCACCAGAGACAGTAATTCTTCTCTGACCCCAGCGTCTGACCCTTCTGCATGTGGAGAAGAGGTCATCTGCTCATGGGCACAAGGGCGGGGGGCTTCTACCCCTGTGGCCATTCACTCACTGACTGACTACTCTGCTTTAAATCTCTATAGATTTGCCTACTTTAAATGTTTCATATAAATGGAAAAATGTACATGAATAGGGTCATGAGGTCTTTAATTACTGTCTGGCTTCTTAAACATATTATGAAGCTTTTGAGATCCATCTGTTTTGTAGCCTATAACTATGTGCTCAGTCACTCCAGTTGTGTCCGACTCTGAGATTCCAGGCACTGTAGCCCCCCAGGCTCTTCTGTCCATGGACTTCTCCAGGCAAGAATACCAGAGTGAGTTGCCATGCCCTCCTCCAGGGGATCTTCCTGACTCAGGGATTGAACCCACGTCTTCTGCATCTCCGGTATTGCAGGCAGATTCTCTATGACTGAGCCACCGAGAAAGCCCCACCTAGAACGACACCCAGTCCTTTATATCAGGGATAGTATTCCATTGTATGTCGTTCATCCAGTCACCAACCGATGGGCACTGGTTGTCTCTCTTGATATTTTAATATCCACACCAGAGGCCATGCATGTTTCTGCAGGTCCTCTAGGACTGACCTTCTGAAAGGTGGGAGAGTTTTTTAAGTTCTGAGGAAATTCACTTTACAGCAGGTCAGGCCTGGCTGACTGAAGTCTTCCAGGAGGATGACTTCCAAGGAAACAAATGAATGAAAGGTATTTTCCATTTATCAGACTCTATAGCCTCCCCTGGCCACAGTCCCAGAATCTGACCCTCCGAGGCTGTGAAAGAAATGGAAAGAAGCAGTATCTCGTGAGTTTACTGTTAACACTTACAGTCCACTCTATACTGCTTACAAACACCCCCAAAGATCATAGTCAAATCACTTAATATTTAGCAATCAGTCAGGCACTGCACAGACCAACCCCAGTTATCTCTGATGCTGAACAAGCCCCAGGTGTCTAGAGACCCCGCTCTGTGTGAGGAGTTAACCCTTCAGTTGCTGGATAATGAGGAATCGGGGGGGGGAGGGGCAGGGGCAGATCAGGCTACCTGAGGTAACCAACAAGCGCAGGACACATGGGGGACAGAGGCCCTTCTCAGTGGGCACAGAAGCATCTTAGTAGCTTAATAATGGCTTCAGCTCTGCCTGTGAGTACCAGAAGATAGAGAGCCCAGCCCTCCCATCCACCCTGTCCACACAGAAAGCACAACAAGTCTCCTCAGACTATCGGGGAGTCCTGGTCTCAGGCCCCAAGCCCCACATTTCATTAACCTGTGGAGCAGTCCCTCAGAGAGGGACGTGCTCTTTCCTGGAAAAGTAGGGAGACACTTACAGCTCCCCATCACCGCCTCCCTGGGATTAGGCGAGCTGGGTCTTCACAATTAAATTGGGCAGGATGTTGAATCCTAAGATGCGACACAGCCCCGTCGTCCCTCACGTGTTTTCTTGACACACGTACAGGTTCTGGCTACAGATTGTCGCGTGGTGGGGACAAGGATCCAGAGCCGTGGTGGCCTTCGACAATATCTCCATCAGCCTGGACTGCTACCTCACCAGTGAGCGCTCCCTGTCCCTGGCACTTGTCCGCCAACCCAGACTATCCCAGCTGCACCGTCCCTCCTCAACCCAAGCCCTGGTCTCTCCCACCTTCCCTGGGGTGTACTCCTCCCTGTCCCTTAAGCCAAACCTCCCTTAACTCAGCCCATGGTCTCTTCTCTACTCTACAGTCAGTGGGGAGGACAAGATTCCACAGAACACAGCACCCAAGTCAAGAAATCTGTTTGAGAGAAACCTGAACAGTGAGCTGAAACCCTGGGTGAACCCATCGAAAGAAACCCCCATCTTTGACCCTACAGGTAAGAGTTCAATTCACATATCTGAGGGAAGTAATTTTTTGTTGCAAAAAGTAGAAAAAAATATATATGCTGTGATTGGGGTGGGGAGTTGCGTTTAAAGAATAAAATTGTCAACCTTTAGGAAGAACATCACTTACACCCTGGTTAGTGGGCTCCAAGAGGAAGCTGTTTCTCTGGGGAAATAAAGTTTCTGGAAGTTGTGCAAAGGAGCAACTGTCCTCCATGCTGGGGAAATACCCAGGCCCCAACACAAAAGGGAGAAGCAAGCTGGTGTCTGTTTCTCAACTCAGTCCTTCGAAAGCACTCCACACTTACTGGACACAGCAAGCTTTCCACTGATTTCTCCTCATAGAGAGGGTTGGGCCCAAGGTCAAGGATATCTGTTGCACAAAGGCAGACTAGCTCATCAGTGGTGAAACCCCCAAAGCTTCAGGTTCAATGAATTTCCCCAAAGCTTGGCTCCCCTTTGAAGCTGTTCAATTCAGCCTCCCATGGGCTGGAAGACCTCTCATGGGCCCTTGCTGCCTCAAACACAGGGGTCTTCAGCATCTGGCCCTAAACCATGGATGTGACTTCTCAGCTGTTCTGTACCAGGAGGAAGTCTCTTGGAATGAGTCTCCAAACCCAGTATGAGGTTGGTCAGAGATTACTAGATCTGTGAGAAGATTATTAGAAGATTATTAGATCAGCCCCAGAGAAGCTGATGAAGGCCACCCGGCCTGACACTAGCAGGTCGAGGGGATCACCCAGGGGGTGCTGGTGCACGGAGGTATGAGGCTCCATCCAGCATGAGTAACCCGGAGAGGCAGGGGTACAGCCACAGTCCACCCATACTCTCTTTCCTGTAAAAGGTAATTCTGTATTAAGATAGCAAGAGATAAATGATAGTCTCTAATTTCTACTTTTAATGTGAAATCTTTGAGTGCAAAGTACAGAAAAAGAAAGTAAAGGCTATGTCTTTTCGCTAAATTCACTGACCCTCAACTTATTAAACAAATATTATTAGCTTTGCTTTGTCTTTGAAGAAAGAAACCCTTTCCCTTCCTCCCCCTAAAATGCTGTCCCAGGATTAACCCTCATCCCTTCCATTTCCCACCGGATCTAATCCAGCCGCAAAACCAGAGGAAAGAGTTTGCTGCTTTTCCCATCACCTTCCCTCTTTCCTCCCTTCACCTGAGCTAGAACCTCAAAAAATCTTGTCTTTTTTTTTCATGCAACAGGGAACCTAGTCTCCTAAACCATGATCTCTACTTCCCCCTCTGCCCTGTGGTTTGCAAAAACATCTAACATGATGGGGGCAGCTTTCTATTAATCATTAAACACCCTCCCCATCCCTCATCCCAGCAACTCACCTCCATAGCCCTTGGTTAACCACTGCCTCCCTGTGATAAATATAGGACATGCCCAGCAAACATGACTGCGAGCCCCACTTCTCGTCACCACCAGCCCTGATTACATAGCAGGGGCTCCAGAAACACTTATTGATTGACTGTAGGCGATTGATGCTTGAGCACAATCCTCCAACGTCAGCAGTGGCTTCCTTGCAGCCAGCATTTAGGAGGCAGCCAGCATTTAGGAGGCAGCCATCCACCCTGCCTGACTCCCAGGTTTATTGCCATGTAACTCCCACTGGCCCTAAAAGGCTGATCAATAACGGTCTGTCCAGTGCCCACTCAGACTAATGAAATCTCGCAGCGGCTCAAAAGTGGCAGTGCCCCACCACCACCTCCAAATAAAATTAGGAGAAAGTGGATGCCTGAGAGGGTGGAGATGCCCAGGGCTGGAACACAACCTTCCTCGGCTGCCTGACCCCAGCCTCAGGGCAGGAATGTCAACAAGTGGCTGTGGGTCGGTGTTCTGTCTCTAGACCCCTTCCAGGGTGACCCCAACTCAAAAGGAAGAGGACCCTGAGGCAAACACGTTCCCAAGCAGCCTTAGTAGCCTCCTCAGGCAGGTTTTAGAGAACTGAACGGAGCCTGTGCTTCCCCAGGAGCCCACTGCCACACCAGAGAGCAACTCAGGTGAGCGAGGAGCTGAGGCAGGCTCCTGATACCCCTTCCCAGCTGTGCTCCTGTAGCAGGAGGCATCTCCCCATCTGATGGGCCTGCCGGGGTGAGGGTGTCTGTCTTCATCTGGAGGATTAATGAGGGGAGAGGGAGCAGGGCCTCCTTTCCCCATCTTCTGTATGACAAGGTCCACTGAACCCTTTGGCGTGGCACTTAGCCAGGACCCAGCTTCATGGTCAGGGAAAACAGGCCACCCCCTGGGTTCATGCACAGGCCCACCCTCTTGGCTTTCATCTAACCTCCCCTCCCAACACAGTTCTTGCACACGTCCTCTGTGGGAAGTCCAGGCTGAAGAGGCAGAGGGAAAGGTCAGTGTATATGTGATTTTGGTGAAAGGGGGTATATGCAATTGGGCACACATTTCTGTAGGTCACTGCTAGGCTCGTGAAGGTTACTGGTAGCCACAAAGAGTAGATGTCACCATGAAAGATTTTAGTGCTTTTTTTAGATGTGATGAAATGCAAGAACTGGGCTCATAAAATCTTCTCCTGAAAATACCTAACTGTCTGATGGCCTGTCCTGCCACCTTTTCCAGAGCACAGTGTCTCATTCTTGATCTCCACCCTGAACTCCTTTCAGGGACTGTTAAAGGTCAGCAGTTGCAGCAGCTAGTGATGTGATCCTTGTAGAGGTAGATGGCAAGTGCCAATCTGTAGATAACAAGCTTAACCTAACTCAGAGTTTCTACCCAGGGAGGGACTCTGGAGAGAAAGTGGAGGCTGAGGCTGGGGGGAAAGAAAAAGAAAGAACAATCAGTGAGTATGATTGCCTCTGGGCTGGGGGGCTCCCGTGCACTGACTCCTCTAGCCCTCACTCCAGCCCAGGGCCTGCTGCTGTTGTTAACACTGCAGGGGTAAGGGAGGTGATAGGGACGAACATAAGCATTCCACACAGCTGGTGGGAAAATGAGCCAGAATGTGGCCCTGAAGTCTGCATCCTTCAGCCAACTGAACTACTTCGGGTATCCAACTCCCTCTCAGAGATCAACACTCTACATGGAAAAGAGCTGGGAGAGCGTCCCAGACAAGAGGCCCTGTATGATCAGTAAACAAAGCAGCTCCCAGCCATCCCTGTAAAGGACGGAGGAGGCTGGATAATAAGATTTTCTCCCCAAAGTTCAGCACTGTCAGTTTCTGCTCGACTGGAACAGAGGTGGCTGGTGGCATTTCAACTCTCCTTCTGGCAGGCATTAGAGCAGCTCCTGGAAACGCAAAGGCCAGTCGGGTCTTCCAAAAACCATCACTCACAAAGCTCCCAAATTTCTAAACACACCTCACACCCCCCAAGCCAGCCCTTCCCTCTGATGAGGGCCTAACTCTCTGGGTCTGGGGGTTTCCTCTCCCCCAGCCCATGGGGCAGAGCTGAACCACTGGAGCATCCAGGCAGGAAAGAGCCTGTCCAGGTGCTTCATGGAACCTTCTCAGAAGCTTCTGAGTCACTTCAGCTAATCAGATGGAGAAACTGGGAGAGAAAATGCAGCAAGTATTAAGGCTGGGAAATTACATTTGTCAGCTTTGCACATAAAATTACACTATCCAAACGGTTTGGATAATGCGATCGTGGGTGCAGAACTCTTCTCTTCCTCTCTCTCTCTCTGCCTACTCCCCACCCGGCAGTAATGATCATTAGGGGTGAAGAGGTGCAGGCAGGCTCTGTCACCTTCTCTCTTTCTCTCTCCAAGCCCAGATAAGGACAGGCAGGATCCCCACCCACCCCCGACCCTGGGCCTGAGGACCCTGCCTCAGCTTTCTAACCTCTCTCTCCTCCTGTGAGCTTACATGTTACGTAGGAGGGCAGGATGGAATCATCTCAGTTTATATGAGAACCAGCCCAACCCACAATTATCCATAACTCGCAGAATCCTGGCTTCAAGCCAAAGTCTTGCCTCTGAGTTGGCTGGTGACAGTTGGTTTACTGTTTTCTGAGTACACATCTCTTGCCAAAGGTGGTGGAGGGAGGGATGGCAATTTAAAAGGAGTGGAAAAGAGCACTGGACCAGGAGTCAGAACCCCCAGCTGGCCTCCACTTGCTGGCCTCCACTGTGCTCCTGGGGCAGGGCTCACCTCTCCCTGGCCTTCTGTCCCCTCATCTGATGGCTGATGCCTGTCAGCAAAGCCCCAAGTAACAGCTGGTGTTTGCAGGGCCAACACAAGCACAAGCAAAGGCTAAAAATCTGCTGCATTTAAAAGACAGGGTTAAAGTAGACTGTCTCCAGGCCCCTCGTCATCCCCAGCTCTGTGGTTCTGCGGGCTGAAGGGACAGAGTATGAGTGAGCCAGAGCTCACTAACCCATGGCACTGCTAACGTGCCCAGAAGTGAGGGTGACAGGCTGTCCACACACACACTCCTATGACTCAAGGACAGATGCCAATTCCAATGAGAAAGTTTTATGTGTTTCACATAAATTGATTGGGTCTATTTCTGCTAAACGCATTATCCATTCACCACAGAACAACTATTAGAGTTAATAGAATTTGTAGCTAGAGCCATTATGCTCCAAGCAAGCCCTTCTGGGGATGACAGCATTATTGGAAGGCAGGCCTCACAGGGCCCGCCTCCCTCACTCAGAACTGTCTTCTCACTCACTGGGGGTCTTTGTTTCCATCAGAGCCTTCCACACCCTAGCCCTGCGGGCCCAGTAAAGAACACCTATCTAATCCGGTTCCAGAAAATCCTGTTGTCTTGTCACCTGTGAGCACTGCCGACAACCTTGTGCCAGGCTGAAGGCAGAGATGAAGCTGGAACCCCTGTGTTAACTGTGGCTCTTTACTGTGTACCAGTTTTGAAGGCAGGAGGCCCCCAGAGAACTGGGAGGGAGGCAACAAGTAAGGGTAGAAGCCCACTCACTCCAGGGGGACCCCGGATTAGACTCCTGGTCTCATTGCATCGTTAATGGAAAATAACCGGTGACCATCTGGAGTGCACGAACATAGAAGCGAGCAGGCCAGCTGTCGGGGACCTAGATCCAGCCCAGGGTTCATCCAGGTGTGTTCTCACATCATCTGTTTCATTCACCTGGCAGGGTGAGGGGGGACCCACGAGTGCTCCTGATTAAAATGCAGATTCCTGGGCCCAGCAGACCTGTAAAATCATCATGTCTGAGGATGAAAGGAAAAACATTGCCTTTTTAACAAATTCACAAGCAAATCCTGGTTTAAAACAGAGTTTAGGAGCCCCAGACCACAGCCTGACATCCTCGATACAGATAGGCGTGTACCTGGAGATGGGGAGGAGGCGGGCTCAGAGCCACACAGCCTGCTCCGAGGGTTTAGTTCTCAGGCAGCAAAGGCCTTGCCTCCTGTGTCTCCTCTTCACACAGCAATAATAAGCACGATCCCTGAGCACCGCAGGGTGCTGGAAGTATGCAGGACTCTTTCATATGCATTGTCTCATTTGCTTGTATGATGATGTTATCCCCCACTGATAGTTGAGGAGTATGATGTCCGCAAAGAGGAAGTAACTTGCCCTAAGTTATACCAGTTGTGTAAAAGGCTAAAGAATGTTTCTTTAAAATCACGTGAAAAATAAAGTTTCCTAAGCCAGATAACATTCGGAAGGGCAAAGTTTCCTTAAAGAAACTTTAAAAGGAATCCCACTGTTGCGTGGGTCTTCTGGAGGAATGGCTCTTCTCTGAAACACCCTGAACTGAAAATGTCAGTTTTTGTTTAAACAGAACATAGAGGCATCTTCACTAACACGCACAACAGTGCAGCAGGCGTGCAATGCATTCCCACACGTGTAAGAAAGCTGACCGTTGCAGCTAACTGGCGTCTTTCCGCGCACCCCAGCCTTCATGGGTGCACACGAAAGGTGCTTCTGTCACACTCGTTCGGTTGGAGGGAGCACCTCTTTGAGAGTTGGGCAGATTCTGTAGATATAATCCTTGGAACCCCTTCGGTCACTGGCCGTCTTCCTGCTCAGCTGGCCTGCTGTTAAGCCATGTGCTGCGAGTTCTCTCATTCACTAATTTTAGATTATCACCTATTTATAGCCTGCTGTGATGACGCAGGAATCAGGAGCCCTAACAAGACCCATGGGTCCTAGTCACTGCAGCAGCTTCAGCGCCCTTCCTGTTAGGCTGTCATGCTTCATTTGGGCACAGACTCCCTTCCCCGGGAGCCAGCATGGCCATGCTCCAGGGAGGCAGGTGGCGTGGAACTGACTCGGGACTCGGGACTCATGGTCCCTGCTCCTCAAGTCCCTCCCAGAGCAGTCAGCATCCCCAGGAGGTGGCCGACACCAAGGCCCAGGGGCTGCTTGGTGGCTAAAGGAGAGGCAGCACTTCCGCAGGGACCTCGTGATGGTGGAGGGGGGCACCAAAGCCTGGAAGAGAGGCTGAGCTCCCTCCCTGGGCAGCGGAGTCTCATGGGTTTGCAGACGCCCCCTTTCCTCTGCATACCTGTGTCTCCAGCTACTAAGTACGCTTGGGGTCACTTATATGATCCCTACAGCCTCTCCCCTCACCCAGTCCCCCAGGATAGATTTCACTATTCAGTTCCCAACTCTGCCACTTACTCAAAGCCATTCCCTTCTCCTTCCTGTGCCTTTGTTTCCTCACATTAAAAAATGGAGCTTATGTTCTTCGGGTTTCCATCGCACAGGTCTGATGAAAGGTTCACATGAGTGAATCGGTGTCAGGGGCTTAGAGAGGTGCTTGACCCAAAGTTCACTGCATGAGCCGTCGTGATTTTCCCATTCTAAAACTCAGGAGACATAATCAGAAGGGTTATGCCGCCTGCCCTACCAGTCAACTGCAGAGCCAGGGTTCCCACTAAGTCAGCTCACCCCAAAGTTGTCAGCTTCCATGCACATTAGGAACAATCCCAAATACCACGCAGCTGCTGACCACGGTTAGGGAGATGCTCTTGCTACATCCAGATTGGCTACATCCATCTTCTCTTTCCACTTCTCTTGCATTTCCACTCAGAGATGCAACTGAGTGTACAACACAGAAGACATCATTGCTTTCTAGTTAATGTGTTCACAGAGCCCTGAATCTCAGTCCCAGGGGAAAAACAAAAAAAAAAAGTCACACGAAGCTGAGTTTAATTTAACAAGTCTGTATTGATGCCTGCTCTGTATCAAGCCCCTTGCTGGGTGCCTCGGGGCCTGCAGCTGGGAACAATCCAAAGTGCCTCTCATGGAAAATACACCACCCAGAGCTGGGCCCACGTAAGCCTGACAGGAAGCCACTGCTACCCCAACACACGGAGTCTCCAGGTCCCTTTCCAGCATCCTTCTTGAGCACAGCTAGTAATCAGACTGGTCCCCCAAGCCCTAGCTCTGACTTTATTCTGCCCTGTGGTGCCAAGGTATCTATCCAAGATTGGAGCGTTGCCAATTATGCTGAACTGAGCATTATTTTTGAAGAGAAATCCAGTGTCAGTTGAGAAAGCAACGAATCAGTAGTGGATTCATAACTTCGCAATAACCTTCCGACCCTGGGCCCCACTGGAAAAATAGTGCAGCAGCATCCAGCTCTGACAGACTCAACAACGCCTCAGGAACCTCCAGTCTAACGTGATGTGCTGGTTGGCATTATAGCGAAGCTGCAGACAAAATGCCTTCACACCATGCTGCGGCCCTTTTAGCAACAGAGAGGACCCATTGCCTTTCTCTCTCTTCTTGGCTGGCCTGAGAAAACATGTTGTTTTTTCCCATTTGTTTCAGTGAAAGGTTACATAAATGGGAGACAATAAATGATCCGGGAACTCTGATTTCAGCACGCCTTAGCATCGTTTAGCTCCAAGACCAGCAGGACGCAAAGGCCCCTCCATCAGTGCAGGTGCATTAAGCACTTGTTATTTGGGAAGCCCACTTTTAATTACCATCCTTCCTTCAGACTTGCTGGTTCTGCCTGCAAAACAACCCCACGTCCCCTCAGAGCCTATTCAGCTCTTTGCTTTTTGCAGCAAAGCTTCAATGATCCTGGACAGAACGACTTTTTTTTAATTTGTTTGGGCACAGAACTGAACAGAGAAACTATGATAGGAATGCCTGAAATGCTAATGCTAGGTCCCAAAAGTCAGCTCCTCTTTGCCTGCCCCTCCATTGCCAAGAAGTGGGATCACCTTAGGCTTCACTGATTCAGGGAAGAGAGAGAGAGCACAGAGAAGAACTCAGCCCAGCCAGGGTCCTCCAAGCTGGGTGCTCACAGAAAAGAGGAGGCCAGAGAAAGCACTGGCTTCTGGGGAGGATTTTGGGTTATGCAGATAGTTATCTATTGCTCTGTATCAAATTACCATAGACACAGTGGCTTAAAACAACACATATTTATTATATCAGTTTCTGTGGGTCAGGAAACCAGGTACAGCTTAGCTGGGTCCTCTGCTTCATAGTTTCTCATAAAGTTCTGTAAGGTGTTCACCAGGGCTGGGGTCTCATCTGAAAGCTCAACTAGGGAAAGAATTATTCCCAAGTTCATGTGGTTGTTAGTAGTTCCTGGAGAAGCTGTTGATGAGAGAGAGAAAGAGAGACAGAGAGAGTATAGGGAGTCTGCCAGCAAGATGGAAGTTACAATCTTATGTCACATAGTCATGGAAATAATATCCCATCACCTTTGCCATATTCTTTTGGTTAGAAGCAACTCAAAAGTCTTGCCTGTACTCAAAGGGAAGGGATTATGCGAGGCTGTGGCCACCAGGAGGTAGAGATCATTCAGCCCCCCTAACAGCCTACCTGCAGGGGCTTTTGTATGTGGGATAGCAACCAGTCACCAGGAAGCCTTGAGAGTTCATTGTGGATTCTGATGGGCCAAAATCTCGGCAGCAATCTTAAGCCTCTCTGGTCAATATTCCATCAGTTCAGTTCAGTTCAGTTCAGTCGCTCAGTCGTGTCCGACTCTTTGCGACCCCATGAATCGCAGCACGCACTCAAATACCACAAAGTACCTACTGAGTGCCAGTCCATGGCCAGATGGAAAATGAATCAGAAAGAATCCTAGAGAACGTGGTTCCAGCTAGGGGACTTCAGGAGAGTCAAATATTCTCAGCCCCAGTGTTTTCTTTATCCCTAAAGTAGGAATAATAATTACCTGCCATGGTTCTTTCTCAGAGCTGGCTACTGTGGTGAGCCAATGAGATCATTTGCTCTGAAAGGTATAAAAGAATATACTAATATAAAGTGTGTGATATTGTTTTTAACATTATCAAACTACATTACAGAAAAGATTGGGCCAATTCACTTCTCCTTCATAGATTGCCTTCTGTACATTTTCAGTTCATTTATAATCCTCCTTCTCCACCTGTGAGCTGTGCAGTCTTTTATTTATACATAAATATATATTCTAGGCATATTTTTCCTTTTTTTTTTGCAAAACTTTCAAATACATTTTAATTTTTGACCTCTTAGAACCAACCGTGTTCAGGGAAAAGGGGGACAGCATTTGGCATGTGGGATCCTTTTGTTCAATCAGTTCCTCCAACCCAGTTGATCGTCAATTTGTAGATGAAATCCTCACACTCTACTTCGGGGAAACATGTAACTTGAGTGAAGACATAGAAGAATGCCTCCAGAAGACCCAATCCTTAATACAAATTGAAAGAGGGTTTCTAGTCTTTCAAAGCTTGTCAGAGTCCCAGAAATAATGGGGACTCCAGAACTTTCTCCAGGACAGCTTTCTAAGCCAATCCAGGTGGTTGGGTCTGAAAGGCCTGATTTGTTTTTTATAGCGAATATTGACAGTGACTTCGTAATAATGTAATAACATATTTTATTCATTTAATTTTTATTTATTATTAGTGACTGACAGAATAATCCAATTCTGGAATTAAGGCTCATTAGTAAGGAAAATAAGGCACAGCTTGGGCTTGTCCAGCAATACAATTGAAAGTCAGAAGAGCTCCCTGAAAAAGAGAAGCACTTCTTTTCCTTCACCCAGATTTCTGACTTGGATCCTACTAACTAATTCACTCAGTCTATCAGCCAATCAGCTCCATCAACCATGGAGCCAGGGGTACGTCCATACTGCTAAAGAGCAGGATTTGAGCATTTCCTTAGAGACTCACTTAAGCCCACTTAAGCCTCAGAACCAAACCCATAGTGTGTAACCTCCATTTGAGTGAGTCCACAGCACCCATCTCAATATCCAATACTTTATTAACACAGCTCTGGCCTGACGCCAACTCGGGAAATAACCAAATTAGCCCAGAGACCTCCCTTAACTTAATTTTTACAGTGCTGCTTTCAGGATAGTGTTTTTCCTGTGACGTTTCTTCTCTCACGGGTTACTCACTTTCCCTCAGGGAACAGAGGGTGGCTGAGAACACAAGCAGCCTCACAGGAGCCATTAAAAACTGCCTCAGATGGCTGGGTGTCAGAGCAGTTTAGGGTAATCCAGTCCTGAGACCCGCTTTTATCTCAACAGCCCAGACTCGCTGCCCTGTTGATGGGGAGCTGGCTCATTCCAAGGTTCTTCATGAAAGGATGTCTGCTCCCAGCAGAGAGGGATATGGGCCTCTGATCTGTGCTCCCCAGGAGACCTCAGCTTCTGCAGGCATCCTGCCCATCCAGAGGGACTGCTTGAGGCCCCTAGGAGACAAGGATGTAAAAGTGAAAACAGATCATTCGTGAGCATGTCTAGGCAGAGCTGCTGTTATTATTACCACTGTTACCCACTCCTAACTTCTCATCATCAAAACAGAATAAGAGAGAAATGACCAGGAAGCAATGCATGAACAAACAAGGGGTGTGTGTGTGTGTGTGTGTGTGTGTGTGTGTGTGTGTGTAGATGCAAAATAGTTCAGTGTGAGAAACAAGCTAGAACGTGGAAAATTGATCAAATGAAAAAAATGTTGTAAAAAGAATAAATGTGATGGTCTACTTTTCTCTATCATCACAAGCCAGTTGTTAAACTTTTCTGCCTGGTTGACCATCTTATGAGATAAAAGTTACAGTTCTTCCCCATTCCCTATCTACTGCTCTAACATGTTTTAAAGACATTAAACAAACTGGAGAGTGGGAGTGACCCATAAGTGTACTGTAATTCAATACATTGAAATAGAGGGCCAAAGATCCCCAGCTCTGTTGGTGAAAAATCACAACAACATTCTTTTATCTGAGGTTAGCAGATTCTTCTAGTACCTTCCACCATCCACCAAATATAAGTATCAAATGTGAATACATTCCAAAACCCTGAAATAAAGATTTTGTGCATTTAGCTGCCCCTCAGTCTAATGCACAGAGATTCTCTGTGCTTTCTCACACCCTCACCCAACACTAGATACCAAATAAGACTAATCATAGAACATCCTGAAGTCCTAAGAAAGTAAACCTGATAATAAAGACAGTGAGTTAATAGAAAATATTTATGTCTGCAGTCATTTAGTAAAGGGTCAAATAGCCCCTATCAACTTAAGTCCAAATGGCACTATCGTGAAGAAGTTAAATTATACTCAGTAGGCTGTATCAAAAAAAAAAAAAAAAAAGGCAGAATATGATGCAACAGTAAGTTATAGACCACAGTCACTGGGGATATCCCCGAGATGAAATCTGAAAAAAAAAAACAAAACCCTGCAGTTCCAGAGTAGAAATAAAGGTGAGGAGCCTGACCAGAGAGATGTCAAGTGATTCCTAAATTTAAAAACAATTTAAGCATCCTGGAATGATGCACAGCACCATTGGTGGTAACAGCATAGTTGTTTTTTTTTTAACCTCTCTGAATCTCTATGCAAAAATTGAGCAAACGTATATCAAAACTGAAAACCCATGGATGTTTACAGCAAAAAATTTTTGGTAAGGTAGTCCCTTCCAACTCCCAAATACAAGGGAGTGAGGACAAAGCAACATAAAGTGTATGAGTAACTAGAGAATATTCTAATTCCATTATCACTTTTGTTCTTGAGAAGCAAGATTTGCAGTGTGGAAAAATAAATACAGATGTAATATAGAAGAGATTAAATTAAAAACCCTCTAGTTCTGAATTTGATTTGGAACTGTCAATGTAAACTCATGGATACTTTGTCATATAAATGTGTATACACACACACACACACACGTTTGTATACAGCCTATGTATTTCCTAGCTCTGTCCACTAAAAATGCCTAGAAACAATCACAAACCCACTAGCAATAAGTGTCTATAGCACCCAGATTGTATACTTAACATGCCTTTTTTCGCTAAAAGAAACCAAAGTTTTTGGAAAATGGCTGAGCGCAGGTCTGGGTAAGGAACATTTCTTCACACCAGATAGCAAGGGGCCAAAGGACACAGCTTAACTACTAAAAAACAACAACAAAAAAGAACTCAGGAAGCTACCACTCACCAAAAATGTGATAGTTTGAGCTATTAAGAAATAATAATTATTAATTAAAACTCAAAATATGTTTAAATTCATGTACTCATAGTGATATACAAACAACTAGTCAACTTCAGAGCATAGTAGATGACCAATTTATTACCTTGAATGCTCCAAACAAGGAGAAAGAGCGGAGCATTTATCTGCCTTCCCTATATGAACTGTATCACTGGGCAGCCAGATAGTAGGTGAGAAGAGGCACCTGTTTAAAAATGTATTCCAACTTATAAATATGGAAAAAGGGTAAAATCTGAAGATCATTATTTTGCAACTCTCAGTAAATAAACATATCTAGGCATTATGCTTCAACAACTGCTAGCATCAAAAAAAGACAGAAATAATCAGACATTGGTCTGGCATCTGGAAGGGGTTGCTGCTCCATTGTTTTAAAGAGTTGAAATGTTTTAACCTCACAATAGCAACAGTATGTGTATTGTTTTCATTTCGCCCTGATAAGGGGAACAGCTGGTTAATTTTCATCATGTACTCACAAAAAGGGTTACTTTCTCCAATTTATAATAAAGAATAGCATCAGATACATTTATGGATGGTGAATGACTGTATTTGCTTGGATTTCGGGTCATTATTTAGTTTAATGGGATCTACAGTGGCCATCAAAATGGTTCAGTATGCCACAGCTCCCATGAAGTTCAGCTCAGTCAACAGATACGGATAAAATTCAGTTCCATGGATCAGAATCAAAATAGTATAAAAGAGCCACAGGAGCCATTGAATTCACTTCCATGGCACAACCATATAGGCTTCGACGTGAGGCAGACCCTTATTATTGTGATTAATAGTGATAGCTGAGAACTTATTTTCCTTTGTGTCACCCTTTATTTCTTTGCATTCAATTGAGCAGATGAGATGGCTTAGGAACAGTAATAACCCAGCACAATCACTATCTAGCCTATTTTTTTTTTACCATTGTGCTGTATATTACTAATTGATTTGTTTCTTCTTGGAGGATGCTGCAATATAGGTAAAATGAAACCCAGCGCTTAACGGATTTTTCTTCACTCAGCTGTCTATAACCGATCAGTATTTTGATGTTTGTGGGTTCTTCACACAATTTAGATGTGAGTATTAAACTAGGTTTCCAGTGTGTGGTATAAGTGAGAACAAGATAAAGCAGTTCTTTTTTCTCTCTTTCTCTCTCTCTCATAAATGAGTTTTAATATAATAGTTTGGTTTTTGTTGTTGTTTTTTTAAGTAAGAGAAGAGGAAAGAGCCGGGCTTCTTTCCTCCCTGGCGTCTTCCCTCCCATGCTTCCAATCCAGGCTGCTCCTTGGGGGCCATCTAATCCTCCTACAGCTCTATGGAGCCTCTGGGATTAATGTAGACTCTGAGCTGGGGAAATGAGAGGACGCCTGGACTCTCAGATTGGCAGCTCACATCAAGCCCACCTCACTGCCAGTCTCACTGTGACCTTGATCTTTTTAAAAACAAAGATTTTACCTCGTTGCTTCCTACCCAGTCCCTCTCCTGTGTCTGCTGGTTGATCTTGTAAACACTCAAGTTACTGGAGTCTTTTGACATCCCCTGGCTCCCCATGACCTCTCAGGAGACCAGAGTCCTGACACTGATCACCTGCTTTCCCTGGTTTGTGCCTATGACTCCAATACCCACTCCAATACTCTGCTAGGCTAAGCCACTGTGGTACCTTCTAGAACTGAGGGTCTACCTACCACATACCCTGAGCAACTCACCTCTCCCTTCTTGGTGGCCTGCCTGCTCTCTGGGCCTGAGCAACCTTGTTTGGGTTTAAATGAGCCCTGGGCTCATGGATTTATAAGGAAAACAAAACCAGACTCACAGAAAGTTTCCATGAGGATTTTATGGTAGTTGTAGCACTTTTTTAAGTCTTGAACTTAAACTCTGAAGATCCATGTTTCACTCCTAGCTTGACTGTTTATCCACTCTGCACACAGCAGTCTGGCTCTCCTGGGAAAGTTTTCACAAAATGCAAATATTGTCCTTCCTCCATACGACTCTGAATCTTCAGGGCCCTGGATCTGGTATTTTTAAAGGTCCTTAGGTGGTTTGGGAACCACTAAATTCAGAGATCTCCAGGGTGATCCCATCTTGCTGTGGCATTCAATGGTGTCTGTGAGATTCCAGGCAGATGAGCAAAGAGAACCAACAGGATGAAGCTTCAGCAAGGCAAGCCCATACACAGCAGAAGCAGGACAGCTCTTGTTCAATGAGCAATAAACTCAGAAACCCCATACCCCTAAGAGGTGCTGCTCATGGGACACAGAAATTAATTCCAAACAACCTTGGGCAGATTTATGAGAATCAGAGCCATCGAAGGGAACAAAGAGGACCTCCATGCCTCAAAGGCTGTGAGCGCAACAGACCTCGGCTGGATGAATCATGGGTCTGACCTGGGATGGCGAATCCTCATTCTGCAGAATCCACTTCAGAAAGAATTCCCGCTCTGGACCTTTGCATCTGCAGTTGCTGCAAATGAAAACAGAATTTTGTGTATAGAAACCACCTGAGACTAATAATATATGTCCAATGAGTTGGGAAAATACTGTTCCTTTTATTGAGAAACAGCCTTAGAGTCCCTTCTTTATGGACTGAGGAATGTAAATCTTGAGACTGGGTGTCTCTGCTTTCCTACAGTCAAAAATTGAACAGGAAGTTCCACACTTTATAAACTATATCCTTTATGCATCTCTAATGCATAATGTTCTTCTAAGCACTTTGCTTAGGTTATCATTTAATACTCACAGCACGTCTAAGTACTGGGTATTGTATCTCCACTTGTTCAGCTTAAGAAACTGAGGCTCAGGCTACAGAGTTTACCCCAGTTTTCACACCTCATCAGGGGTAAAATCCAATGAGAAAAGTTGGCCCATCTGGATTCAAAGCCCATGCCCCTCTTCCTACCTCATCAGATGCCTAACTTGACCAGGAAGTAGAAACCCAGACTCTCTGAGAACATCTCAGAACCTTCAGAACAATGTTAAGCGAGTCTGGCTTTAGAAGAGGTCCTGCTGAAGACAGGTGCTCAGGTAGGGTGCCAAGTCCATGCTTTCTTTTAGCTGTCTTCCTCAGCACACTCTCCAGGGGGAAAAAAAACATATATATAGTTATGTCTGAATTGTTTGGTTTCCAGGACCAAACTAACTAAATAAACCACCATGCTTCTGCCCCAGATTGACAAGGCTGCCCCCAAACCCAGGCTGCATGCTATAGGCACAGACTGACCTGCAGAATAGACTTAGAGGAGCTAGAGACCATGAGATGGAATGGACTTTTAAACTTCTTTTCTGAGCTTTTCTTTTTCTTCCTGCTCCTACCCTCATCCCCAGTTCACTGAGTTTAAATTTCTAGGTGCTGTTGGCAGGGGGATCCATATTCACAGAAACCCTGGCCACATTTCCCATTGTCAGGAACAGCACCAGCCTTGGGTTGTAGGCAGGAGTCAGCAACTTAGCTTATTACATTTTTAGAGTTTTAGATTTTATAATAGCCTTTCATACCCCTCATTTCCCTTTAATTCTCATACCAATCTAGCCCCTTTCACAGACAAAAAAGAAGATGATCAAGGTCCCATAGTCAACAAGTGATGAGGCTGCTCCCAAGCCCATATGTTCTTGCTGATTTCAGAGTCTGTGACCTTACCACATCTCCCCCTGGCACAGCCCACATGTGTAATTTGAGCGCTGGAGAGGGTGAAAGGTCAACTGGCCATGACAGCTCTGCTGAAAAGCTTCCAGTAAAGAGTCAGTCCTTTGAATTAACAGATTACCCCCTTACAATGCAAACAGATGAGAAAATTAACACTCAAGCATTCACACCAAAGATGAATGGATTCATCACCTTCTTGCCCTTGAAACGACCTTCAGAAACCAAATAGAAATCAACATCTTTCTTTGGAGAAAATGAAGTCAAGAAAAGTCCTGAGGGCTCAGTATTGAGTAGCTCTGTGTGCACTGGAACCTCAACTAGAGCTTTGCTCTCCTGACCCCAGGCTGGGGCAGCATCACAAAAGCCCACCGCAACCACCTGGTTTTTAGATTATCAAAACTGCCCCCATGTAATCTCAATCTGATTGATGATAATTAGCAACCCAAATTAACCTTTCATTTTTTCATCAAGTTAGTTGAAAGTCATCAAAAGAATTTTATGTTTTAGCGAACAAAGCTATATACACCCAAATTAATTTTTTCATAATTTTTTGTAGGAAGGATTCGACTTCATCTCTTTAAAGGGAAGTAATTCCTCCAATCTTATAATGAGATTTTTGTATAAGAAAAAGTAACTTTATCAAGAGCACATTTGGGGGGAAAGTTTTTATAGATTTAAACACGTTAGAATTCCCGCCAGAATGAAATCTGACAATTCTCCAAGGTCCAGCCTGACTCAAAGATAAAATGTATGGAAGGAAATGGTCCAGCGGCTGTGGAGGTGGGGAGGTGTGCTGAGTGTTCCTGAGACCCCCCCGAAAGGCCACCGAAGAGCATTGAGTGGTCTGGGTGATGACAAACCTCCAGACAGTGGTGAGGGGCTTGGAAAAGGGGTACACGTGCCAGAGGCACAAGTGATCATTTCCTATTTTTTACATTAAATAGAGAGCACAGAGCTGTTTCCAATGTGTTTCCAAGCCCAACCAATGAGGGGAAGGATGGCATGGAGCTGACTCTGTGCCCAGTTTACTCTTTTGAACTTCTTCAGGCTGAGGGGATCCTGTATGCAGAAGTCAGGTTAGATCCAGTCACAGTAGCACAGATTGAGCACCTCTTGTTTGCCTAGCACTGTCCTGGACCTGGTGAGAACCAGGAGAGGACCCAGCCTCCGCTCGCGCCTGTCTCACCTGAGAGGGGTCTTCTCTCCCTCCTCAGAACTTTCACGGTGCAGAGCCAGCTGGACCCTTCTGTGACTCTTTTTCCCTTACTGGCCTGTGTTGTTGTATCCCTTTGGGTCTCCTTTTAGTCGCCTGTAAGTCTGTGAAGGCCAGGGTCCAAGTGTGTTTCATATCTGTGTCTCTACCTCTGGTCCAGGGCCTGGCACACAGCAGATCCTCACAGAAGCTTCCAGTTCAAATGACTAGTGTTCCTTGCCCCAGCCTTGGTGCCATCTTGGAACAGGAACTTGGCACCATGGAGCCAACAGCTCAGAGGCAGCAAGGGAGACCCTGGAGAAGGGAGGGCCAGGCCAAGTGAGTGATTGCCTTTCCTCTTGTGTGCAGTTCACTGGCTGTTCACCACATGCGGGGCCAGTGGGCCCCACGGACCCACGCAGGCCCAGTGCAACAATGCCTACCGGAACTCCAACCTGAGCGTGGTGGTGGAGAGTGAGGGCCCCCTGAAGGGCATCCAGACTTGGAAGGTGCCAGCCACCGACACCTACAGGTGGGTATGGAGGAGGGGAGGGTCAAGGGCAGACCCGCCCTCCTGAGGAGGACTAGGGTCCTGCCTGTGGGTGCATGCCTGACCCACTGGGCTGCCCAGGCAGGCCAAGGCCAGAGGCTCTGGCCCACGCTGAAGGTGAGGGCTGGAGACGGGGAGATTGGGAATAATGGAATATGGCAGGAAACGTAGCTGTGTCCTCTGTCTGCCAGGCGCCCACACCACAGACCATTTGTGGACACGATATGCATGCATGAGCTAGCTTCAGAGCGTTTTCTAGTTTTATTAATAATTATAATTTGAATGGGCTGTTCTTTGACTATTACTTCATGCTGTTCAAATAAGGCAATAAATGTCAAAATGTTTGGGAAACAAAAGTATGATACACATGAAAGATGTTTCTTATCCTTGAGCCTCCTTTCCTGGGCCTTCATTATTTGCTAATAAAGCGACTATTCTTGAATTCTCATCCCAGGCCCAACCCCCACCTTAGAGCATTCCACTAGAGCAAGGCCGGGCTGAGGGAGGCCCAACTCCTGCAGGCAGGCAGCTAAGCCAAGCTAACGGCAAGGCTTCTAACCCTGAACGGGCATCGGAATGACACAAAGGCCAGTTATTTGCATGAACAATGGCATAATTATGCTTCCTATTTACGTAGCCCAGCCATGTGCTGGGCCCAGATTGCTGGCCCTACTCACAGGGTAAAAAAATGAAGGTGTTAGTCACTCAATTGTATCTGATTGTTTGACTCCTCTGTCCATGGGATTTCCCAAGCAAGAACACGAGTGGGTTGCCATTTCCTTCTCCAGGGGATCTTCCTGATCCAAGGATTGACCTCATGTAGGTCTCCTACATTAGCAGGCAGATTCTTTACCATCTGAGCCATTAGGGAAGCCTTGGAGAGAGTATGATTGTATAGGTCTGGAGTGGGGCCCAAGAACATGCATTTCATTTTTATTCATGCTAAATATTTTTACATTAATGAAGCAAATATGACAACACATTGGCGTTTACTGGATGCAGGTTGAAGAGGGAGACATAAGTGGTATTCATTGTACTCATGGAATCCATCCACACATTCGTTCATCAAGAATGTGAATTTCTAGCAAGTTATCAGGTGATGCTGATGCCACCCCCAAAAACCACTGGGTTCATCACACCCCAGACTGTCATCTTCTCACAGCTCAATGATGGGGGCAAGGTCAGTGCCGCAATCCTCCTTTTACAAAGGAAGAAACTGAAGCTCAGAGTCAGGAGCCTCCCCCACAGCCACGGGATCCAGAAATTGCCTCCAGGCCCAGCCTTCTGAGGCCCAGCCAGTGGAGGCTCCTTGCACAGCACATGGCTGGGCTGTGTAAACAGGAAACATAATTATGCCATTGTTCATGCAAATTCCCCCTCCCCTCCCCTCCCCAGAGGGGAGTGGGAAATGAACTGCTTCCCTTCCTGCAGCCCCCACCCACCTCCCATACAGCCTCAGCCCCGGGGGAAGGAAAGGAGCTTCTCAGGTTGCCCTGTTTTCTGTGCAGTCCCACCCCCTGGGACCACGAGTAAATGCGTTCTGGGGAAACCCTAAGTGCTTTTTAAATGACATTCTGGGCAGGAATGCAATAACAAGGTTTGGCTGCAATGCGATTAGCAGCTCCAGGTCCCACAAATCCCCAGTAAATAGCCGAAGACATCCGGCTGCCACTGCCCCTACCGCACTGAGCAGGCCGGACCTCCCTTCCTGCCTGGCTGATTTTCCAGAGGTCACCCACTGTCCTAGAGAGAAGAGGATGCATGTCTGTTGAGGACCCACTAGGTATTTCTCCTCCTTGTAACAATGAGATAGATGTCATTATTATTGTATTTGTCTGTATTCCCTTGTTTCCATATGAAGAAACTGGAGTCAGGAAGTTAAGCACCAGATCTAAGACCTCATGTATGTGTCTGCATGCACACGTGCTAAGTCACTTCAGTCGTGTCTGACTGTTTGTAAGAGTCGAACCAGAGGAGCCCACCAGCTCCTCTGTCCATGAGATTCTCCTGGCAAGAATACTGGAGTGGATTGTCATTTCCTTCTCCAGGGGATCTTCCTGACCCAGAGATCTCACCCTCATCTCTTACATCTCCTGCATTGGCAAGTGGGTTCTTTACCACTGGTGCCACCTGGAAAACCCCCTTAAGGCCCCCCTAAAAAGGCCCCCTCAGTGACAAAGATGGAATTTGAACCAAGGACCCTCAGGCTCAAAGTCTTTGTGTTCCCTCCATTAAAACTCACATCTGGACTCTGAGACACAAGAAACAAGAAATGGGGGCAGGGGGATCCATAAGACCCACGCAGCAGCCACCTTCCGGAAGCCTCCAGAAATGAGAGCCTGGGAGGGGAGGCCCCACTGCTTGAAGGAAGACTGGCCAGCCCAGCACTTGATGTAAATCCCCACATATGAAAAGCAACATGAGGAAGGCAGCAGAGGAGTGGCAAGGCAGACAGAGACCTCAACAGTTACCTCCAGCAAGACCTGCTGTCCCATCTTTGCCCAGGGCGACTCCCAAGTTAGACTGGTTCAAAGTCCCCTGAGACTTACAGAGGTCCTCTTAGGCTGTTTCCCCTGAGACAGGGTGATTCAGACCCACATCCAAACTTGGGCAGGTCACTGAATCTCTTGAGACTCTGTTTTCCCATCTAAAGGTAAGGGTTGGGAGTTGCTGACACCTGTCCAGCTGATTGCAAAGATCATGTACAAGTACCTCGCACATGTCTTGCATGCGATAGGTGCTGCCAAGCCCAACATCTGCAAGAAATCTGCTGGAGTAACCAGGGTGTCAGGCAGTGGCCAGACAGCATTTCCAGAACAGCAGTGGTTCCCAACTTCTGTGCTTCCAAGGACTTTTTTCTGGTTTTTTGAAAGATTATGCCTGTCAAACTACACTTCAGTTCAGTTCAGTTCAGTCACTCAGTAGTGTCCAACTCTTTGCGATCCCATGAATCGCAGCATGCCAGGCCTCCCTGTCCATCACCAACTTCCAGAGTTTACCCAAACTCATGTCCATCGAGTCAGTGATGCCATCCAGCCATCTCATCCTCTGTCGTCCCCTTCTCCTTCTGCCCCCAATCCCTCCCAGCATCGAAGTCTTTTCCAATGAGTCAACTCTTCGCATCAGGTGGCCAAAGTATTGGAGTTTCAGCTTTAGCATCAGTCCTTCCAAAGAACACCCAGGACTGATCTCCTTCAGAATGGACTGGTTGGATCTCCTTGCAGTCCAAAGGACTCTCAAGAGTCTTCTCCAACACCACAGTTCAAAAGCATCAATTCTTCAGCGCTCAGCTTTCTTCACAGTCCAACTCTCACATCCATACATGACCACTGGAAAAACCATAGCCTTGACTAGACGGACCTTTGTTGGCAAAGTGATGTCTCTGCTTTTGAATATGCTGTCTAGGTTGGTCATAACTTTCCTTCCAAGGAGTAAGTGTCTTTTACTTTCATGGCTGCAGTCACCATCTGCAGTGATTTTGGAGCCCCCCAAAATAAAGTCTGACACTGTTTCCACTGTTTCCCCATCTGTTTCCCATGAAGTGATGGGACCAGATGCCATGATCTTAGTTTTCTGAATGTTGAGCTTTAAGCCAAATTTTTCACTCTCCTCTTTCACTTTCATCAAGAGGCTTTTTAGTTCCTCTTCACTTTCTGCCATAAAGGTGGTGTCATCTGCATATCTGAGGTTACTGATATTTCTCCCGGCAATCTTATTATTAAACTTATTAAACTATACTTTAATAATAATTAATTCATTTCCTCATTTTTTAGTAATCACAGCCATATCTAAGTCTAGCCATGTTTCTGATCTACATGAATTGCCACAATATCACCATCCTGTGTTGCTATAAGCCCAGCCCAAATGGGAGAACTGTTTCCATTCCTCTCTTTGGAATGTTGAGACTAGCTAGCTCGAAGCCCCTAGCACTCCGTACTGCACACTGACCAGAAACACACACAGGAGTTGTTTTTCTGTTGAAGCAAGACACTGGAATGCTCACATTGCTAAAGGGGACTTTTTTGAACTGGTCTGAAAAGCACCATATCAAAATGAAAGAGTCAAAACCCAAAATGTTTGGTTTGGGTTTTGTTGTTGCTGTTGACTCCTTGTTTTTTAACCCAACAAAGGCTGTTACAGATATTCTTGACCCTCATCTAATCCTTGACCTTAGATGAGGCTTGAAACTTGGACAATAATGTCTGTTGGTCACATAATGTCACATCAAAGAAGCAGACCATTAAATGATTTGCTACAAATCATTATAGCCCATCAAAGTGCTATGCGTGCATGCTTAGTCGCTTCAGTAGTGTCTGACTCTTTGCAACCCATGGAGTCCACCAGGCTCCTCTGTCAATGGAATTCTCCAGGCAAGAATACTGGAGTGGTTCGCCATTTCCTCCTCCAGGGATCTTCCCGACCCAGGGACTGAACTTGTTCCTCCTATGTCTCCTGCATTGACAGGTGGATACTTTACTCACTGAGCCACTTGGGAGGCCCCAAAGTGCGATAGACTACATCAAAATGTCCCCCAGTCAAAATATCCAGGTTGAGGGGTCAGGTGCCTTTTTTCTGGAAGATATTTCCTCCATAGTAACTAGTACTAATCCTTATTTAGTAAGTACAGTTCATCTAGTGAGACAAACAGGACACACAGAAGACAGATGTGATAAAATGTTCTTGAGAATAGAAAGGTTGGGAGCATTCCTTAGGGAGTCCATCTATTCCTGGAAGAGTGTGGCACTCAGCTAGTGTTGTCTGACTGCAGCCTGAGACCTGGCACTATTATTGCTCCAGTCAAGGTCTCTACCTATTGATCAGAGAGGTTAAGGAAAAGAAACTACTACTTCCCAAGCACCTACTGTCTGCCAAGGTGGGGCATCATTGTCTGAGGCTTCCTCGGGGATGCATACAGGTGAAAACACCCCCACTCTTTGTTTTTAGTTAAATTGTATTGGAATATATTTACAGTGTTGTGTTGGTTTCTACTGTATAGCACAGTGAATCAGTTATACATTTGTCTGCTCTTTTTTGATTCTTTTCCTAATAGGTCATTACAGAGTATTGGGTAGAGCTCCCTGTACTGTATAGTAGGTTCTTGTGTATGCGTGTTAGTTGCTCAGTCGCGTCTAACCATTTACAATCCCGTGGACTGCAGCCCACCAGGATCCTCTATCCATGGGATTCTCTAGGCAAGAATACTGGAGTGGGTAGCCATTTCCTCCTCCAGGGGATCTTCCCGACCCAGGGATCGAACCCGAGTCTCCTGCACTGCAGGCGGATTCTTACCATCTAAGCCACCAGGGAAGTCCAGGTTCTTATTAGTTACCTATTTTATATCGTACTGAAAGCCCACACACACACACACACACACACACACACATGCATACACGCGCACGCACACACAGATGCATGCACAGATACATGCACGCACGCACCTGCGCATGTATACACACACACACAGATGCATGCACACATGTGCACGCGCACACACACACACAAATTGCTGTACTGTCCTGAGCTTCCCTTTCCCCTACATTTTCTAATTTCTCTGTCAAAATAGGAGAGGGGTCCACACCTGCTCTCCTCCTGCTTTGCAAATCTCAGAGAACCATACTAAGCACCTATTAGGACACTGTGCCTGACACCTAAGTTTATAGAGGGTACAAGATCCAGTTCTCTGCCTCCAAAGGAGCCCCAGCCAATGGTGGACGTAGGAACAAAGCATTTCAGTGTGATGTACAAATGCCACACCGGAGGCTTACACACTGCCCTGCCATCAGAGGCCAGGGAAGGGCCTGAGTTCATGCGTGGCTTCCACAAGGAGACAGAAGCCCGAGTTTCAGTCTTGAAGGTGACAGAGTTGTCTATGAAGAAGAGGGGAGGGCCTTCCTGGTGGAAAGAGCCCCTGGGGGAGCCGGGGCCTGCAGGAGCTGAGGCCAGACTTGGCCCTGAGACTGGAGCCTCACCTCCCAGACGCATTGTGCCTGCAGGAGCTGAGGCCAGACCTGGCCCTGAGACTGGAGCCTCACCTCCCAGACGCATTTTGCTCCTTCTGGTGATGGTGTGATGAGGAGAGAAACAAGCAGGGAGGCAGGGAGAGCCCTATTGAGGTCATCTAGGCAGGAGTCAAGTGGGGCTAGACCAGGGCAGGGGAAACATGGCTAGAGGGGTTGATACGTTTGGGAAGTAGAGTCAGTGTGACTGGAGGACTGAGTGGATGGGGGATAGGGGAGCAGACGATACCAGGAGGACAGTGAGTCGGGCTGAGGAAGCCAGGACAGTGAGTGACGGCTCCTGTCCCAAGGAGCCGGTGGGGGGCACCTGATTTGAGATGTTTCCCAGTTTGGTTCTGAGTACCCGTGGGGGTGGGTGACTGAGGTAGGTCAGAGCGCGAGCATGGACTGTGGGTTGTGCTGGGGCAAGAATCTCAGCCTCACTGTGAAGTGGAGGCACGCGCCCAGCTCTGAGGCCTGGGGGTATTTAGGAGGATTCCATGCGTGACACACCCGTGCTGGGGCAGCCACACGCCAGAGGTATCGGCCAGCCAGCCTCTCGCTGTTCCTGACTTTTTCCCGTCTTCATCCTTCTCTCCCTCCCCTCAGCCCACCTGCCTGTCTTCCTTCCTTACTACCTCTCCAGGGCTCCACATCCTTCCCAGGCCTCCTCCTCCCCCAGCTTCCCACACACACACGCACACACGCACGTATATGCACACACACACAGATTGTCCATAAAACCATTGGTCTCATTTGTCAAGCACAGCCCACAGCTCCTGACAGCAGCTCTCACATGGTTCACTTGTTTCTCAGACACAGCATGCAGGAGGTCCCAGATCGCAGCTGCAGCCAGCCAAGCCCGCCCGCAGACCTGGCCGCAGCTGTTCGTGATGGCCTCTGTCCCTGACACTCATTTCCTCACCTGGCTCCAGAGACCAGTGAGTGCAGCTGGATCACACCATCATTCAGATCCACCCACAGCCATGAAGCACCTACTGCATGCTTGGCTCTGAGCCAGGGAAAGGGTGGGGGTGGTGTCCACTTGTCTGTCTGGAGCCGCAGACCTTGTAAGAGGACTGAGCCTCTGGTCTTTACAAAGACTGCAGAGCAGAAAAGTTCAATACCAGTTCACATTGCCAGGACAGTTCTAGACAAGCGTAGAGGAGAGTCACAGGCATGACTCCTTGCCAGGGTAACTGTGCAGATAGCCATTGCCCTAGAGAGCATAGAGCAGGGCAAGTCAGAGTGTGGGCCTGGGTGTGGGGGGGTGGTGCATGGAGCAAAGATCCATGAGCCGCAGGCAGAATGAAGCTTGGGTTCTACCTCTGATACACCGTGTGACCTCCCCTCTGCTTTAGGGCCTCATCTGTCAAAGGACGGGTGAGAGGGAGAGGTCACTGAGGTCTCTTCTAGCTCTCATACTCCTGGTCAGGAAGGCGGTAAGGAACACGAATGGACAATAGGTCTTGCTCATCAGTGCAAAACCGGAATGAAACAGGGACAGCCTCTACTGCTGACCTGGGTGTCACCTGATGGCTTGCAGGACCCATCTGGGTCATCCGACTATACAGCTGAGCAGAGACCTCGTGCTGCCAAAGCCCTGCACACACCCAGCGTCTCTGAACACACCCAGCATCTCCACGCTCTCACAGTGTCCCACAGGCTGGATGGATACACAGAGTGGACCTTACTGTTCTGATTTCCCAGAGGAGGAAACCAAGCCTCAGAAGACAGAGGGACTTGCTCGAAGTCCAGCAAGGTGTTAAAGGCAGAGCCCAGATCAGGTGTAGGAGAGAAATGAGGTGTCCCTGCTTCTCCAAGTGGGGTCCCCTCGCCCCCTCCCCTCCACCGTCCCTGGCAACCCCGTGCTGCACACCAGCTGCGCTCTCCTTTCAGGCTCTGGCAGGCAGCCACTTTGATTTGCTGCTAATTCTTTATTTAAAAAAGATTCACAATTCAATTACATCAGGTAACAATAGCTCACAGTCAATAATACAAAACGCAAACCCAATAAACATTCATTCTGACCAGGGGACATGGATTTAGATGAAGAAAAACAAAAAAATTACAGCATCAGCTCGTTGAGAACAGTATCCTGTAATTTCCAGTAAATTGGAATCACAGCGAGTCGTTTTTCCCACTTGAGTGGCAGGTATATTAATTTGTTGGCATTTGTCAACCATCAAAATAAGCTGTTTACAAGGGATAAGGAAGAAAGCTTCAGAGAGTCAGGCTGAGGTTATTATTCTGGCAGGAGATTGTGTAACGTGATTCATATGATTCGGGGGGTCTTCAGAAGCACCAGGGCTGGCCTGTGCTCCCTGTGGAGGTGGGTCCAGGGTGAAACTGAACACCTTGACCCTGGCCCCTTGGCCACACCCCACTCCACCTACTGCTCTACTGTCTAGAATCCGGGGCCTCATCCAGTCACCCCCTTCTGCCTACCAGAAGTCACTCCAAGAGAGGAGTGGACATGCTCACCAGGGGTACATTAGAACAGTTACTATTTGTTACTCACTAGTTACCCTCCAGGGGCTGAATAGGCCCTTAGCATGCGTGCATGCTCAGTTGCTTCAGTTGTGTCCAACTCTTAGCGCCTCCATGGTTGGTAGCTTACCAGGCTCCTCTGTCCATGGGATTCTCCAGGCAAGAATACTGGAGTGGGTTGCCATGCCCTCTTTCACAGCATCTTCCCAACCCCAGGGATTGAACCGATGTCTGCTGTGGCTCCTGTATTGCAGGCAGATTCTTTTCCGCTGAGCTACCAGGGAAGCCCCAGGCCCCTTATAAGGGGCATTATCTCATGGAACTCTCACAACAACTTTCAAGGTAAGTATTATCATCCCCCTCTTATAGATGAGGAAACTGGAGCTCAGAGAGGGTACATAACCTGCCCAAGGTCACAAAGCTGGTGAGTAACAGGGCCAGAACCAGAAGAGGGAAGCAAGGTGCCTTGAACACAAAAGTCCAGGCTGCTCTGGCTCTCAGGGCGGCCCAAGTGCAAGGCTAGCACCTGAATGGGGGACCTCTCACCCAGATCCTGAGTAGGGGATGTCTTGCCCAGCTCCTGGCCATGAGGGACAGAGCCGGATCTAGATCCAGTGTTCCAAAGAACAGCAAGGGGAGACCAGAAGTCCTTCTTCAGTGAACAGTGCATAAAACCAGAAGAAAACAGCAGAAGGGGAAAGACTAGAGATTTCTTTAGGAAAACTGGAAATACCAAGGGAAAATTTCGTCCAAAGATGGGCACAATAAAAGACAGAAATGGTAGAGATCTAGTAGATGGCGAAGAGATCAAGAAGAGATGGAAAGAGTAACTATACAAAATAACATGGAATAACCATCCAAAAAGATCTTAATGA
Organism: Oryx dammah; assembly: GCF_014754425.2. Lineage (NCBI taxonomy): Eukaryota > Metazoa > Chordata > Mammalia > Artiodactyla > Bovidae > Oryx > Oryx dammah. The sequence continues at coordinate 69,826,065 of NW_024070209.1, forward strand.
TCTGGATTAGTATGATGGTGTGGTCAGTCACCCGGAGCCAGACATTTTGGAGAGTGAAGTCAAGTGGACTTTAGGAAGCACTGCTGTTAATAAAGCTAGTGGATGCAATGGAATTCCAGTAGAGCTATTCAAAACCCTAAAGGATGATGCCATCAAGGTGTTACATTCAATATGTCAGCAAATCTGGAAGACCCAGGAGTGGCCACAGGACTGGGAAAAGGTCAGTCCTCATCCCAGTTCCCTAGAAGGGCAGTACTAAAGAATGTTCTAACCATCGGACAGTTGCCCTCATCTCCCACGCTAATAAGGTCATGCTTAAAATCTTGCATGCTAGGCTTCAGCATTATGCAAACCGAGAACTTTCAGATCTCCAAGCTGGGTTTTGAAAAGGAAGAGGAACCAGAGATCAAATTGCCAACATTCACTGGATCATAGAGAAAGCTAGGGAATTCCAGAAAAATATCTACCCCTATTTCATCAACTATGCTAAAGCTTTTGACTGTGTGAATCATAACACACTGTGGAAAGTTCTTAAAGAAATGGGAATACCAGACCATCTTACCTGTCTCCTAAGAAACTTGTATGCAGGTCAAGAAGCAACAGTTAGAGCCCTATATGGAACAGCTGATTGGTTCAAGATTGAGAAAGGAGTATGACGGGGCTGTCTGCTGTCACCCTGTTTGTTTAACCTATATGCTGAGCACATCATGAGAAATGCCAGGCTCGATGAGTTACAAGCTGGAATCAAGATAGGTGGGAGAAACATCAACAACTTCAGATATGCAGATGATACCACTCTAATGGCAGAAAGCAAAGAGGAACTAAAGAGACTCTTGAGGAGGGTGAAGGAGGAGAGTGAAAGAGTTGACTTAAGACTACATATTAAAAAAAGTAAGCTCATGGCATCTAGTCCCATTACTTCATGGCAAATAGAAGGGGAGAAAGTAGAAGTAATGACAGATTTCCTCGTCTTGGGCTCTAAAATCACTGCGGATGGTGACTGCAGCCATGAAATCAGGAGACAACAGCATGTTGAAAAGCAGAGACGTTACTCTGCCAACAAAGGTCCTTATAGTTGAGGCTATGGTCTTCCCAGGGGTCACATATGGTTGTGCGAGTTGGACCATCAAGAAGGCTGCTGCTGCTGCTGCTGCTGCTAAGTCACTTCAGTCGTGTCTGACTCTGTGCTACCCTATGGACAGCAGCCCACCAAGCTCCTCTGTCCACAGGATTCTCTAAGCAAGAATACTGGAGTGGGTTGCTATTTCCTTCTCCCTCAAGAAGGCTGAGCATTGAAGAACTGATGCTTTTGAACTGTGGTGTTGGAGAAGATTCTTGAGAGTCCCTTTGACTGCAAGGAGATCAAACCAGTCCATCCTAAAGGAAATCAGTCCTGAATATTCACTGGAAGGACTGATGCTGAAGCTGAAGCTCCAATATTTGGCCACCTGATGCGAAGAGCTGACTCATTAGGAAAGACTGTGATGCTGGGAAAAATTGAAGGCAGGAGAAGCGGTCGACAGAGGATGAGATGGTTGGATGGCATCACCGACTCAACGGACATGAGTTTGAGCAGAGCTCCAGGAGATAGTGAAGGACAGGAAAGGCTGGCGTGCAGCAGTCCATGGAGTCGCAGAGATGGACACGACTGGGCAGCTGAACAACAGCAACTGTCTGCACCAGCCTGTGCTTTTTTCACTGTGGTATAGCCACCTGGAAGAGATGGGCCTTGTAGTAGCTAGAAGCTTCCAAGGGAGTGAAGCTCAATGGTGGAATTTCGGGCCTCACCAGACTGACCAGAGAGGCACTATTGCCCCTACAAGTGGTCCAAGCAGGTAGCTGCCAGTTCCCCATGTCTAGATGTTAGCCCAGGTGGAAATGTGGGGCTGAGACCATCACACAGGAAAGCAAAGGCCAGCTGCTGACACCTGGGTGCCAAGCTCCCCTGTCTCCCCAGCCCAGAGTCCCCCCACCTTGGACTTGGCAGCAGTTTGCTGTCTTTTCAAATCCACTACTTACCCTCATGAGGGCAGGGGTCCTTGTCCTTGTTTTTTCCTTGGCTAGGGGAAGCTGAGACTCTGAGAGTTTAACCAAGTTGTCCCAAGTCACACAGCCAACAGAGTGCCCAGATATGACTCAGAAATCAGGGCTTTTTCCATCTACCTCTCTGCCAAGAACTAGGTCAAGACCCAGATGGGGCTGGAGTTCAGACTTGGTTGGGGGTAGGAGAAATAGGAAAGAAGGCTTGAGGGCTGGGGGGAAGTGTCAGGAACAAACAACATCTAAAATATAATGCTTTGGCTAAATTTAAACATGTGAGAGAGTTCAGAATGATTCATAATACATGCAGATTGATGCAAATGACTATGCAAATGAGGCAAAATGAGGAGAAGGGTACAGCTCACCTCTCAACCAAAGCAGGAGTGGGCAGAGCAAGGACTCCCTCTTGGGCAGCAGTCTTCCAAGCAAACCTCACCTTCAAAACAACTTTCTGAGGCAACGTGCCAAGGCCCCGGGGCCCTGGGGCGGCAAGCTGGACAGATGAGGCAGGTACACGTCCACGTCAGTATCTCCACACTCGACCAGGTCTCTGGAACACCCACCACCCCCACCCCCCGGCCCCAGTCTGCCTTCTCTGAGCTAAATGATTCTACTGTTTTCCTTTCACCAATGAGCCTTCCTTTTTCCTCAGCCTCTTAATCATCCTCATCACCTCTCTGTTTCTAATGGGTTGGGAGCGAGGGTTTGGCAGACAATCTGAGTGAGTCAGGATGGGCCAGTAGCTTCTCAGACCATATAACCCGCAGCAGCGTGCTGGAGGGCAGATGGCCTCCATGAGGGGAAGTGTGGAGCTTTGGACCAGGGTTTGCTTGGTCCAGTGAATTCCTCTGTTCCTTGGTTTCCTCATCTGTCAAATGAAACAGCTAACAGCTCCTGTGTATGGCTGTTGGATTCGGGGGTTGGGGGGGTTCCATATGCATTCACGCCTAGCACGTGGTCAGGAATCGGCCCTACTTCTCTCTGCAGACCTCCCAGCCCCCTCTTCCCTACCCCAGCCCCCTGACTTTCCTCCCTCTTCATTTCTGCTCACACAAGCCTGACTGCTACCCTCTACCTCTTTCTGCTTGTCTGAGAGTCCTACCCATCCCTCATCTCCATCACAAAGCAGACCTCAAATGCACACCCCATACCCCCCCCAAAAGCAGCCAGGGCCCCCAGCGCTGCTGCCGCCTTGCCTGTCACAGTTGTCTGCCCCTCCTGGGCCCGGGCACCTGACGGCCCTGATTTGCACAGATAGCTGCCGCTTTCTTGGGCCTTTCACCCCATTATCTCCTCCTGACGTTGCCCTCCCCATGCCCCTGTACGTTTGGAGATGAATAAATGGTTCTTCCTTGACAAGGGAAGAATCTGGGACCCTGAGCGGACACACAGCAAGGAAATGGTCCACTGGGCATGGAAGCCCAGAGCCCTTTGGTGCTTCCATTTTGCCTCCCCAGTCTCAGCACACCCACAAGGAGATTTCTCTGGTCATAACTCTATCTCCCCAGTTTCTTTGTAAGCCCCTCGAGGGCCTGGAGCCCATCTCCCATCTCCTTTTAGGCACATGCCCTACACCAATGTGCAACGAGCTCTCAGGGGAGCTGGCCCTGGAGACAGAATGATGGGCTCAACTCTCCTTCACTGTCTACGGAGATCTTGGTTTCTCAACTGCCATGTCAGCCATCAGCTGGCCCTCCAGCCTTATCTCTGCAGAACAGGCCTGAGTTCTGCCTTAGGACAGCCCCCAGGAGCCCCCTCCCATGCTGGGAACACAGGACATTTCCTAGAATTAAAGGTGGAGAAGCCATCACATGTGCACGTGAACAAAATCACCTTGCAGCTCTCCCTCGAAGCTTTTCATAAAAGACCTTGGATCTGAATATGCAGGGACCCTCTTCCTAGTAGCCAGTCTCTGGGGAGGTACGTGTAGTGGACACAGGAACTGTCTCCATGGCACACTGCTCTTCTCATACGGTTCACCAGTTGCATTCTTTGTCCCCCATCCTTGCTTGACTTCATCTCAACAGCCTCAGAGGCAGCAGGAATACCCCTGCATCCCCACACTCTGGTTTTATTTTCATCATGATTGCTTGTTTGTTGTCTGCACACACATGGCTCCAGAAGGAGTTACTGGCGAGATGGGAATAAACAGTCTGTGCTCGTAAACACCACTCTCCTCAGTCATTCCATGTGGGACTCCTTGTGTCTAGAGCCTGTGGGGAGACTTTAAAACTTCATACCAAGTCAATTACTGCTACTCCCATCAGTAAGAATAATAATAAATACCCAGTGAGTGCTTCTTATGTGCCAGCCACAATTCTGAGACGTGACCTCATTGCTTTAACCTTCACCACACACACGGGCTAGAAGGTAGGTTTTTCTCATCCCCATTTTATAGATGAGGAGCAGGAAGGTTCAGGAACACTTTATAGATGAAGAACAGGAAAGTTGCTTCTCTAAGGTGGACCACATGAGTCCTTTGATCTTGGACAGGGAGAGAAATCCATAATAGGAGACCCCAGGTATTTGGGACACCATCACCACCACACCCCACCTTAATGCAGACTCTCCCTGTCTTCTCTTCTCTGTCTCCCCTCTCCCTCCTCCCTCTCCTTCTCTTGTACCCCTTACTAGTTCTTTATCCTCCTAGCTCTGTGAATGAGGCAATTTCCTGTCCCTTTCTGAACTTGACAGCCCTCTCCGGACAGTAGACAGAGGACCCTCCTTGCTGACCTCGTGGGCTGATGCAGGGGACAGCCCTCCAGCACAAGGGCAGTGTGCTCGGCCTGCTGGGAGCTGTGGGGTGGGCAGGAAGGGAGTCAGTCCTCACACCCCATGATAGGAGCCCATGGGCTCTGTCCTGTTGCAGCATCTCCGGCTATGGGGCAGCTGGCGGAAAAGGTGGGAAGAACACCATGATGCGGTCCCACGGCGTGTCTGTGCTGGGCATCTTCAACCTGGAGAAGGACGACACGCTGTACATCCTGGTCGGGCAGCAAGGGGAAGACGCCTGCCCCAGCGTAAGTACCCAGAGCGGGAGTTTCTCCTCCACCTTCCCCAGGACCCAGGCAGGTCTCTCAGGGACACCAACGCCAGACACACCCCATCAGGGAGCTCTCCTTCAACAATGGCAGGACTCACCCCTTGTTCTGCCTGCAAATGCTCCTCCCTTTCCAGGGCCATTTGGGTGCCTGAGAAAGTGGGTGGTGTGGCTTTGGGCACTGCAGATCCCTATGGAGATGGAGGCTGAGGCATGGGTTCCATGAGCAGTCCTTAAAACTGAAGTCCTGAGTTCTGCTGAAATGGGCAAACGGTTGTTTCTCTCAGCACAAGTGTGAGTCAAAGCCCCCTTTCTAAGCTTTCTTGCAAGGGCATAGGTTTTTTTTAGCCATATCATAAAATAGGAAAATGCCAGATCAAACATGTCTTATTCAGCTCGAAATCACAGACTCTTACCCAATATATGTATATAAAACCACAGAAAAAGTTCTGAAGGACACAGATAACGGTGGTTGCTTCTGGAGCAGGGACTGGAGTTGAGGACACTTTGTCCATAATGTCTGATATTGTTAGAAAAAGAATGCATTCACATATTATTTGTGTGATTAATTTTTTTTAAGTTTTTTTAAGCATGGAATCAGAGCTGGAATATCATGTAATCCGCTTCCCTCCACCCCCATTTCACAGATGAGAAAGCGGAGACAACGGAGGTGAAAGGACTTGTCCAGAGTCACTCATAATGCTCACAGAGACTCTGCCTCCTATTTCTGATGCCCCAAATGTGCTGGGGCTTCAGTTTTCACCCCCTTTCTCCATTTTCCTCTTATCACACACCACCCAACAAGCTAGACTGTCATCGTCTCCAGCCGCAGACAGCCCTTCCTTCTGGTTCCTGATTCCACTGGGGTGTCCAGCTGTCAAACACAGAGCGCTCCAAGGGCAGCACTTAAGAAAGACAGTAGTGATCTAAGGTGACCAGCAAGGGGGAGACAGTGGGGACTAACAAAGCTGCAGCCATGCCTCTCGCCTGTGCTCGGGGCGGCAAGAACCCTCAGTGCTGGCTGTTCCGCATGGGAACTCAGCACTCCACAGGGCGAGTCTCCACACTGGGCAGGCCACACCCTCATGTGATGGTGAACTTCTGCACCGGGTGAGGCCGGGGCAGGGATCCAGCTTCTGGGACCCAGGACACAGGGTTCCTTCTCCAGAAATTTATTCAAGAGCAGATTTGGAAGAGAGAAGTAGTAACAAAGGTGACGAGTTCCATTCCACAGAATAACCTCAGGGCTCCTAAGAATCAGGTGTCAGGCTGGGAGCCAGGGTAAAGTACGGTGTCCCACTCCCAACGCCGCAGGAGTGAGCTTCACAGGTGCAGCCTCGTGCCTGAGAAACGCCTGGACACTTTTATTTAGCAGCTATAATCAAGACTTCCAACCTGATATAATATATTAAGTCATTAAATTACAAGCTGCTGTAATTTTCACAGGAATTTATTGAGTGCTAATGTAATTCTTTCATCTAAGCAAAAAGATTGCATTGACTTCTGCAAGGGACTTTTACTTGATTGGATCATAATCAGTTATGTCTTTTCACAAGACTTCGTCTTTCTTTTTTAATTCAGTTGTAATCTACTTGTTCCTCTGAATTGCTGCATTTTATCATTTTATTAATCAATCTGAAAGTGTTAGTCACTCAGTCGCGTCTGACTCTTTGCGACCCCATGGTCTGTCATGGAATTCTCCAGACAAGAATACTGAGGTTTGCCATTCCCTTCTCCAGGGAACCTTCCTGATCCAGGGATCGAACCCAGGTCTCCTGCATTACAGGCAGATTCTTCACTGTCTGAGCCACCAGGGAAGCCCCATTAATCAATCTACTTGCTCTTACACTTTGAGGATGTGCAGGGCAAGTTTCAGAGAAGCCAGGGACAGAGGGCAGCCCCCTCTGCTGATCAGGCTGGGCATAGCATGGGCATGGGGAAAGGAATTAGTCTTCCCAGTAGCTCCAGACCTCTGCTCCCCGCAGGGCCCCATTTGAGTAAGGGAGAAAACCTTTCACAAGTACCACCTCAATCTCTGGTCCTCCCTAAACTGAAAAATGGTGTGTAGAGAGGATCTTCTAGAGAGTGAAGTGGACCCTAAGAATTGAACTGCAGGTTTTGGCAATTCTGCTGGTGCTGCTTGGAGTGGCTCTCCCTGTGTCCCTGGCCAACCAGAGCCTGGAATGGGCTCCAGCTGCTGGAACCCCGCCTCCCATCCCACACACACATTCCTCAGTCCCGGTCCGGGGCACTGTAGGCTGTTTAGCAGCATCCCTGGCCTCTACACCCTGTTTAGCAGCATCCCTGGCCAGTATCATCCATCAGAAATTACAATCAAAAGTGCCCCCGGACATTTCCAAACATCTCCAGGACAGCAAAACCATCGGTCTAAAAGTCAGTTCCCACCACTCCCATCACTCTCAAGGCAAATATTGTGAGGGGTGAGCCCACACTCACCCAGCTCCCAAGTCTTTCAAATGTATTCAGGACCTCGCAAAAGTCAGAAAAAGAAAGCAAATCATGGAAAAGTGATCTCTTCCAAATGCTGCTGTGGGCCCAGCAAGCTGCAGACTGAGACTCAAATCAAGGGGACCCCTGACCCAGGGCAGTGAGGCATGGCCATGAGTCTGGGCTCTAGGAAACCAAAAGGCCGTCCTCCAGCCCAGTTGCTTCTTCCGGCAATCTCCAGCCATCCGCAGGTTCTGCTCGGGAGAAGAGGGCCTCCCCAAGGGGTGGGGGCCCCCACTGCTGCCGGACAGAGGACAGGAGGAAAAGGAGCAGGGCAGAGGGATGGACCTTCTTAGCACCCTGGGCAGCTCCCCAATTTACAGAGGAGGCAGATCCAGACAGATGGGCCAGCAAATCTCCAGTCAGGAAGCTAGACTGGACCCTGAACTCTGCTCTGCTCTGCCCGGCTGGCAGCACACATTTCCATCCCTTGTCCCTGGCTCTGCCCACAGGGAATGCCCCCAGCATCTCAGGGCCTCCCCCAGGTGGCAGTTAGCAGGGTTTCCTTTCAGCAGACTCCATGCCACTCTGCCCCCACGCTGGCCCTGACCAGCACTGCGTGTACATAGGAGAAATGTCAGCTGTCTACAATAGCAAATCACAGCCTTTCAATCACACTAAATCCACTCTAGAAAATATCAAATTATTTCCATCATTAAATCCAAAATGCCATAAAACAAATTGCATCTCAGCTATTTATCTGGAAATTTCTCTAGTACTCATTCCCGGCACCCCTGAGTACTTTAGCATAAGGAGTGGCTCGAGATAAATTGCCATGTCCACTGGCTGGTTACCCAGCCACATTTGATGAAAATTTGACGTTTTATTGGCCTTTTTTCTATTAAGTGAAAGAAAATTCGTTTTCCCCTGAGGTCAGACCGATGTGTGGTGAGTTCATCTCAGCTGCTGTGACCTACAAGTATAATGGCTCTTCTTGAAACCCTGCCCTCTTTGTTCAGGGATTACAGGATTCTGGGTCACAGGAATTTCCAACATGTCCCCAGAGACTCCCAGATGCCTAGGCCTGCATCAAGTGAAATAAAATCCAAGTTTGGCTACCCACTGTTTTGTTTTGTTTTGCTTTTTCTCTTTACATGATGCTTCAAACTGCAACTTCTCAAAAAACCTCAATGGTTTCTCGCTACTTAGAGAATGAAGTCCAGCTCCTTCTCTGTGTTTGAGGCCTCTGGCCACGATCTGACTGTTTGGTTTAGTCTCCTTTACCCACTCCCATTTGGACTCCCTCCAGCCCTGTCTTAGCTCCTGGGGCCTTTGTCATCCCCTCTTCAGAATCCACAGGGTCCTAACAAGTCGTCCTGGATCACCTCTCTGTCCTAAGATGGATTTTTCTGAGCTGAAGAAACTCCTTACACTTTTCCCCCGAACACCCCCACTTAGCACCTTCCCTCTGAGTTCCTGCTGATCTCCTCCCCTGCAATGTCATAACTTTCCCTCATTCTCAGTGTTTAAAAAGCTCCACATCCTGCAAGGCCCAACTGAATGCCACCTCCCCCAGGCAGTCTTCCATGCTCAGCAGTCCAGCAACAAAGCCTCACTCCCCCTCCTCAACTTCCCATTCATTTTCTAAGAGGTCCCTGTGGTCCTTCTCCAATATTTCCCAGAGTGACAGTTATCCATGTGTATTTTTTGTCTCCTCAACTCGACCATAAGCTATCTGAGAGATGGTCAGACCCTATCTTTTAGCATAGAGGGAGGCGGAGGACCTGGGGCACAAACCTGAGATGTTTTTGTTTCTCCAGGCAAATCGATTAATCCAGAAAGTCTGCATTGGAGAAAACAACGTGATAGAAGAAGAAATCCGCGTGAACAAAAGCGTGCACGAGTGGGCAGGAGGGGGCGGAGGAGGGGGAGGAGCCACCTACGTGTTTAAGGTGAGGTCTGTGCGCCATTCCCCAGGGCAGGGGCCTTCTCTGCGTCCTGGCTTTGAGTCCTCAGGACAGACCAAGGAACCATGCACCCTGGGCGCTCTTATCTCCATTTAAAGTTGAGGAAGCAGAGACCCATAGGGATATAAGGTTCCCTGTCTGTCCAGGAAAGGGCAGGTCCTTCTCATGCTGATGTCCCAGCCCGGTTTCACTAGGCAGGCCTTTATCATCCTGCTTCAGAGACCCAGAGGGTCCCACTGTGTCCTCCTGTGTCCTCAGGTGGACTTTTCTGATATCATCGAAGATAGACAAAGATTTCCTGTTGGGTCCTCCTGCAGGGCCAGTGGTTCTGAGGGCTTAATCTTGAAGTTGTGGGGTCAAAGCAGAGAGCCCTGCGTGCAGAGGAAGAAGAGAAGAGAGACCTGCCCTAAGCACCAGCTCCCAGATCCCTGAGGCTTGAGAAGCGCTTCAGGAAAGGGGCAGTATAAACAGCCCCAAAGACTGATCCTTGCCTCCCAGTGTTCATAGACATTTATATCTCCTGATGCTTTTGCTTCATTTACGAACTCAGACTGATACAGGAGCTGGGGGTTGAAGGGGACAGAAGAGCTCATGGGCTCTTGTAACGTGAGATGGGAGCCCTCGGACCACCGAGATGTCACCCACTGCCCAGCAGACACTCAGACATGTTTAAGCATTTAAATGGCTCGGAGGTCTCCGGGGTGGGAGCCCTGCTCAGCTTCTCAATCTCTGAATGTCTCTCCCCTGGCAGATGAAGGATGGCGTGCCGGTGCCTCTGATCATTGCGGCCGGCGGTGGTGGCAGGGCCTATGGGGCCAAGACAGACACGTTCCACCCAGAGAGACTGGAGAATAACTCCTCAGTCCTAGGGCTGAATGGCAATTCTGGAGCTGCAGGTAAATCTCTGCAAGCCCAGCCTCTCCCAGAATGGTCCCCGAGGACTGTGTGAGCTTCACCTTGACTGGGCACCATCACACACCTGTGGGCATCTTAGTCATGGGCCCTTGAGATGCTGGGAGCTCTGGATATTGGTACTGGGATCAAAAAAGGAAAGACAGGTCACAGCTTGGGGATCCAGAGGCCTCCTTGCTGGTACGGGGTTTGGACTTGCAGAAGGTCATTGACAAAATGAGGCAGGAGGCAGCGTTCTGACTGCCAACCCAACCCTCCCTGGGATTTATCAAATGCAACTAGATGTGAGCAGATGGAAGAAATCTGAGCGGGGTCGGCCTCCCAGGTCCCTGTGGTTTGTTTGTACTTCCAGGCCCTGGGCTGCCAGCTCACACGCTTCTCACATGGAAAGAAAATCTCTGTCCATGGTAGGGCTGTCTGCCTCCTTAGTGAGAGCCAGTCACACAGAGATGGGGGACAGACTCTGAAGGAGATGTGAAGTCAACCATCCATCTTTGTGTGTTCTTTTCTCCACACTCAGACCGAGGGAGGATTTTTTAAGGCATTTAGAGATTTGAGCTTAATTAAAATTAATACTCAAACTTTTTCTTCAACTGAGAGATGGCTAGAGAAAGAGGAAGGAGAAACAGTCATTGTGTCCACAGCGAGGAATTACCCCAGTGATATTTACAGCACCCCTTATGTCAGTCAGCATTTAATAAATTACGAAACATTTCCACATCTATCATGTATGTTCTTTTCAAAACAGTCCTATAGGGTTTTCCAGACATGTTATTTTCATTTTACAGAAGTGTCAAGAAGCTCATTGAAAGTTTTATGGGTTTTTTCCCCTCAGGATGACCAAATAGTTTCATACTTAATCCATTTTTTAAGACGTTGTTGTTGATGTGTTTTTACTTTCACAACCATTGTTTTCTTTTCCACACATTTGCTTGAAGGCTGGGATGTGCAGAATGCAAGGGTAGGGTGCTGGGGACAGGGGAAGTGGGGCAGACTTGGTTTCAGGCCCATCTCATCCTAATTTATTTATTAAGTTCATGGCCCCACGTAGCCACTAGAGCCCGCTTCCCGCTAATGAAGCTGAGGGAGCCTTCCCTCCACCACGTGACATAGACAACAGCCTTGACAGGCCCACACCCACTCTCCGGCTGGCAGAAGGAGGCCAGATTCTTGAAGTCCTGCTGCTTCCAAAACTGGCAGATGGTCCCCATGACTTGCCCAGGGCTCTGGTTATCCCTGTTCTAGACCCAGGCTTATTCGTGACCTTGACCTAATTTCCTGAAACCTGTCTCCCTCTTGCTAGCACCAGAGTCAGCCCTGTCTGCAGTTTCCCCCTACCTACACGTCCCTCTGCTGCCCTCTCTGGGTCCAGAAGAACCTTGGCCAGGAGACGTGTCCAGGCAGATTAACCCTTAATGTCCCAGCAGACACAGGCACTGTTATTTCTCTAGGTTCCCGCCCCCGACCTTCTGCTGGAGCATAAAGGGTTTTGGAGTCTCTGGGAGTAGACTGCCTCATGAAATGTCATATGAAACATTAGGGGGAGACAAAGTGGGGATCCTGGAGTTTCAAGGGCTTCGGGAGAAATGTATTGCTGTCTGCCTGTGGCCTTAAGATAAAGTTGCAATCAAGCTAGCTCTGTACAGACCCTTTGCAAGAGTTCAGAGCAGGCCCAGGCGTAGAGAAGCACAGCTCCAGCTGCTGCCCTTGTAGCCAGAGCATCACCGCCTCTGCCTCTAGCCCTCTTTGCTCTTGACCTTAGAGCAACTTAGACGCCGCTGGCAAGACCCTGCCTGGGCTTCGGGGTGTGAGGCCTTCTGCATGTGTGTGTGTCTCACAGATGCCCAATGATCCCTCCCCTTGGTGGTTTATAAAACATCCCACACACTCCCTTTCTCCTTTGATCCTAACGTCCACCCCATAAAGTGAGTCTCCTTATCTCCAAGTTACAGGTGAGGAAACCAAGGCTCAGACCAGGGAAGCTCTTGCCTAGCAAACAGTTATATCCCTTTGGGTTGTCTGGTGCCTAATCCAGGATTGCTGCTAGGAATTTCACTTCTGTGATCTTGGTGGGGTATTGACAGTTGGTCCTTGTTCTTGTTGGGATGAGAAGTAGTTAACGATATGAAAGCCAGGAGCTTCAAGAGTTGGCAGGCCCAGAGGGAAGGCAGAGGAACAGATTTAGTCGTCATGCCGCCTGCTTCCCCCCCCCACCCCCATCCCTTAATGAGCACAGTTTAGGGTTTTGAGCCAGAGGCCTGACAGGAAGCAGGGGTACACGGCCCACTTCCATCTGGACATGCACAGCTGTGGCCAGAGCAGGTCTCCCTCCAGCAAAGGGCAGATGCCTGGTTTTATAGCCATGGACTCTGAAGGCCCCAGGCCCCACTGAAGACAAACCCCCTGGGCGCTGGATAGGGACAAGCTCCCCTGGAAGACACCAAGCCCTGCATTCGTTGCCAGACCCAGCAGCCGCCCGAACCAGCCGGAATCCTCACTTAGGCGTTTCTCTGTCTCTGCCTACAGGTGGTGGAGGTGGCTGGAGTGATAACACTTCCTTGCTCTGGTCTGGAAAATCTTTGCTGGAAGGTGCCACCGGAGGACATTCCTGCCCCCAGGCCATGAAGAAGTGGGGGTGGGAGACAAGAGGGGGTTTCGGAGGGGGTGGAGGGGGGTGCTCCTCCGGTGGAGGAGGCGGAGGATATATAGGTAAAGATGATTCGTGTTCAAGGTGTCACCCCCTCCCCTCTTAGTCCTAGGCACCTCCCTCCCCTGTCCTCTCCCCAGCCCTCGCCTGCCCGCCCCCGGCCCGCCCCACATGTGGACTGTGATGTGACCATGCACGCCTTCCTCCTGGCCCGCCAAATGAGCCAGAGGTAGGGTGCTGGCTCCCGAGCCAGCATCCTGCCTCGAGGTTTCGGCAGGACAGCATCAAGGTCCCAGTGACTCTTGATCTCCCCCAAAGCTGATGATAAAGGGGCCTTGGCTTCCCAGACTCCTCTCTGAGCCACCCCCAAGGATGCATGAGAACCCTGGAGGCCAGACTCCTCCCTTTGGATGGCCTGGCCATGGTCCTTGCCAAGCCAGGTCCCTGAGGGCCTGGTTTGCAGTTTCTGGCCTCAGGGACTCCCTACTGTCCCTTCCCTACCCCAGCCCACCAGCTTCCAGAAGGGGCACTATTCCCCATGCTGATGGGGGCTACTCCTGAGAGCAGCCGTGGGCAATCCCAGCCCAGCCCTTCAGCAGGCAGCTGGCCCCTGGCCCTGGCTCTCCTCTGGGCTTCAGAGCAGAGCAAAAGAGCCTTCTGAAGCTGAGAGGCTGGGAGATGATGGCTCCAGCGGCCCCCAGATTAGGACACGATGCATGCACGTGCTGTGATGTGCTGTCTGTGTTTTGCTTTAAGGCTGTGTGTAAGATGCTTGTGTTAACCAGATGCTCTTCTTTTCCGAGCCCTGGGTGGGTGGGAGGAGCCCAAGGCGGGGAGCCCAAAGATAACCCAAGCCCCGCTGAAAGGAGGGACAGGAGCCTAAAGGCACAGGGGCCCATCCCCCTGCCCCAACCCTCACCGGATGGGACAGAAGAGCCACCCCCAGGCAGAGGGGCCAAGGGGCCAACCCAGCCTGGGGAGACTAGAACTTTTCTGACTCTTGATCACATGGACTGCTTCCTGGGAAAGCCCAGCAGAGCAGCAGAGGAGACCGTGGCCCTGGAGGAGACAGTGGCCCGCACACCCAGCAGCTACTGAACCGAGCCCCAGCTGCATCCTATGTGCCATGAGCTCCCTTCCCTCCCACCGCCCCCCCCTCAAGGCCCCTCCCTGACCCCGCCGCTCACCCCGCTGATGCGCACGTGTATCCAGACTCAGGCACCCACCTCTCTGCGTTAAACTCTTCTCTGGTTTGCCACAGGTGGCAATGCAGCCTCAAACAATGACCCCGAGATGGATGGGGAGGACGGGGTTTCCTTCATCAATCCGCTGGGCATCCTGTACACCCCAGCTTTAAAAGGTACCCCCTCTGCCAAGTAGCAGAGCCCACTTCCCTGGGCTCTCTCCCAGGGCTCCCTCCCTCCCAGCTGAAACCCCAGGGCTACTGAATGAGTCCAGGACACACAGGTGTGATCGTGGGTCCCTTGCGGGCAAGTCTTCCTAGTGGTCGCCTCACCAAGTTTTCTGGAAATCAGGATGTGTGATCTGATACATTCACAAAAGACTGACTCCAGGCAGGTCAGCCCTAGGTAGATGCAACAGTAATGGGCCCTGTGCCTGTGGCAGCCAATCTAAGGGTCCTTGGTGTGGACCCTCCCGCCTGCCTACAGGTCCTCTGAGTTTCGCTCACCAGATGCATCAGGGACTCACCTGCACAGGCGGTGCTTCCAGTGGCAGTGGGATGTAGGAACAGGGACCGGCAGCTGGAGATGAAGCACATAGCCCAGGGGTGGGGTGCAGGGTGGCCGACCCGAGGCTGACCCTTCCTCCTTGCCCCAGTGATGGAGGGCCACGGGGAAGTGAACATCAAGCACTACCTAAACTGCAGCCACTGTGAGGTAGACGAGTGCCACATGGACCCCGAGAGCCACAGAGTCATCTGCTTCTGCGACCACGGGACCGTGCTGGCTGAGGACGGCGTCTCCTGCGTTGGTAAGGGGCTGGGCAGTGGGCGGGCACAGAGCTTGGGCCACAGCTAGTTTCCATGGTTCTGGGACACCTCAGACGCAGCTTTGTAAACTTCCTGACACTGCTGTCTGCCCCCAACATGGGTGCTCGGACAACAGGCAGAGTGACCTGTGTGCAAAAGGTGGGTCATGGCTTGGGAAGGAGTCATAAGTCACCTGGTCCCACCACTAGCCCAGGATGTGACCCCCACATCCCCACCAAGGGGCCAGCTCATCTCCACCAGACACCCCAGCACCAAGGACCTCAGTACTCCTAAGACACAAGGTCTCCCGTTGGGGAGTTACAGAGCCAGACCCATTCTCCTCCCGACTTCCACCCCTTGGCTTCCTGCTTGTAGTGGCCCTTTACGGCGTCTGGAGAGCATGCTGCCTTCCTCCTCCTCAAGTCTCCTCCAGATTAAATAGCCCGTTAATTTCCAGTCTGTGGGACATGAGTCTCTATCTCTTTCCCATCCTGTTGTTGCAGGTGTCCACGTCCCTTTTGAAATGCCATGTCCAGGCCCAGGCTCAGTGCCTGGTGCGGTCAGTACCATCACGCACCCAGCTCTCCCTCCCACGCGCTGGGCCCAGTGCCCTCGCGGTTAGAGCATCAGTTCAGCCTCGAGTCTAACTGACAGGCACACTCTATCTTTGGGTCAAACTGAGTTTGTAGTCACCTAAGGCCCCTGATGGCTTCCCTTGGCGCAGAGGGTAAAGCGTCTGCCTGCGATGCGGGAGACCCGGGTTCGATCCCTGGATCAGGAAGATCCCCTGGAGAAGGAAATGGCAACCCAATCCACTATTCTTGCCTGGAGAATCCCATGGATGGAGGAGCCTAGTAGGCTACAGTCCATGGAGTCACAAAGAGTCAGCACGACTGAGCGACTTCACTCACTCACTAAGGCACCTGAGGGGCTTCCCAGATGGTGCTAGTGGTAAAGAACCCACCTGCCAGTGCAGGAGACATAAGAGATGTGGGTTCAATCCCTGGGTCAGGAAGATCCCCTGGAGGAGGGCATGGCAACCCACTCCAGGATTCTTGCCTGGAGAATTCCACAGATGGAGGAGCCTGGTGGGCTACAGTCCATGGGGTCGCACAGAGTCAGACTCGACTACAGCGACTTCACACGTGCACACAAGGTGCCTGAGTCGCTTCAACAGCCCCTGTTGGCTCACTTTCCACCCTCATCCTGTCATGCGCAGCTGATGTTTCAGATCAGTGTCGAGACTGTGATATTTATCCCTGTCATATAATGCCTCTCCACAAAAGCTGTTAAAAGTTGTAAAACCGGGATGAAACTGCCCTCATCCTCCAAGAAGGCTGGCGGTCTGTGGGTCCGGGGCTGGGAAGGGTCTTTCTGATGTGGAGGCAGCTCAGAGGAGAATCAGTGTGGTCATTCGTGCCCCGTGGGGACTGTCTTCCAGTGTCGCCCACTCCAGAGCCCCACCTGCCACTCTCGCTGATTCTGTCCGTTGTGACCTCTGCCCTGGTAGCCGCCCTCGTCCTGGCTTTCTCCGGCATCATGATCGGTGAGTGTCCCAGAGCCCCAGCACTTCCAGAGCAGGGCAGGGAAGGAAGATCTGGCAGAACAGAACGGCATCTCAGGCTGTGCCCTCTCAGGCTGAAGGGTCATTCTGGGCGGTGGGAATGAGGGCAGCCCAAGCCAAGCCAAAGCAGAAGCCCATCTCCTTCTGGCTCCAGCACACTCCTGGCTCCTAGGAGCCCTGATTCTGAACCTCAGCCCCATGTAGAGCCTGCTGGCTGCTCAAGGAGGGGTCTTCTTCAGAAGAGAACACCATGGCTAAAGCTTACCACCGCCCCCCGTCCCCAGCCTCCTCCAGACCTCAGTTTAGCTGTCATCAGACATGGGCTTCAGTGGACTCTTCTAGTCTGGTTCACACCTCCAGCCCACCCTTCCCCTCTCCACAGAGAATGCAGAGCTGGTTTCTCAGTATTTCCCATTAGGCCTGTGAGCCAAGGGGCACTGATCTGCACATCACAGAGGGCCCAGCCAGGCTCTTTCTGCTGGAAATGCCCGGGGCAGGTGGGCAGAGACTTGAGGGGAGGCAGAAGGAAAGGAAAGGAAAGGCTCCAGGCAGCACTCTGAGGCCAGCCCCATGGGGCTGGGGGAGTCTGGGGGTGGACAGGGATTCCGTTCTCAGTGGACCTTTGTGATTCCCATGACACCATCCTGCAAACAGCAGGAGGACAAGAGCTACCTTGTTGCACACTCACCACACGCTGAGCGAGTAACACATTTTAGTTCACTAAACCCTCAAAGAACCCTGTGATCACAGTTGGCATGTTTCATAGAGGAGGAACTGAGTGCACAGAAGTTGACTCACTTGCCCTGGCCCGAAAGTGGTGGGGCCGAGCTTTAAAAGCAGAATCCACCCTGTGAATCACCTCCCATGGAGTTTGCCTTATATACCGAATGTTCTCACATATAGTAATAACAGTGATAATGGTCACTTGTATTGGGGAGTTCTTTAGAACTTTCCAAAACCATTTCTTTTGACCACATTATTCGGCATGTGGGATCTAAGTTCCCTGACCAGAGATTGAACTCAGGCCCAGCAGTGAGACCACTGAGTCCCAACCACTGGACAGCCAGGGAATTCCCTCTGAAACTATTCTGTTTTGGTGAATTCATTTCATTATCATAATCCCAGGGGATGGAGAGTGGAGGTTTAGGGGACAGGGCAGGTGTTACTGTCCCTGCTTACAGAGAAAGAGACTGAGATCCAAAGAGGTCACATGTCACTTATCAGGGTCACAGCTTGTAGGTAACAAAGGTGGAATTAGAACTCAGGTCCTTGGGCACTAGCTTAGAGCCAGTTTAGAGACCTTCCACTCTGCAGTTGTCTCCAGCTATGTGGCTTGGTGGTTCTTCATCTGTAGGAAACATGGGTGACCAAGAGCCCCAGCTGTACTCTCAAGTCTAGTGCTATATTTGCCTCATGCAGCACCTGGGCAGAGCAGAGCTACTAAGGCAAGCCCCCTCCTGGAGACTTGGGACTCCTCTGACAGCCCACTTTGACTCCAGAACTTCCCAACAGCCTTGCTGGAACCTTTTTAGACTGAATGGCCATCTAGGGTCTTTGCTCAACCTTCCGTCACCCTGTCCTTCACATGGAGTCAAAACAGTCTAGTGGCTTCCCAGCCTTCCTGGATTCCCCCTGGATCATCTCTCATTGGCATTTCTCTGAATGAAATCCTTGCATTTCTAATCCTGTCCTGGGTCTGCTTCTCAGAGGACCCAAACTAATGTGCCTCTGCCCCTGCGTGATACAATAAATCTTTTCATTCATATGATTTTAAGCTTTATATCTGCTTTAATCTTTCAATGAAAGGTATACTTTCACATCTATAATCATTTTGTTAGTATGACTAAGAATGATGGAAAAAGATTTAGACCCCAGCGGAGGAGCTAGAGATTAAGGAAGGCTTCCTAGAGGAGGTGGCCTGGCCCAGGCCACCTTGTATGGACCGCCATCTGTCTGCAGTGTACCGCCGGAAGCACCAGGAGCTGCAAGCCATGCAGATGGAGCTGCAGAGCCCGGAGTACAAGCTGAGCAAGCTCCGCACCTCCACCATCATGACTGACTACAATCCCAACTACTGTTTTGCTGGCAAGACCTCCTCCATCAGTGACCTGAAGGAGGTGCCACGGAAAAGCATCACCCTCATCCGGTGAGTGTCGTCTGCTGGGGCAGTGGGGGTAGGAGAGGCAGAGAAGGGAGCGTTCTAGGCAGCCGGATGTCATCCCTGGACCACAAGAGGCCAGCAGAGCCACCCTTCGGAGCACCCCCAGCCCTCCCAGGGGGAGAAGGTTTAATGTCCAGGGCCATTTGGGGGTCTAATTATTTATTTAACTTATGAGGTTGGAACAATGAGAGGAGGACTAGGTGGGAGAAATGGGGTGCTCCTCAAAACCACCCAAATGCCTCCCCCAAGCATTGCTCCCCTCCCCCTCCCAGCTCCCAGAGAACCCTTTGCACGTGTCTGTCATTCTCTGAGCGCTCTCCAGGAGGTATCTGCCAGCCATCAGTCCTCTCCCACCAGACCCATGTCTTAGTCACCTCTAGGACCTGGGCAAATAGACTCAGTAAGTGTTCACGGAAGGCATATCAGCCAATGTCATGAAGCCTGGCTTGGAATGTTTCTTGCCCATAGAGCAACAGAGGCTGGGGATTGCGAAGCAAAGCCACACTGAGGGCATTACTCCTGAGGGTGTTCGTGACTCCCTGCCTCCTGTGAGTGGCCACTAAGTGTGCCCCTGCCTCATCACACCTTCTCCTCTGCACAGGGGTCTAGGCCACGGCGCGTTTGGAGAGGTGTATGAAGGTCAGGTGTCTGGAATGCCCAATGACCCCAGCCCCCTGCAAGTGGCTGTAAAGGTAAGAGGGGGCTTCCTCGTGGGCCTGACCTTGGCAGGGGTCTCTGTAAGCATGGCCCTCTGCCGACAGCCTCTGACCTCTGTGGCTCACAGCCTCCTCCTCCTTCCCACCCTCCCTTCTGTGCCCAGACGCTGCCAGAGGTGTGCTCTGAACAGGATGAACTGGATTTCCTCATGGAAGCCCTGATCATCAGGTAACGGCCCAGAGGGATGCCCACACCACCACCCCAAGCCTGTGAGGGACACAAGATATTTCTAACAGGCATATCTCCAAGGGAAACAGGGTTGCCCTGCAGGGCACCCCTCCTCTCTAACTGGAGACCTCCCCCAGCAGCCGAGGTTCTTAGCACGTCTTACCAGAGGGGACCAGCCCCCATCTGGTTTTCTTGTAGCCCCAGTCAATGTCACCTGGCCTTCAACCAGCACCCCTGGGTCACCCATTGGTTCTTTTCCCTCTTTTCTTAAGAAACAGAGTGTGCTGGTTGTTGACAGTGGAAAATACAATCTTCCTCCAGGGAACTCTTCCGCCAGGTCCTTCACCCACCCCAGCTCCCAACTCTCAAGTAAAGGAAATGGGCCCCCACGTGATGGAAGGTGCACACCCTGGTCTACCCAGCTGGCCCGACTTTTCCGCTGGTGGATCTGAGGCCCACCATGGGGAGGCTCAGTGTCCAGGGCTCTGACAACAGAGGTTCAACCTTGAGAGCTAGCCAGGCTCGTGGCCTCCCGGTGCACCGGGTAGCCTCAAACATCCTGACAGGCTAGGGAGGCCTTGGCAGAAGCGGCCGAGGGAATGAGGCCAGAGCTGTGCTGTGTCCGTAGGAGGACGCGTGGCAGCCTCAGCTCCTGCTTAAGTGATGTATTTCCTGGTTGCCCATGTAATAGTGATCATTGAGTAAAACCTGGAAGGTAGAAGAGTAGGTGGAAGGAGACACGCGTCACTCAGTCTCCCTACTCTGCAGCGAGTAAGCAGCACTGTATTTGGGTGCACGGTCACCCAGTCCATCAGCTCTGCCCAAGTGTGCCCACGTGGAGCTTCCTGGCCCCACT
This sequence comes from Oryx dammah, assembly GCF_014754425.2. Lineage (NCBI taxonomy): Eukaryota > Metazoa > Chordata > Mammalia > Artiodactyla > Bovidae > Oryx > Oryx dammah. The sequence goes on from NW_024070209.1 coordinate 69,846,575, forward strand.
GCCTCACGTGTCCTCACAGGATCACGTTAACAAGAAAACCCGAATCTCAGAGCCCCCGCAAAGAGTCCATGGTGGGATCCAGCAGCCCTCTTCCTCGTTCTCTTCCGCACGCAGTCAACAGGCAGGTATCAGGCAGGCCCTCAGGGAGGCAGGCCCTCCAGCTTCCACTTGAGGCTTTCCTCCGTGAATCCAACCCCCAAAATGTGAATCCTGGCCAGCAGTCCTGGCGCCAGCCTCCTGGACACCCTCGTCTCCCTGCTCACCTCCACCCCAGCCTTCTCGCTCAGTGCCTATGCACGGCCCTCTCCCCCGCTCCCCAGCCCCCCACTCCAAGCAAGAACACTCCATGCGTTTTGAACCCCCACCAGGCCTGCCCTCTGGTTCTTCCAGCTGCTCAGCAACCAGATTCTCCTCTCCTTAGGCCCAGCCTGGGACTCCTGCTCCCCGTATTTACAGAAAGCTTTTACATAATGTGGCTCTGAAAACATAACTCTGTACACAGCTTTGCCCAGTTTTTGCAGACTCAGCTCAGTTAAATTCGGTTACTCCTCTCCGCTCTGCAGCAAATTCAACCACCAGAACATCGTGCGCTGTATTGGCGTGAGTCTGCAAGCCCTGCCCCGATTTATCCTGCTTGAGCTCATGGCGGGAGGAGACCTCAAGTCCTTCCTCCGGGAGACGCGTCCTCGTCCGGTGAGTGAGAAACACCTTTCCCAGCCAGGGTCAGGCCCTGGGCTCTGATCTGGGGGACAGGTGGGAGAGAAGGGACAGAAGGTATCCAACGGCTGAGCCTGATCCGAGGGAGCTTGCCCAAGCCTTGAGCAATGTCTTCTTCTAGCCAGTATCTATTTTTATGACCCGCCGATTGTGGAAAACCAAACTAGGGACAAGCACAGAGCGGGGCTTTCACGCCAGCTGTGTCACTCACTCAACCATCTGACTTGGGGCAGGTCACTCTGCTCCACCCCTTGTGAACCCCAGGGTCCTCATCTCTCAGATGGGGACTTCCTGACCTTGTAGATTTACAATCAAAATGAAGGGCTGAGGTATTTAGGAAGGTGCTACATACATGTTATGGTCAAACGGCTAGAGTTAGGGGGAGTGAAGAAACCTAGGTGGGCCCACGCACACTTCCCCCCAGTTGATTATTAGACAACCTGGTTTAGGGCAGCCAACCCCCTCTAACCTGAGGATCTGCGATGTGAACTCTAAGGGTCAGGCTAGAACATCTCGGACAGACCTGGTTTATAAAACACAGCTCACTGGGTGAGCCCAGAGGCCGGCTGTCCACTCCCGTCACTGCCAGGGTCTTCAAGAGGTCCTGGGCCCAGGGAACTGGAGCAGAGCAGACCCCCTGAGTTAGGAACTGCCATCTTGAAGTTGCTGCTGAACTGTGAGGACCACAGGAAAGACTTGTACCCTTCCCACTCCCAAGGAAAGCAGGGAGAGGCCGACAGCCACGCGGCCACAGGAAGACCAGGACTGAACACCCTCCTCACATGGACCCAAAGTGGTGGTGGAAACCTCAGAAGGTCGCAGCTGCTCCAATTCCCACCTTCACTCAGGCTCTTAAGAGCCTCCACCCCATTCCTGCAAGGCTCTGGCTGACCGTCTAAGAGGAATCCAATCTAACTTCTTAAGAGGATGAGCGTGCGCACCGCAGCACCCCTGGCAGGAGGAAGGGGCCTGAGGAAGGGGAGAACGACTAACCCTGCCTCATGATACTCCTCGTCTGCAGCACCATCCTCCACCTCCCCAGAGTTTTCACATTTCTCAAAACCACCCTATGAAGTAGATGGTACAGATCTCACCTCATTTTGGAGACGGGAAAACAGGGGCTCAGAGAGGTGATGTGACTTGCCGAGGTCACACAGGAAGTGGAAGAGCTGGGACTAGAACTCAGGCCTTATGGCTCCTCATTCCTTGCTCACTCCAGCCTGCTGTGCTATGGATCCCTGTGGTCCCCATGGGGAAGCCCTGAGGACCAAGGTGAGGGCAGGTGGTTGAGAGCAAAGGTTGCCAGCTACGCAGGCATCTCTGCCAGGGTCTGGGCACCAGTCTCAGCTTCCCCACCCCTACCCAGCAGAGCAGAGCCTTCAGCCTTGTGCCCTGAGCATCTCAGCAGTGCTTCCAGCAGATGTCCAACAGGAAACATGTGACGTCACTCTCTGGAAGGAGGTCCAGCTCTGGGTTTCCCATTGGACATTCCTGAGGCTTGAGGACAAGACTTCCTCATAAAGGGAATCTGAGAACCCATCATATAGCAAGACCAAGAACCTTCAGGGAGGGGTACTTCCCTCTCTCACAGGCAAAGGTATCTCTCTTGATAATGATTTGGATGTTGTCTCAAAGAACAAAGCACCAGCGGGGAAGACAGATCACTGACATCTCCCACCACCTCCCTGCCCAAGTGCTGTCTCAAGGAGGCTCACAGCGGGAGCCTGCTGCCGGCTTCCAACCTCTGGCTGCAGGTACCACCCCAGGGATGCCCACAGCCAGGGGAAGGTCAACTCTACTTGGGAGAGAGGTGCTTCTAAGGGTCAGGATCCCCCCACCAAATCTTCCCTTTAACCCTTGACCCTGATCTTCTTTGTGTGACTCTGGCCAACCATGCTCCCAGATCTTGGTGGCAGTCCAGGCATCCTCCTTACTCCTTTACACCCACTCACCTCAGATGAGTTGGTCCTTCCTGAGGCACTTACTGCCCATGATGGGTGATGTGAAATGTCGGATGACAGCCCTCCAGAGTGACCCCATGCAAATGTGTTTGCAGCAGCAACTTCCAGCCAGGGAGCAGGGCGGGTGGGAGGTTGCTGGGTGTGCCACATGGATTCTCAGAACCACAAACTCCAACTTAATAAGTGAGGACCAGGTTGAGTGTGAGAAAGGACCAGGATTTATAGTGGACCGAGGTAGCTAATATCAGTAAATCCTGATGAAAGAGGGAGGGACTGGCTGATGGACAAAGGGGCTGGAGACATACACACACTGAGGAGGGGGTGGGCAGAGCTGTGCCTCCAGGCTAGAACTCACTGAATTCAAAGGCCTGAGGTCCACCTGGTTCATTTGTTTGAAGCCCCTGCATCTCTCCACGCTTAACCTGCTGTGTGCAGGCTCCCAGCTGGGTGCTCAGAATCAGATGCACACTCTGTGCTCACTTCCTGCCATCCCTGTGGTTCAGCAGCTCCATAGACATCAGGATGGAAGGACCTCAGAGAGGGTCTAAGTGGCTCTGGCTTCAGATAATGCATGGATATGAAGTAATGATAGATACACAGACTCATAGGACAGAATGGGTGCCAGGGCCAACTATGTCTGTCATGGAAATGAAATTCATGGGTACAGAGGGAAACATCATTCGGTCCCAGGACCCCACCACCTCAAGAAGGAAGGACCCTTCTAATGTCAATATAATTTTGCAGACCCCCCTCTTTATTGAACAAAATTTTATTGAGGATTTAATATATGTCATATATAGACTAGTAGCTATCTTTTAGCATCAGTTGATTCAATCAATAATGACAAAGGCCATCAAGGAGTCAGTAATCTCTGTATTAAAGGGGGCAGCCATTGCTCACTATAGCATCTACACCTGCTTGGGGAATGGTAGTCTGGCAGGTAGTGGCTCTGGAGAAGATGCTGTATATGCGTGGCGGCTCCTTGAACCCCAGAGAGCACAGCATAGAGATGAGAACCTCTGGTTGCCACTAAAGCTTAGGTTTTCATCTTTGGTTTCACTTTTGCTAAGTACTAATGTTGCCTCCACAATTCGTTGAGTGCATTTTTTTGACCATGTCCGGAGCCAGGAATCTGAGGCCCAGCACCATTCTCATCACTTTTCAAAATGGATTTTTGCCACTTTTAATATCTTGTGTCCCTGTCTTCATTCTTTGCTGCTTCCTTTCATCTTTCCCTCTTACTCTCATAGCCATCAATTTAAAAATGTATCCTTATTCTGTTTTTCCCTTGGTGAAACTGTTCCTCCCCCATGTCCTGTGATCCTTCGTCTCTAAATGCAGGAGCTACTTAAGGAAGTATTATTATTATTATCAATATTATTCTGTCTATCAGTATATACATTATCCTTTGGAAATAGCACCTCAGGAACTGTGAGCAAAAGTAAGATATTGGTCAAAACAGTGTCCTGATGGGAATGTCAGAACCCTGAGTGGTACACACTCACAGGCGTGCTCAAAAGAATTCCATGGTCAAGCCAGTTTCAGAGCCACACAGACTCCCCTCTGATTGATTCTCAATACACACTAGTGTGTAGCAAAGACTCTGATAATTCCTCTGATGAAGAAGCCTATTTAACCCAGGAATTCCCATACCTATTTGATTGAATTCCATCCTACAGCCTGCTTTGAGAGGTACTGGATAAAACCCTCTCTGAGTATTAGACAGAATAAAAACTGCCTGAAGTTGCCAAAGGAAATGCCACATTCAGTAGCAAATCAAGGAAAAACAGCTCTGGTTCCAACTCCTCCTTTGCCCAGGCTGGATACAGATGGCACACTGTCTATGCTCTGCACTGTTCATTTTCAATATCGGTTTTGTCACAGCATCCACAGACCCCCACCACCACACACACACACACAGACACAGACACACACACACACACACACACACACACACAGACATGCAGACACACCCCTTGGGTTACAGACAATCTGCTTCTGTGAAGACTGATTATTGGTGCAGTTAATTTGCTCTGAACAGCCACAGACAGGGAGCCCCGATAAACGCGGCCCGGGGGTTAATGCCTGAGAAGACTTAGCCCCTGCATGCAGCAGACTTATGGAGCATTTGAGACATCAATGGTCCTTGCGTCCTGAGTGATGGGGGCTAAGACACAAAGAGACTCTAGGAGCGCTAGGAATGGTCCTCTTTGGCAGGAACAGAAAGAATTTTCCTGGCAAGAGAAAATATTGTCCTAATACTATAGCAAGATGGATGAATATTTCTCTCAAAAATATATTACTTTTCTTGTCCCCAGGAAATGGAGACTCTCTCTCTCCCAGTGCCCAGTACTTCTGACCCCAACAAGGTCCTGGGAGAAGCCAGACACATGAGCCACTTCTCAAGTCCCCAACAGCGCCCTGCATGGAGTAGCCCCCTCCATGAATGCAGAGCCCTCTGTGAAGCGCTCACTCTGTGCTTCTTGCTATGAGTCCTCAGAACAACCAGGGAGGCTGAGGGTGTCACATCACTTTCACACACGAGGACACAGTGGCTTGGACAGAGGGAGTGCCGTCAGCTCCAGGGCACACAGCCAGTAAGGGACCCAGGAGGATGAAGCCCAGCTCAGCTCAACCGAGCACTGAAATGTACGCTGTGTGCTGTATCTGTGCTCATGTGGGTATCGTGCACTGAGTCCATGGGAACGCCAGCCCTTCCTCAGACATGCTCTCCTAAGAAACTCAATTTTAACTCCTAGAATCTCGCCTCCCCCAGTCCAAACCCTTAAAGCCCAGCTCAGGGCAGTTTCAGCTCCACCCTACTAGCTGAGCCTCTCTGAGCCCTCAGCCCTCTCATCATCAATATGGAGGTAACCTTGCTTGCCTACTGACCACACAGGATATGGCATCAAAGGTCCTGGGACTTGCCCTCTTACAGGTAGGGGACTGCCTGATGGTCCGTGGGCAGCAAATGTTCCCCTCCCTGAGTCGTCTCCCACACGAACTCCTCGCCACCTCCCCTGATGCACACTATTGCTCCAAAGAGTCTCAGGGAGGCCCTGATCTGTGGCAGCATCTGGAAAACCCTAGTTCGGCTGTGATCAACCAACAAACCCCCTTGTTCACTGAACCTCGGCAGTGAGCTAAGCATTGCGCTGGAGACCATGGCAGTGGACACCAAAGGCCCTGCCTCGGGAACCTCGAGGTTTCCTTGGGAACGTGGTGGAACAAGCCCCGAGCAGCACAGTGCACGCGACGCTGCCTGAGGACATGCTGCTGCGGGCTCGGGGGTTAGGGATTGAGAAGACACCAAGAAAGGCGCAGCCCTCAGGAAAGACTTCTGGCCACCCCACCAGACGGGGGCAGGAGAGCCAGGCTGCATCCCGGGACGGTTCGGGGGGTGGGGGGCAGCAATTTTGCACAAAAGGGGCCTCATGCAGGAGAGCCAGAGATAGCTCTTCAGCTGCCCAGTATTTTCTGGAAGGTCTGCTTTTTCAGTCCGCTTCAGATCTAGGTCTTCTTGAAGAAAGTTAATTTTTTTAAATATTTTTAAATAGAGCATTTTAAAGCAACACTTGATTTCCTCACAGGCCTGTTTGTACGTTTAGGGTATTCAAATGTTTATGAAGATAGTGGGAGTGGGCAGAAAAAAACACGAAGGGGCAGGACGTCTGTGGTATGGGTTCCAGCCCCACTGACCTGGCAGCTGTGACTCTGTAAACGCTGCGCCCACACAGAGGTGGAGTCATTGTTCCGGGCTGAGGCCCAGGCATGTGCAGGTGATCGCGAATGTGCAGCCAGGGCCAAGACCCCAGGGTGACCAGCCTGCGTTTGACCTCCCGGTGAGCACGGGAGTCCAGTGTTTCAGACCTTCTCTCCCCTGAGAGCTCCTCACCAGCCAGTCACTACTGTCTCCTACAGAACCAGCCTTCCTCCCTGGTCATGCTGGATCTCCTGCACGTGGCTCGGGACATCGCCTGCGGCTGTCAGTATCTAGAGGAGAATCACTTCATCCACCGGTGAGTCTAAGTGACCTTGCTCTGCCCTCACCTTCCAGACGCTCCCCTACGTGTCCCCAGGGCTTTGTTTGGCCCATATGTAAAGTGGGACCATGTGCTGTGCTGTGCTTAGTCACTCAGTCGTGCCTGACTCTTTGCAACCCCATGGACTGTAGCCCACCAGGCTCCTCTGTCCAGGGGGATTCTCCAGGCAACAATACTGGTGTGGGTTGTCATGCCCTCCTTCAGGGGATCTTCCCGACCAAGGTCTCCCACGTTACAGGTGGATTCTTTACCAACTGAGCCACCAGGGAAGCAAAGTGGGGTCACAAAACATCTGTATCAGCACTGGAGACCCCGATGAGCTCTGCCTGGCCTCCTGCAGGGACCCCCGCCTGTGTCAAGTCCTAGGTCATGTTAATGTTTCCGTATCTAGAAGACTGAGCTTCCTAGGTGGCTCAATGGTAAAGAATCTGCCTGTCAAAGCATCCAGGGTTCAATCCCTGGGTCGGGAAGATCCCCTGGAGAAGAAAATGACAACCCACTCCAGTATTCTTGCCTGGAGAATCCCCACGGACAGAGGAGCCTGGAGGGCCACAGTCCATGGGTCACAAATAGTCAGGCACATCTAAGTGACCAAGCCTGCCACATCATCTAAAAAATTGGGTTCCTTAAGGGAAGTTTAAGGAGTTTGTATTTTTGGATCTCTGGCTATGGATAAATCAAAGGCAACAACCCTATTTTATGCATCTTCACATCCCCAGCATATAGTGGCACACAATAAATGTTTATTGGATAAATTATTTTTTTTCTAAAATACTCAGAAATGAAGAATGGGAATTATTTCCTTTACCTCTGTACTTCATTTCTTCTACTCTATATGACTGACCCTTGTGTTTAAATGGTGTTTGCACTCATACATCAAGTCCATGTGTAATGCTATAGACATGAGAAATGACACATATTTCTTTCCACATGGCTATCCATGGCTTTCTCAACAGACAGCTTGATTCTGAAACTTGAAAAGTCAAAGAGATTGTTAGATTCTTTGCAAAGCTCTTCCTAATGATTTGTTTCTCATTTAGTAAATAATAACCTTACTCTTAAACTCTTACTCATGAACTCTTAAACATTCATGAACCCATCAAAGAGTATAAGACATGTGGCAATCATTAGAGTATGTAAAAATAACATAGAGAATGAGAGACACTGTAAGAGTGTAGAAGGAGAAGAGCATGGAGGTAGATAACAAGCTATGTTTTCTTCCCTAATAAAGGGGATGTTAAAGATCAGGAAATACACTGGCCTAGTTTACTGAAATCATTCTGAAAACAAGGCCAGAAGCTCACACTGGCTCATCCTTTGTAGCTTCATCATTTTGGCCCTCAGAGCTTCCTCTTGAGTCTCAGCCTTTCCAGCTTGCAGATCCTTGTGCTTGATAGCAATAACAGAAGCCAAGAGAGAAGCCGAGCCCCAGTTCTTCTGTTCTCACCCAAAGCCACCCTCTCTGCTTCCCAGCGCAGGTCAGCCCTGCCACTGTTGTTCTTGCCCTTTTATTGTGTCCAGAACTTTCCATAAATCTCAGCTCTGGGCTTTATTGTTGCTCAGACATGACAGGGTTATGCTCTTTTTAGAATAAGTCCTTGGCTAGAGCCATCTTTCCATCTTTTTTTTTTTCTTTGAAGTATAGTAGAATTACAATGTTGTGTTACTGCTGTATGGCAAAGTATGCATTCTTTTTCATACTCTTTTCCACTATGGTTTCTCAGATTGGTGTACCTGGAAAGAATAAATGTCTCTCCATCTCATGTCTACCTCCGCTAAGTCTGAGCCCATCTGAGAGCAATGTGACCCATCACCTAAGTGACTTCAGATCTCTCCCGTCACTTCTCCTCGAGGTCATCTCTGCCTTTTCATCTCCACCCCCCACATTAATCACCAAGTGTCCAGATTCTCTGACTGAGGGATTGTGTCTACTTTTCCTCTGACGTTTTGAAATCTGCTTTCCTAAGGGATGATACATTTTGACTATATCCAGTGCCCTGTTATTACTGAAAAGATAACAAGGAGCAAAAATTCACTCAAGATTCCTATTGCTTCCATATCTGTAAATAGTTGCTGAAGGTCACAATAAGATCCCAGAGTAATATTTTGTTGCTTCTTTGATCTTTTTCGAGAAATGAAATTGTCAAAGATTGAATCAACAGTATGTTCAATGATCTGCTTTATAAGCAAAAGGTGACAATTAGCAGAAATTGTCCATCACAATCAAAGCTGTCTTCCAGGGTAATTGGTTTTAAGAAAGCATCTTTTTATATCTTCTAACTGGCGTGAGGCTGATGGCACCCTCCCCCAAGAGGTTTACCTTAATTCTCTCTCCTTCACTATCTGCCTTAAGATTCACAGACTCCCATGCACACACACCTCCTGCATTCAGAGCAGACTCCCTCGCAGATCCACACACTCCCATTTTTCTATTAGATCTGTTTCCTTTGGACATGGTTTATTGCCATTTCAAGAAATATATGTCATTCTACCAATTCTTGGTGTGTTCTATGATATTACATTTACTTTCTTGCCATTAAATTCAAGATCAATTTTTTAAGCAACCATTCCATGCACATCAACGGAAAGACCTTTCCAGAGCTATAAATATTGTTGTTGGTTGACTTCACTATATTTCTCTTGAGAAGCAATGGCTATATATCCTACTATATTTTCTTCTTTTTGATGTCATATATGTTATGCTTTTATGGTTTTCTTAGGGCATTTTATGCACCATTGCTCCTCAAAATTCAACTTAAAACTTCTGGATTAGGGCAGTGGCATTAATAACACCCATCTCCCACCCTGACCAATTGTTCTGCTATCCTAAGCCATGATCCCCCATCCAGATCTATTTTTTAAAAATACTATCCAGCTGTTTATTTTTCATGATCCTTCTTTCTCAGCCAATGATCATGAAACCAGTTGAAAGTATAAAAACACCACCCATTCCCCCCAAGAAGTACTATGTTTTTCTTTCCAGGACTTTAATATTATTAGAAACCCATTCCATGAGTTTGAGCAAACTCCAGGAGGTAGTGAAGGGACAGGGAAGCCTGGTGTGCTGCAGTCCATGGGGCCACAGAGAGTCAGACACGACTTAGTAACTAAACAACAACAACATTCCAAACTTCATCTGGCTGCATCCTTAATCCCCACGTGCAACTCAAGAATGGGTTAGCAGTCAGTGAATAGAAGCTGATGAGTCTTGGAAAGCTTCTGATCCAGCCTTACATGCATGCTACGGAAGAATAGGCCCTAACAACTGGAACGTAACGACAAGATAACTTTATATCAGGAAAGAAGTGATTCTTTGGCCTCATAGCTATGATGTATACAGCTTAACAAAGGCTTTAGATAAAATCATGGATGTAAAAACCATGATGGTGTATTAAAATATAAAACTGGAAATATTTGGGGAATGCCTTGACCTACTTGAATCTCCTGGCAACCATGCTGTTCCAGAACACTCCGTCAAACAACCGGCAGAAACCAACCAGCAATCTGTACAGAATAATAGCCAAAGACCAAACACATTTCTATGTCCCTCTATTATCTTCTTTTAAGTTTTTTTATAAAATAAGGATAATACTAGCACCTTGTGTCTTACGGGGCTACTATGAGAATTAGATGTGAAGCAGTTAGAGCAGTGCTTAAGTACCTGGTAAAAGGACAATCAATTTTCTAGTTCCTATTATAGTTATTTTCATTATTATTATCCCATTAAACATTTTCAATCATCTCCCCCAATCCTTTTCCATTTCCCTGTTGGTTCTGAGACCTAGAATTGCTTAGCTATTTCTTTCATACTGAAGCCTAATGTAGTAAAGGAAATACAGAGAAGAAAAGGGAACTATTTGAACTTTAGATTGGAGGTGAAAATTCTTGTGATTCTTATACCTTTATCTTTTTAGGAATAAAATTACGAAATGCATTTTCTCTTTTTTTTTAATCCCAGGGACATTGCCGCCAGGAACTGCCTCTTGACCTGCCCAGGCCCTGGAAGAGTGGCCAAGATTGGAGACTTCGGAATGGCCCGTGACATCTACAGGTGAGTGAAGACTGCCATCACCCATCAGAGCTCACCTTCTCAACCGCATCCCTAGAGTACTCTGGTGCCTTGTCAACCTGCCACCTAAAATGGCATTAAGTTCCTTTTCAGCACAGGGGCAGCCTTAATTATTGTTCATGCCTGAAGGACTAATTCTAGGATCTCTCTGCCTGCAATAATTGACACTAACCTGTTAATTAGATTGTCTTTCTGGTTCCAACTCTTTAGTCCTAGCATGTTCTGAGACAGAATAACCTGGATACTTCACTTGGAAAAAGTTTCTAGGTAAACTTTAGCTTAATTAACCCCTTTCCTCAATACTCAGGAATTCCAAACAGACTTAGCTTCCATTACCTTAGGCAAGAACACCTTAGAACTGAGAGGAGACTGGGCCCAGCACATTGCTCTGTAATTCCCACGCCAGGAGACATGGAAGTATAGTTCAAAGCCCGTCAGTACTTAGCTCAGCTTCATTTCTTTTTCCCTGTCACATTCTCGAGGCTACATCAAAAAAAAAACAACAGGGAACTTTCTTGGTGATCCATTGGTTAAGACTTGCGCTCCCAATGCAGGGGGCCTGTGTTTCGTCCCTGGTCAGGGAACTAGATCCCACATGCCACAACAAAATTCAAATATCCTGTGTGCCACAACTAAGGCCCAGTGCAGCCAATTAAGTAATTAATTAAAAAGAAATCAATAAAATAAAAATTTTAACTGCAAAAAAAAAAAAACACCTCTATTGTATACTATCCCACACTTCTCTTCCCAACCCCTAGTTTCATCTTTGTCTAATTATTAACAACAGTGACTCACTCCATGAGCTGAGCGAGCCACTCTCTGGCATAGTCACTAATTACACTAATTACAATTCCCTAATCCAGCAGTTGAGTAAGGAGAGGGGGTCAGGTAGACCTTTCAGTCTTCGGACAATAAGGGAGACCCCTGTCAGCCTCCCAAGGAACTGGTAGCAATCTCCTAGGGTGAGAATGCTGATGGCATCCTGTTACCGCAGGGCAGCAGCACACGGAACTCAGGAGTCAGCAATGTTTTCCCCTCTGTTATCTACCACTGATACCCACCGCATACCTGGGAAAGCTCTGCTTCACCCTCTTCCACCACCCGGAGCCTCAGCGTTCCTTTACCTCCTGTCTCGGAGCACCCAGGACTGCCTGTGCTCTAAGACTCGAATGCTGCAGCGAGACTAAGCGAGCCACGTGGTCTGGCCCTTCTCCTCCGTCCCCAGCACTGACAGGTCCCCACTCTAGACTTCAGCACCCTGGCTTCCCTACAGGCCCCTGCTTCCCACAGGCCCCGTGCGACAGCATGTGTCACGAATGTCTCCCGCGAGACTTTCTTTGCCGTTCAACTTCTTCAGCACCCCCAAGAAATTCTTCCTGTACTTTTCCACCCACCACCCCCACCCCAGGTAAAACAAACCCATTCTCCTTTGGTCACTGAGTTTCCTCTTGAATACATACTTTTGTCATCATATGTGTGTTCTTATTGCAGTTAATTATGTCTGTTTCTTCCACCAAACCATATCCTTGGAAGAGAGAGACTATGACTTATTTCTGTCCTCAGCACGTGGCAGAATACCTCACACGTTGTTGTTCAGTCACTCAGACGTGTCTGACCCTTTGCAACACCCTGGACTGCAGCACGCCAGGCTTCCCTGTCCTTCTCTATCTCCCGGAGTTTGCTCAGATTCATGTCCATTGAGTCAATGATGCCATCCAACCATTCTCTGTCGACCCCTCCTCCTCCTGCCCTCAAACTTTCCCAGCATTGGGGTCTTTTCCAATGAGTCAGCTAACCACTCAATTCATATTTCAGTCAGTTATTTTTTGAAGTAATTAATCTAGGCAGCTGGTAGGAATCCACCTCCCATAACATACCAAGCACAATAACTCAGGGGTGGTGTGGAGCTGGCTTCAGAGGTAGGGATTAATTTATTAGTTTTTTTTTTTTTTATCAGTGAGTCGCATTAATGATGTCACTGACAAAAACTAGTTACCTCATCCCTCGGACGCCAGCTCCACCCCAGGCCTGTATTTTCCCTGGGGGCTGTGCTAAAGGAAGCAGCTTCCCACCAGCCACCTAGAGAACTTGGGAGTTACGTGCCTGTGTTGAATTGGATGCTGTGTGAGTGCCGAGGAGGACCCAGACTAGTAGGACAGCAGCCCTGCTCTTAGTCCTCCCATTGTGTATCTCGCGTTACCGTGGATCATCAGGAACTATACTCATAAGGTTGGAGTAATGTTATTCATTGTGAGTTACAGTAAACAAAATCCATCAGGGAAATCTAACCATCTGCTAGCGGGTATTTTAGCCATTGCATAGATCTTTTCTTTCACACCTCCGGCAGGCTGTTTCGTCTCCTATTAAGTGACACTAAGGTTGTTAACTAGATGATCTGTGTCCCCTGCTGTCCCCCCGAACCACAAGAGCCCCTCATTAATTTCAGTTCATAGACCTTGCTTTTTGCCACTCTCAAGGTACCTGGCTCAGAGCCATCTCCAGAACCGAGTCTTCTCTCTTCTCCCTGCAGAGCAAGCTACTACCGAAAGGGAGGCTGTGCAATGCTGCCAGTCAAGTGGATGCCCCCGGAGGCCTTCATGGAAGGAATATTTACTTCTAAAACAGACACGTGGTGAGTCTTTCTGCTGCCCTCATCCAGGTCTCACCATGAGCCTTCAAGTAGAGCTCATGAGTCAAACGAGCCCACACTCTCTTGTGGAAGGATAAGAGAGAAGACAGCAAACCTCTATAGCAGGGCCCACATCAACAGAGCATCAGAATCACCAGGAAGTCTTGGTAAGACACAACTGAGTGCTGGACCCCACCCTGAGAGCTTAGGATTTAAGCAGTCTGAGGTCACTGAGAAGTTCCATTTCTCACAACTTCCCAGGCTGTGTGATCTACTGCAGGCTGGTGGACCACACACAGAGCCACACATAATTTTTTTTTAACATAATAACAAAGTTGGATTTATCCCAGGAATGCAACATTGAGTTAAGATGAGAAAAACGATCAATGAAATTCTCCAACTGACAGAATAACAGAGAAAAAGAAATTATTATCAGCACAGGAATATCAGTGATGGTGATCTACAGCTAAAAATCAGTTTGGAAAACACTATCTGCACATTAGATCTCCAGAAATCATTCATCCCACAAAACTGAGGCCTTGTGCTCCTTGACTAGCCTCTCCTTCCCTGGCAATCATCATTCTATTCTCTGTTTCTGCGAGTCCACTTATAAGTGAGGTCATGTGGCATTTGTCTTTCTGTGCCTGATTTATTTCACTCAGCATACTGTCCTCCAGGTTTATCCCTGTTGTTGCAAATGCCAAATTTCCTTCTTGTTTAAGGCTGAATAATATTCCTGTGTGTGTGTGTGTGTGTGTTATGTGTGTGTGTGTGTAAAATGCATGCCACGTGTTCTTTATCCATTCATCCATCCATCAGTATTTAGGTTGTTTCCATACCTTGGCTATTGTGAAAAATGCTGCAGTGGTCATGGGAGTGCAGATGCCTCTTCAAAATACTGATTTTATTTCCTTTGGATGTATACCCAGAAGTGGGCTTGCTAGATCTTAAGGTGGTTCTATTTTTAATTTTTTGAGCACTCTCCATACTGTTTTACATAATTCCTACTAGAGCAACACATAATTTTAAATGGCAGTCAACCTGTGTTCCCTCCCAAAATACACACATTCACAGAGGAATCTTTTTTGCATAAAAATCCACAAGGACACAGACAATGACACAGTTTTGGAAACTGGAAAGTTTACAGACAAACGGTCCCTTACTTGTGTGTGTGCTTAGTGGCTAGGTCGTGTCCAGCTCTTTGTGACTCCATAGACTGTAGACTGTCAGGCTCCTCTGTCCATGGAATTTTCCAGGCTAGAATACTGGAGTGGGTAACCCTTCCCTTCTCCAGGGGATCTTCCCAAACCAGGGATCAAACCCATGTCTTCTGCCTTCCAGATGGATTCTTTACCATCTGAACCACCAGAGAAGCCCGGTCCCTTACTTACGAGACTAGAAAGTTGACACCTACGTCCATCTTGAAGTAGCCTGCTTCACTCTGCCTGGTCAGGAGCCCCAGAAAGACCCAGGAATGGAAGGTGCCAGCACCTCCAAGTAGAGGTGCAGCAGATAGGAAAATGAGTTACAGATCTGTTTAGAAAGTAACTAGATCATTCCCTCACCTCTGCCCCTCCTCTACCATCACACAAGGCTAGGGGTTCCCTCTCTGAAGAATTTCATTCTTTCTGACCTTGGGGATATCAGACATCAGCAAGGGTGGATTCTCTACTGTAAGCAGATATAGTAGAGTTTAAGAAGTCTGCCCACTTAAAGGTGCATGCCTCCTCTCTCCCCTCAGTGCCAAGCACACGGCAGCTAGGCAGGATGAGATCAGAAGATTCTCATTGAAGGAACTGACCCATGCAGAGAAAAACTTTAGACATCACAAGTGCTAGTGGGCTGAAAAATGGCCCTCCGATGGTATCAGGCTCTCATCCCAGAAACCCTCATTAGGAGAAGGAGTCTGCGTCACCAGTGCCTCACAGGAGGCAGAGGGAGATTTGCCTGATACCCAGAGGACAGAGGCAGAGGTTGAAGAGATGTGGCCACAAGTCAAGACGTTCCAGCAGCCTCCAGAAGCCAGAAGAGGCAAGGAACAGCGCGGTCCCGCATACACTTCGCTTTCAGCTCTCAGTACTGACTTCAGACATCCAGCCTTCGTAACTGTGAGAGAAAAAACTTCTGTTGTCTTAAGTCATCAAGTCTGTGGTACGCTGTTCCAGCAGCCAGGAAACGAAGGCCCCTTGTGAAACAAGCAAGTCAGTTGCCCACCAGTTAGCAAGCCTCATCTACACAGAGCTTCCCATCTTGCCGGGTTCCAATCTTAATATATGAATAGAGAGCCAAGAATCTACAAATACTTGAGAAAAGATTCTGATCTGAAGGAAGCAAACATATACAAAGGAACTTGGAGGAAGAAGAATGCAGAAAGTTTAGGAAAACTTCTGAAAACAATATCCTCGGAAAGTTAAATTATTGTAACCATAATCTTAAGGACAAAAGATTATTTAAAACAATGTTTTCGGGACTTCCCTGGCAGTCCAGTGGCTAAGAATCTGCCTTCAATGCCGAGGATACGGGTTTGATCCCTGGTTGGGGAACTAAACTCCCACATGCCAAGAGGCAACTAAACCCACGTGCCGCGAAGACTGAGTCCGCACACCGCAAGGAAAGATCCTGCATGCTGCACTAAGACCCGGTGCAGCCAAAAATTAATTACTTAATTATTTTAAATGTTCTTAGGGGAAAAGCTCCTGGATAGAAATATGTGATAAGAGAGCCTTCAAGGAGATGGAGTCTAGTTCCCTGGAGCCCGTGTGGCCAGCACACAGCAACATTTTTTCAAAAAGCACAGAGAGGGAAAAGCAGGGGGGAAGAAAGAAACTTGGCAGACACTACCTCTGCTAGGCAGTCAAGGTCAGCATCAACAGCGAGCGGTACATCATGTTGACAGTACGTACCTTGACATATGATGAAACGGTAGTTAACCTCTGAGGTCTTTCTCCCCAAACCCATTAACTCCAGTCTAATCATAAGGAAAACAGACAAATCCTAATATGACATTCTACAGAACTCCTGACCAGAACTCTTTGAAACTGTCAAGGTCACTAAAAACAAGGAAAATCTGAGAAGTTGCCAAAGTCAAGAATAGCCTAAGGAAACATGACAGCTAAACATAAAGTGATATTCTAATGGAGTCCTAGAACAGAAAAAGGAAATTCAGCAAAAGCTAAGGAGACCTAAATAAACTATGGGCTTTAGTTAATAATAATTCCTTAACATTGGCTCATTA
This sequence comes from Oryx dammah, assembly GCF_014754425.2. Taxonomy (NCBI): domain Eukaryota; kingdom Metazoa; phylum Chordata; class Mammalia; order Artiodactyla; family Bovidae; genus Oryx; species Oryx dammah. Next base: position 69,863,229 of record NW_024070209.1, read on the forward strand.
ATTGCAACAAATGTGTCACATCAATGGTAAGGTGGAACTGAGTGTGAGGCACGTGGGAACTTCCTGTGTTCTCTTCATAATTTCTTCACAACCTAAAACTGTTCTTAAGAAAATAAAGTTTTTTTTTAAAAAAGGTGATAATAGATGTGTGAAAGTAATAGAAAAATTGGAAGACAGAGTTGAATAAATCTTCTAGAAAATAAAATGACTATAAATAGATGGGATAGATAGGAAAGGAAAGACAATTTAAAAGGATTAGACCATTAGACCCAATTAGCTGACAAATAGGAGTCCCAGAAAGAATGAAGAGCAGAAATGAAGGGAATAAAAACATCAAAGAAATAATTCAAGAAGATTTCCCAGAAGGACGTACGTTTTCAGAATGAAAGCATCCAGCAAGTGCTAAGTGCTGTGAATAAAAAGAGCAACCACATGAACACATCATTGTGAAATTCCAGACCGATGGTGATCAAGGTGGTAAAAGTTTCCAAGGATACAAATAAAATCATAGTAAAAAATTATCAGAGATGAGAGACAGGGAATCCAAACAATTGAATTTCTCAACAGCAACGTGGGAAACCAAGAAAATGGGCAAGAGTCCTCCAGATTCTGAAAGCCTTGCATTGAGATAAGGTCAGAAGAGAGGAGCCATGGTGATCAGAGTCCCTCCTCTGATCCATTTTTTGATAATGTGCATAAGAGGTTTTGTTGTTCGAAGCCACTGAGATTTGACTTACCCAAACCCAGTGGGTCTCAAAGTGTGGTCCTCTGATCAACAGCATCAGCATCACCTGGACCTCGTCAGAAACTCAAATTCTCAGTCCCACCCCAGGCCTCATAAAGCAGAAACTCTAGGGGTGGGGTCCAACAATCTGCATCTTAAGGAATCCTCAGGTCATTCCATGTGCACCCAAGTTAGAGCACCACCCACCTACCCTCTCCAGGTACAGATAGTAATTTGGGTAACTGTGTAATTTTTTAAATTGGAGTACAATTTCTTTACAATGTTGTGTTAGTTACTGCCATACAACAAAGTGAATCAGCTGTATGTATACATAGATCCTCTCACTCCTGGACCTCCCTCTCATCCCTGTCCATCACACCGCTCAAAGTCATCACAGAGCATCAAGCACTTGCATATCCTGCTGCTGCTAAATCGCTTCACTCGTGTCCAACTCTGGGCGACCCCATAGACGGCAGCCCACCAGGCTCCCCTGTCCCTGGGATTCTCCAGGCAAGAACACTGGAGCGGGTTGCCATTTCCTTCTCCAATGCGTGAAAGTGAAAAGTGAAAGTGAAGTCGCTCAGTCGTGTCCGACTGTTAGCAACCCCATGGACTGCAGCCTACCAGGCTCCTCTGTCCATGGAATTTTCCAGGCAAGAGTACTGGAGTGGGGTGCCACTGTGTTCTCCATTGCATATCTACAACCCAGCAATCTAAGTGCCTGAATTAGAGAGACTTGGGTAGAGTGTTCATCTGCAACATTGTTTACAATAAAGAATAAGCAAAGATAGCCTAACTGTCACTCAAGGGGAGGATGGAAAAATAAAACTGTGGTTTATTTATATCATGGGACTTCCCAGGTGGCACAGAGGTAAAGAATCTGCCTGCCAATGCAGGAGACACAGAAGATGTGAGTTTTAAAAGGCTGATAAACACAGCACTGCTGCTGCTGCTGCTGCTAAGTCGCTTCAGTCGTGTCCGACTCTGGGCAACCCCATAGACAGCAGCCCACCAGGCTCCCCCGTCCCTGGCATTCTCCAGGCAAGAACACTGGAGTGGATTGCCATTTCCTTCTCCAATGCATGAAAGTGAAAAGTGAAAGTGAGGTCACTCAGTCGTGTCCGACTCTTCGTGATCCCATGGACTGCAGCCTACCAGACTCCTCTGTCCATGGGATTTTCCAGGCACAATGTGACTTTAACATTTTTTTAAATCAGATTATCTTTATTGATTCAAATTTCTAAGATAATTTCATCTGCAATCACTCAAGCTATTTCTATAATTTTAGGAAGAGCAAGTTTTATATCAGAAGAAACAATGTGGGTTTTTTAAAAATATTTGTCTTATTTGATTTTTTAATGCTTTGGTGCAAAGCTTTGGGCCTTGTGGCTCCTATTTGAGACAGGCTTACCTTATCGGTGATTAAAAAAAATTGGCATACAAAATATATATTTACCTGATCTGTAGGATTACTAGATACAATACAAAATGGCCAGTTAAAATGAAATTTCACATGAACAGTGAATAATTTTTTGGTATGTCTCATGCAATATTTGGGGTATGAATGTGTGCTAAGTCGCTTCAGTCCCATCCACCTCTCTGTGACCCCATGAACTGAAGCTCCACATGCTTCTCTGTCCATGGGATTCTCCAGGCAAGGCTACTAGAGTGGGTTGCCATGCCCTCTTCCAGGGGATCTTCCTGACCCAGGGATCGAACCCTCGTCTCTCGTGTCTCCTGCACTGGCCAGTGGGTTCTTTACCACTAGCGCCACCTGGGAAGTCCAACTGGGATATGCTAATACTAAAAATGTGTTTCTTGTTTATCTGGAATTCAAATGTTAATGAGTATCCTGTATGGTTATCTGCTAAATCTCACAACATTCAGTTCAGTTCAGTTCAGTTCAGTTCAGTCGCTCAGTCGTGTCTGACTCTTTGCGACCCCATGAATCGCAGCACGCCAGGCCTCCCTGTGCATCACCATCTCCCAGAGTTCACTCAGACTCACGTCCATGGAGTCCGTGATGCCATCCAGCCATCTCATCCTCGGTCGTCCCCTTCTCCTCCTGCCCCCAATTCCTCCCAGCATCAGAGTTTTTTCCAATGAGTCAACTCTTCTCATGAGGTGGCCAAAGTACTGGAGTTTCAGCTTTAGCATCATTCCTTCCAAAGAAATCCCAGGGCTGATCTCCTTCAGAATGGACTGGTTGGATCTCCTTGCAGTCCAAGGGACTCTCAAGAGTCGTCTCCAACACCACAGTTCAAAAGCATCAATTCTTCAGTGCTCAGCCTTCTTCATAGTCCAACTCTCACATCCATACATGACCACAGGAAAAACCATAGCCTTGACTAGACAGACCTTAGTCAGCAAAGTAATGTCTCTGCTTTTGAATATGCTCTCTAGGTTGGTCATAACTTTTCTTCCAAGGAGTAACCGTCTTTTAATTTCATGGCTGCAATCACCATCTGCAGTGATTCTGGAGCCCAAAAAAATAAAGTCTGACACTGTTTCCATTGTTTCCCCATCTATTTCCCATGAAGTGATGGGACCAGATGCCATGATCTTCGTTTTCTGAATGTTAAGCTTTAAGCCAACTTTTTCACTCTCCTCTTTCACTTTCATCAAGAGGCTTTTTAGCTCCTCTTCACTTTCTGCCATAAGGGTGGTGTCATCTGCATATCTGAGGTTATTGATATTTCTCCTGGCAATCTTGATTCCAGCTTGTGTTTCTTCCAGTCCAGCATTTCTCATGATGTACTCTGCATAGAAGTTAAATAAGCAGGGTGACAATATACAGCCTTGACATACTCCTTTTCCTATTTGGAACCAGTCTGTTGTTCCATGTCCAGTTCTAACTGTTGCTTCCTGACCTGCATACAGATTTCTCAAGAAGCAGGTCAGGTGGTCTGGTATTCCCATCTCTTTCAGAATTTTCCACAGTTTATTGTGATCCACACAGTCAAAGGCTTTGGCATAGTCAATAAAGCAGAAATAGATGTTTTTATGGAACTTTCTTGCTTTTTCCATGATCCAGCGGATGTTGGCAATTTGATCTCTGGTTCCTCTGCCTTTTCTAAAACCAGCTTGAACGTCAGGGAGTTCACGGTTCACGTATTGCTGAAGCCTGGCTTGGAGAATTTTGAGCATTACTTTACTAGCGTGTGAGATGAGTGCAATTGTGCGGTAGTTTGAACATTCTTTTGCATTGCCTTTCTTTGGAATTGGAATAAACACTGACCTTTTCTAGTCCTGTGGCCACTGCTGAGTTGAACTATGGAATGAAGTTTGTGACATTGTGCAGGAGACAGGGATCAAGACCATCCCCATGGAAAAGAAATGCAAAAAAGCAAAATGGCTGTCTGGGGAGGCCTTACAAATAGCTGTGAAGAGAAGAGAGGTGGAAAGCAAAGGAGAAAAGGAAAGATATAGGCATCTAAATGCAGAGTTCCAAAGAATAGCAAGAAGAGATAAGAAAGCCTTCTTCAGTGATCAATGCAAAGAAATAGAGAAAAACAACAGATTGGGAAAGACTAGAGATCTCTTCAAGAAAATTAGAGCTACCAAGGGAACATTTCATGCAAAGATGGGCTCGATAAAGGACAGAAATGGTATGGACCTAACAGAAGCAGAAGATATTAAGAAGAGGTGGCAAGAATACATGGAAGAACTGTACAAAAAAGATCTTCAAGACCCAGATAGTCATGATGATGTGATCACTAATCTAGAACCAGACATCTTGGAATGTGAAGTCAAGTGGGCCTTAGAAAGTATCACTACGAACAAAGCTAGTGGAGGTGATGGAATTCCAGTTGAGCTATTTCAAATCCTGAAAGATGATGCTGTGAAAGTGCTGCACTCACATTACTAACCTGAAATTATCAGTGTTCTGTAACCAACATGACTTCCCACTCCCTCGAACGCTAAGAAAATAAACATCTATTTGCAATCCATACAATGATTCTCTCAAAGAATACTCCAATTTGTCTCCCTAACTATCTATCCAGATAGGCAGAAAACATATTGCTGGGATTCTTTAAGCCCTGCTACTTAGTTTCATCCATGATTTTGCTTATTTTGTTTTGCCTTGTGGGGGAGGCAGAAAGGCCACCAAACAGAGAGGAATATATATGAACCAGCCAATTTGTAGTTAGTTGAATCAAGAAATCTAATAACATATTCCAGTCTGTCTTGAATTAACTGTATAATGATCTCTGCTTCAGCCTTCTCACCTGAAAAATATAGAAACTATCTTTGCCTAATTCTCCTCAAAAGAATCTTTGAAAATTCACTTAAATGATGTCAATAAAAGTACTTTGTGTAAATCACTTCCTACATGTCCGACTCTTTGGGACCCTGTGGACCATGGCCTGCCAGGCTCCTCTGTCCATGGGATTCTCCAGGCAAGAATACTGGAGTGGCTTGCCATGCCCTCCTCCAGGGGATCTTCCCAACCCAGGGATCAAACCCACCTCTCTTAAGTTTCCTACATTGGCAGATGGGTTCTTTACCACTGGCGCCACCTGGGAAGCCCAGAGAAGCTTTTGTTGTTCAGTCGCTCAGTCATTTCTGACTCTTTGCAACCCCATGGACTGCAGCACACCCACACTTCCCTGTCTTTCACCGTCTCCCGGAGCTTGCCCATCACCAACTCCCGGAACTTGCTCAGACTCATGTCCATCGAGTTGGTGATGCCATCCAACCATCTCATCCTCTGTTATCCCCTTCTCCTCTTGCCTTCAATCTTTCCCAGCATCAGAGTCTTTTCCAAAGAGTCAGTCTTCGCATTAGGTGGCCAAAGTATCGGCACTTCAGCTTCAGCATCAGTCCTTCCAATGAATATTCAGGGTTGATTTCCTTTAGGATTGACTAATTTGATCTCCTTGCAGTCCAAGTGACTCTCAAGCGCTATAGTTTCAGAGGAGCTATATAGTTCCGTAAATTTTTGAGGTAATATTACATCAGAAAACTGCAACCAGATACTAAAACAAAGATAGCCCTTTTTTTGCTAAAAAAACTAATTATTAAATTAAATGTTTTAAAGTTTTAGTCAAAATATCAAAGGAGATGATTTTGAAATACAATAGAAATCATTTCAAAGTTCATTTAAAACAAGTCAAATACATTTTGTATTTTTGATTTTGAGAAATCAAAATACATTTGATTTGATTTTGAGAAATATGATACATTTCTTTAAAAAGAGAAAAGTAAGGAAAAATGCCCTACTCGATATTAAAACATAAATACACAAAAAGTAAGAGACTTCCCTAGTGGCACAGTGGTTAAGAATCTGCCCGCCAATGACAGAACACAGGTTCGATCCCTGGTCCAAGAAGTTCACACATGCCAAGGGGCAACTAAGCCTGTGTGCCACAGCTCCTGAAGCCCACGCTCTAGGGCCGGCTCAACGAGGGAAGCCAGTGCAGTAAGAAGCTCGTGCACCGCAACTAGAGAAAAGCTTGTGTGCAGCAATGAAGACTCAGCACAGCCAAAAAGTAAAGTAAAAGAAAACGGTATCGATGCAAGAAGCAGACAAATAGATGAAGTGAATAGATATCCTGGAACAGACCTGTCTTACTCACAAGTCAATAGTTGATGAGAAACTTATTTTGGGAATATGTAGTGTTAGAGAGTGGTTTTAGAGGAGTGAATAAAATGAGTTCCTTACCTCACACTTTACACCAAACTCAACTCCAACTGGATGTGAGAAGAAAGAAGAAAAAAATATTAATACAACTGGAAGAAAATAGCAAACATTCCTCTAATCATTGGTAAAGAGAGGATTGTACAATCTCTGAAACAGATGGACAAAATCACAGAACTTTTTAAAATAGATTCAACTACACAAAAATAAAAATCTTTGGTATGCTAACAAGGAAAATTAGAAAGCAACTAATAGAAGTGTTTGAACTTTGAATAAAAGATTAACATCTTTGATAAGGTATGTTTATAAATCAAAATACAATATGTGGTTTAGGGTGGTTATATGAGGTTAAACACAAAACATTCACAGGAAAAAGAGTGAATTGACAAACACATTCAACCATGTTAATTATCCAATCAATAATCATAATTTAAAATAATCTACCATTTTTTACCTTAAAAATCAGCAAAAGGTCTCATTTTTAGTAAGAAGGCTCAGTGTTGCTAAGAGTGTCTGATGCACAGTGCTGGTTGATGATCAGCAATGCACTGGAAAGTCACATGGGCAATAAGCAGAAATAATTTTTCTGCGTTCATATTATTTTGATCTAGTCATTCCATTAGAATTATCCTAGATTTTACTAGATTATTCTTATCCTAAATTTTACTAGATTATCCTAATCCTAAATTCAGGAAATTTATTCTAAGGAAATTGTCCTTTTAAAAATGTATAAAGATGTTCATCACAATGTTTTTAAAATACTTCAAAAATTGAAAACAATATAGAAATGATACAGCAAATTATGGCACAACTACTCAGTGGAATTTTTTATAGCTATGTCAAATTCTATTTATAAAAGGGTTTGTATTAGCATGCAAAATGTTTATGCTATAATGGAATTTGCCAGAAAAAAAAAATCACAGCAATTATGTAAAAAAATTCTAAGCCCAGAATCTTGAACGAAGAAACATAATATGCTGGTTATCCTTTTATAGATCTTCACGTGTGGCTACTTTCTCATTCTTTTCTATTTCTCCATATTAAAAACTTTTATTGTGGAAAAATGAAATTAAGCAATTAAAATTTTCCATGTGTGCATGTCTGTGTGTGTCTGTGAGAATGTGCGTATGTTTATGTCGCTGTGTGTGTGTATACATATGTCTGTGTGTGTGTGTCAGGGTATTTACATGTGTGCATGTGTTTGTATATGAGCATCTGTGAATGTATTTGTGTGTATGTCCAAGTCTGTGTAGGTGTGTGCGTGTGCACGCCCACACCCACACCTCCCATCCTGTGTGCAGGTCTTTTGGAGTGCTGCTATGGGAAATCTTCTCTCTTGGATACATGCCATACCCTAGCAAAAGCAACCAGGAAGTCCTGGAGTTCGTCACCAGTGGAGGACGGATGGACCCACCTAAGAACTGCCCGGGGCCTGTGTATGACTCTGAGGATTTTCTACAATTTACTAAGCACAATTTTCCTTTTCAAAAAATATCTGCAGCCACGTATGCTTTTTAATTTTCAAGATGAAGTAACAGATGGCTGACCTCATTTAATATGCCCCAAGATAGGAGTGTGCCTCTAGTTTCAATGAGATGGTTTATTCTTCCTGCCCCTTGACAGCAATAATGCCACACCCCAAAAGGTATACATTGTCTGGATGGAGGCTGTGGACTCACCAGGTTCACTCGCTTCAGGCACCTCCTAGGTCTGTGCTGTGGACTCGTCCCTGCTGCCTTACTCCATAGGTCTTGAGTCTCCCTGAAGTATCTCTATTCCCTGGGTTTTCTGCAGTCTTATGTGTCTCACCATGGACTCCATGCATGCCACGGGGTCGAAAAGAATCAGACACGACTGAGCGACTGAACTGAACTGAACTGATCTGTCTCACCTCCTTCCCACAAACAAGACAGATGGGAAATACAGTTAGAATATTCTGCCCCAGATGTGACCTTAATTCAGGAATGGAACAAACGAGCCCTGTATGATACCTTCACACCCTGCCCATCAGCAGAGGGCAGCACGTGCAAACACGGGGGCAAGATGAGTCCCCACCCTAGAAGACAGTGCTATTCCAGTCCCATTAGAAAAGCACTGAGGGGGGGAAAAACGTATTTTTCATCCCATTTTTCTTGATTTTAATTTATGTCCATGTTCTTTTAGATACCGGATAATGACCCAGTGCTGGCAACATCAGCCTGAAGACAGGCCCAACTTTGCCATAATTTTGGAGAGGATTGAATACTGCACTCAGGTATACACATCTCCCCCGCCCCACCTCCTTCAGCTAGTATTTATATGGAAAAGTCTTGAAGATGGCAAATACCAAAATGTGAAATAATAGTTACACCAGCCAGGAGAAATGAGTTATGCTCTTGAAGACTAATGTTAATTATCTATAAGTACAATGAGTGGTATCTCAGTCTGCCTGTTTTGTAAACAAATACTAGTTGCTGTCACTTAAGAGGAGTTGAGCCGGGAGAGGGTCTGTCCAAGCCACACAGCTTCCCGCAGTCCTGCTGTCCCTGTCCAGATTCCACTCCCACTTCTGTCAGTAAGGACTGCATGTTTCCTGTTTTGATGTTAATAGAAATGGGGTACATTTTCAGCAGATGACTATGCCTTCTACCTCCTCAAGAGTGGAGGCCATCAAGTGAGAGCCTCGGCCCCTAATTTCCTCCGTGTCTGCACCGTCCTTGGTGGAGGGGTGTGCTCCTCTACTTCAGGTCTCGGGCCTTCACAGCCGACACTTCTCACCTCCAGGCTGCGTAAATTTTCTTTCCCTCTTTTTTTTGCCTCTCATTCTGCCAGGATATCAGATTCTGGAGAACCTTTTAGAAGTCAGACAACAAACCACTACCTCTCTAAATTCCCTCTCCTCTTAGTTGTGACAATAGACATACACATTTTCACACTGGAGTCATCTCCTGTCCTCATGATTCCATTCTTTTGGGTTCTTTGAGCTCAGAAGGCATTTATCTATATAGACTTCAAGTTATTCGGGGGTTTTTTTTGTTTGTTTTCGAGAACTTGATGTTCAGTGGCTTTTAGGTTATTATATTGTAATATTAACGGAATGCACCCACTTAAGTACATACACTTTGGAGTAATTTTCTTCTCCAAAGTACATAAGATCCCTCTTAAAAGCTGGGAGCTCTGTACAAGCATATTTTGAATGACTCGTTCTAGAAATTAATAATTAATAGGGAAGGAACGAAAGACTAAAGCAGAGAGAATTAGAAGGTAGTTATTTTTTATGCTTAAACTTTTTACTGATGAATACTGGACCTATGTGCTTTTCTATTAAACGGAAATAATGGTTTTCCCAATTTGCACAAAATAGTACAGGATTAAGTTTCCCCAACTTTAAGCTTTCTTCCACAAATCTTCCTCAAATCTCTAGCAACTGCCTTCTGCTTTTCTATATCAGTCTGTCGCTGTAAAAATGATCTAGCACAGAGTTGATTTTGTAAGTGGTTTTCCTCATAGCACATCAGTATTTCCTGGGTTTCATCAGATCCAAACTTGTTGAAAAACCACTGCATTGCGATATCAGCATGTGTAATGAAGTGATGATATAACCCAGAAACGTTATGATCAAGTGCAGCCTCCATCCAAAGGTGATGGAAATGCTGGGAGAACCAGAGGTTAACCTTGTCAGCCAGCATGGTGTGTCCTTCCTCCCTTCCCCTCCCCTCCTCTCACTCTCAACAGACATATTTTGAAGCCAAACATGCAGATTTTTTTTTGTAAGTATTTCACTGGGAACTGGGCTTCCCTGGTGGCTCAGAGGGTAAAGCGTCTGCCTGCCATATGGGAGACCTGGGTTCGGTCCCCTGGTCGGGAAGTTCGCCTGGAGAAGGAAATGGCAACCCACTCCAGTACTCTTGCCTGGAAAATTCCATGGACAGAGCCTGGTAAGCTACGGTCCATGGGATTGCAGAGTCACACATGACTGAGCAACTTCACTTCACTGGGAACAGACTGTAACCATTTTAAAAACTAATTTATAATTTTTTAAATCCACTCATCTGTAAGTTTTGCCTAAAGCTGGTCTCTGCAAAGCCTTTCTTTCCTGAGTCCACTCCCCTTCCCCCAAGCAGTGGGGCCGCTTCCGGGCACCCTGTCCCAGCACGCTCTTCTGTAACAGTGCCTCTCCTCCAAGCTCTACAAAATGAGGACGTTTTCGCATGTGCTTCTTATTCTCCCGTGCTTACAAATTAATATATTCCCAGTAAACCCTGAATGGTTTCCTCATCTGTGAAGTAAGTTTGGATGACATCATCGCTAAGGTTATCTTCCCATCCACACGTTTGGCTTGTGCTTCAAAGTCTCCATCCGTCCGTCTCTCCCGCCTGTAGGACCCAGATGTGATCAACACCGCTTTGCCGGTTGAATACGGGCCCCTCGTGGAAGAGGAGGAGAAGGTGCCTATGAGGCCCCAGGACCCCGAGGGAATCCCTCCTCTCCTGGTCTCGGCGGCCCAGGCCAAGAGAGAGGAGGGCCGCGAGCCGGCTGGCCCCGCCGCTCTGCCCTCGGCTCCGCCCGGCAAGGCCGGCAAGAAGCCCGCGGCCGCGGAGGCCAGTGTCCGAGGCGGCGCCCGGCCACCGGCCGTGGACGGGGGACACGTCAATATGGCCTTCTCGCAGTCCAACCCGCCCTCGGAGCTGCCCCAAGTCCAGGGCTCCAGGAACAAGCCCACCAGCCTCTGGAACCCCACCTACGGCTCCTGGATTACAGAGAAACCCACCAAAAAGAACACTCCACCGGCCAAGAAGGAGCAGCGCGAGCGGGGGCCCCCGGGCGGCGAGGGCGCCCGTGCTGTCCCGGCCCCCGCGCCCGCCGCCCGCCGCCCGGGCGCCTCGCTGCTCCTCGAGCCGTCGGCGCTGACCGCGAGCCTGCGGGACGTGCCTCTGTTCAGGCTGCGCCACTTCCCGTGCGGCACCGTCAACTACGGCTACCAGCAGCAGGGCTTCCCCCCGGAGGCCGCCCCCGGCCCGGGCCGCTATGAGGACCCCGCGCCCAAGAGCCAGCCTGCGCCCTGAGCCTCAGCTCGGCCCGGGGAGGGACAGGTAACGGCTCCTCTGCAAACCACTGACCAAATGTCACTCTTCATTCTGTGCCAACTTGAAGTGCCACATCAAAAGCTGTGTTTTCAAATTGCTTCTAAAGGTTTGGAGCACGCGTTCATCCCAGTCTTGCAAAAGGAGAACATCTCATAAAGAGGAGTGATCAATGCGAGGCCGGGACGCGGCTGCGTAGGGTTCTGACGGATGGCTGGTGTCCACCTGCTCCTGCTTCTTTCCCTGCCCCGTGGGCTCTGCTCCACGCTCGCAGAGCTAGCCACTCCTGTGTTTGCTAGTCGGAGTCATAGGTTTTCCCCTGGTCAATGTGGGCCTGGACCACTTGAGAGCAGAGGGAACAGAAATAAAGTTCTCTGTAGTGTCAGCGCGGGGACATCCTTTACTTGGAAAAGAAAAATCATAGACAACTCACTGGAAGGTCACTGTGGATGCTGGGTGCTTTCACTTGTGCTGAGTCATCGACAAGCATATCATAAAAATGTGGTGAATAGTTATAGTAGTAGAGAGAAAATGTGTATACACTCACCTGAATGAAACAAGTACTCAAAAGTGCTTTGAGGATGGTAAGATCCAGAGAGTCCAACATCCTGGTAATATACCTCAAGCCTTAAGAAAACCCTCCTACTAACAGTGAACAGCAGAGTGTGAGGTTTCCTATTGCGTTGAAAATTTGAGATTTAAAATTTTAATTACTTATTTTAAAACTTAGCACTAAAATAAACTCCGATGATATAATTAAAAAAAAAATTTAATGTAAGCAACAGTGATACATCGATGCATAAAAATGTATCCATTCATGGGCATTAGTGTCACACTTTCCAACAATTTCAGTCATGGAGGTTACCAAGTTGAAGTTTCTACTCCTGGAGATGAATCACGAGCAGCAGGCCCTCCAGTGGTCCTAAGGAGAGGTATTGATTCAGTATCCTTCCTTCCAGGCTTCACCCCAGTTTCGGCTCCTTAATAGTGTGTGATTCGAGCACATATGGGAACAGAAATGGACTGAAACACAAGGTATAATTTGTATACCTGTCAAATACAGAGTAAAACAGTTTTTTTCTCTGGGTGACATGTAGTGAAGGAATTAAGGAACATGTGGAGTGCTGAGGTTGGTAGTGACATGTTACAAAGAGAGTTCTGAACTTGGTTTTCACACGTGAAATTTATCTCCATTGCAGACAAGTTGGGAATCTGTTAAATCTTACACACAGATGTATGCAATGATGCTTTATCAGAAAGTTTTCATCTCTTTCTTTCTGCTCCCCTCAATTCTCTTTCCCAGTTTCATTTCTGGTGGTAGCTGTGCCAGAACCTCACTTTGGGACAAAAGCATTTTTTATCACTTGTTAAGCACTAAAGATTCCCGAGCAAAAGGACTGTGTCTATCCGCCTTGCCCTGCCTTCTGAACTCCACTTGCATCAACAGTCTCATCTGGACTCGAGGCCATTCTGTTCTAAGCCAATACCAGACCAGTGAGTGTTGATTCCCCGATGGCAGAGCCTTGCCTAGTCAGTAGTTCTTCACATCTTGAGAAGCTCAGATACCTTGGACATCACTTTTCTTTATCTTCTTGACTGCCAAAAGTATCTTCATTGGACACACATGAAGATCTCATCAATGAACTCATCTCTAAATACTTGTATCAAAGTTTTAGCTCATGCCCGGCACAAAGTAAATAGTCTAATTATATAACCATTAACTCATAAACCACCTGAAGGTGTTCAAGAATCACACTTTGAAAGATACCCTCCTAAAAGGATGACAGAGCAACTGTCATAACAAGAACAATTTTACTTTATACTTGTGACACCAGTAACAGTTAAACAGGGAGCATGCTACGTGGTTAAATAGCCAACTCTTTCATTAACAAGGGAAAAATCTTATTCCTTTCTCTTCTTAAAACCTACACATCCCCTACATTTTCAGGTTGTGCCTTACGGACATTGATTTGTTGATTCTCTCTAATCGTCTTTATCGGTATCAGTTTTCATGTAAATGGTAGTCCAGTCTTAAAAGCCTGTATACATGGATAATAAACAACTCCACACTATATGATGACCTCAAGATGTTTCATTTAACTTGCTAATCGCCCAGGTATCAGCACTCCTGCCATATGGCTCCAGCAATTCATACTGATGCTATGGACTCACATATTGATTAATTATGATGGAAAATTCCACCTAGAACATGGACAGGCACAATTAAAGTCTGTAGAAGTTACATTAGTTAAACCATAAGCTAGTATAATTATTCATGTTCCATATCTATAAAGAAGCTCATCATAAGTTCACAATCATTCCATTGGGAAACTGACAATTTGTGAGGAATGACTAGTTTATCAATAGGCGGTACTTCAATATTTTAGCAGATCAATATATCAGGAACAAACTTTTTTTTTTAGAAAGAGTAAGATCTACTTGGTAGTTGAAAGACCAGATTCTTCAGGTCCAGTTAGGATGTGCGTCCTGGCTGTCTATGGGTTCTCAAATCTGTCTGTACCTCAGTGTCTCCATATACAAATTGAGGATAATAACATCCCTTTCTCCCTGCCCCTCAGGGAGATTACAAACTGTGAAAGCACAAGCACTCCCTCTCACACCTCTTGAATTCCTTAATGAATTGGGTTGATTGTGGGGAGAATTTCAAAAGACATACGCCTGCCCTCCCGCTAGTCCCATCTGGTCCTTCCCTTCTGTGCCGAGTGGGCTTCACCTGTCAGTTGTTTAATGACAGTAGCAAGAACTCTACCAGAACCAAGTCCTTTCAGCTCAAAAGAAGAGTGTGAAGACTCTCTGCTACACTTAGTGTTAAAAAATGAGCAACAGAAGACGACATTTAATCAATTTGATGAATTCTTTTTAAAGTATCTAGCCTCTCCATATAGTTTTTGATAAACTCTACAGCTGTAAGATATTACATAACCACAGATTAACTTTATTCCATAACACTTGGGGCTTTTACCTCCAGATTCACTGGGCGCACCACCAAAAATCCCCAGCGGCTCAGTGGTAAAGGATCTGCTTACAGTGCCGGAGCTGAAGAAGACACGAGTTCAGTTCCTCAGTGAGGAATATCCCCTGGAGGAGGAAATGGCAACCCACTCCTGTATTCTTGCCTGGAGAATCTCATGGAAAGAAGAGCCCAGCAGGGCTACAGTCCATGGGGCCGAAAAGAGGCAGACATGACTGAGCACACGTGTACCACTAAAAACTCTAAGTGATCAGGCTATTTTAACAGATTTTCCTCTAGTAATAGTAGAATTAAAATTCACATGAGCTTTGTAGACCTAAAACATGATACTTATGAATTTAGACTACTCTGAATAACAGACTGCCCATGGCAAGATTCATAAAATGTATGAAGTGCGTTGTCAATCCGTCTTTAGCTAATGACTTTTTAAATGGGTCCCCAAAGAACACACAACTTGACTTTGCTAATTTCACTGCAGCAGATGGTTCCCTGTGCTATTGTGTGAACATATAAAACAAAACCAGAAATTCCTATAAACTTCCACAAGCCCTAAAATAAAAGATAATTATTGAGAACAAATAGTAAGGCTTCTATTAAGAGTCTGTTTTGATTTAGTATCCTGAGTAGGTGTATTTAATTTTTAACACACCACTCAAACACAAAGCTATTTTTAGCTCTAAGTTAATAACTTTTAAAACATTTGAAAAGCTCAGTGTAAGGAAATAATATGACATAGTGTTGGGGGAGGGAGGAACATGGCTTCAGCGTCCAGTAAATGTAAATGAGCGTGTTACCTTTCCAGGTAAAGATGGCACCACCAGGCTCGCCTCAGGAGAACCCCAGATACCGCATCTATCTGCAGTGCTCTGCCCTGTCCATTCCGCAGATCCCTCTGTTTGACCTGTGCTCCAGCAGTTACCCCACTCCATTCATCTACAAAGGCCTACTGCCTCCCTGAAAGCAATTACTCAAAATAAGTTATCCTGCCATCACTAAAAGCCTCATTGGGCAGGCAAGTTTTTCAGCCAGTGTTAGTTGAAAGGCAGTCTTACTAAATGAACCCACTAAGCCTTAGTATATTAGTGCTCCCTAGAGCACTTACATTGTGAGAGGTTATTTGCCAGTACAGATGATTATCAGACTGGTAAAAACCTCACCCAGTTGTAATATTTTGCATGGTTTAGCACTCATCAATTATTTGAGAAGTAGCATGCAGACCGAGTACAGGAGTTGAGTATAGGTATTAGAGAGCAATTACCTACTTACATGACTCCAGCAAGTTGAATTCTCACTTTCTCATTTAAAAACATGAGCAGTTTGGTCTCAAAGGACCCCCTTCCAGCTCTGAAGTCTGATTCTGTAAGACTTCACTTCTGTGTAAGGTAAATCCCAACATCTGGCCCACAGTTGGTAGGGGTGTGTGTGTGTGAGAGAGAGAGAGACAGACAGAGAGAGAGAGACTCTTAATTCATTCAAAGTGAAAGCCAATTAATTCAGTGCACAATGCCAGGGATGCAAATTATATTTAATCTTCATTCAAAAGGAGACCAGAAAGAAGTTTAGCATCAGTTCTCTGTTTATTGTTCTATTCAAAGATCTCTTTAATAAATCATAAAATCATTAACATAGCAAAATGAGGTTAATCCAGGATGGTTTCCTGGAAGAAGCGAAGCTGACACAGGACTATGAAAATCATCTTAATGACCTTCACACTCACCATGACACACTCATTTCTCTTTTGTTACATTTGCTACAGTGGCAGCCTTATTAGCAAAGTAAAATCATGTGACTTATCACTCGAAGGTTCTCTTTCACCATGCCCAATACTCAGTGACAGAGCTCATGTACTTTCTGTCCATGACCATTCCCAGAGTAACAAAGCCCACGATGAGCCGCTTGTTGGAGACCAGGCGTGTCCATGGAGTCAGGCCTCCCTCAACAAACATCGTGGAACCATTTATGATGAGGAATTCATAGTAACTGGAGTCCTCTCTCCCAACCACCATCAGATTGGTTAGAATCCCTCTTCTCAGCTTTGTGGAGACACCCACTGCGACTGGAGGGCAATTTTTAAGAAAACTGCTGGATTATATAGCTTTATACTGGATCTAGAAATAGGGAATCCCCAAAAGATAGCCAATTCAAGTGTCCCACCAAAAGAGAAGACTGTGACAACTGCAGGCAATTTTCTACATTTTAGTGTATCTAACAGATTTTTTAATATTTTTTCTTTATTCCACAATAATATTTATGTGATATTTCACAGTTCTCAGAGAAGTAAGATTAAAGACAAATTATTTTTCTTCATGAATGTAACCAGTAAGCAGCAGGTGACATTTTATAAAAGAAAGCAAACTAAAGCAGGACATGGACTGGATTTTCCTCTGTCTCACATCAGGGAGTGTGAAGTGAGACCCCAAGAAACCTCATGCTATTTCTTAATTCCCTAAGCTTTAGTCCCTTCAAGAAAGAAAAGATCACTTGAAAAAAATCACAACATTTTTAACAGGTACATATAATCTATTGGGATTCTTATTAGAAATTCATTTTTACTGGCAGGTTCAATAAAGGAGACTGAAAATGTTTACTTTCATCCTCTTCTCTGTTGTGTATAATGCAAAATCCACTTTCCCCTGCCATCAATATGGAATTTTTATGACTATTAAAATTCATTCAAAAATCCACATTAGGATATTCTCCCAAAGATATTGCATAGCAACACCTATCCTTCATAACGAGAACTGTCAGGGACAGCCAATATCATCAACACTGTTGACTAAGACTTAAGCTGAATCTCAGAAGTCATATTAGACAAAGAATAAAAAGGATGACTTGAAACTGTGCACGTAATTTTAACATGATTCATTTCCATGTCAGTCTTATTTGATTTGTTACATGAAAAATCATTGATTTGGTCTTTGTGAAGGTAAGGGTTCTTCAAGTAATGCCTCTCTCAGGCTGGAGCTGAAAGAACTTAGCTTCTATGAGATCAACACAGGTCAAAGAGAACACTGCATGTAGATATTTAAACTTCCTAAACTTTGGGAACGCTTCAAATTCAGTTCAGCACAAGTAGCTTCCTGAGTCTCCCTATTTAATTTAATTTAATTTAATTTATCCAATTCAAACAACTCTGACAAAATATCCAGTCCTGAGACCGGTTCCTCTGAGAACAGAGGCATACAAAGTGTGCATGTGAACACCTGAATATCTATAGGAGCAACAAGCTTGGCACTTGGGGGCTCGTGAAGGATTTTCGAGCTGAAATTAAATCATATTCATGATCGCTGGTCAAATGATGGTAGTGATCACTGGAGACAGGTTATGTTTTAGCTAAACAGCCTCAATTTAAACACCTAGAGTGTCTTTACTAACACAGCTCAGAACTTATAGCCAGCCCCTCCTCAGTATCAAGACCATACTTTCCAATTTGAACTAAAAAATGACAAGACCTACTGCTGCTTTATCATGAAAATTCTGTTATATTTTAAAGAATGAGAAGGAAAAAAGGATCCTACCCTACCCCCTAATCTGTGCCTTTCTCCTCAAGGGAAAAGGCTATGAGCAGAAGAGAGTTTCATTTCTACCACGCATAATGAAAATACATTGTCGTCAGTAACGTGCCCATCCACTCTAACTCCTCCACATAAATGTCTTTCT
The DNA here is from genome assembly GCF_014754425.2 of Oryx dammah. Taxonomy (NCBI): domain Eukaryota; kingdom Metazoa; phylum Chordata; class Mammalia; order Artiodactyla; family Bovidae; genus Oryx; species Oryx dammah. Next base: position 69,881,309 of record NW_024070209.1, read on the forward strand.
CCCTCCTGTAAAAAGGAGAACTGGCAAAAATTTTGCTATAAAAAAATTATTTTTGCCTATGCAAAGGCATCATATTCTGCTTGTAATAAAATCTTAACACAACTTACGTAACTTGTTCAAACCCCACACAGTCTCCATCAAGAATGTCTGTTGTGTATTCAAGCAGCTTATGTGACACTGTTTGTAAATAAGGGCCTATGTACCAAGGGATATTACTAACCAGTTACTAAAATCATATGTGATAATGTGAGCTTTGTATTAACTACTATGTTTGTATAATAAATGAGTGTAGTAAAGCAAAGGGCATGAAGAAAAATAAAAAATTCTCCTACTTGCTTGTCATGCAATGAAATGTATTATATGTCTCTGAGTCAATCATTTAGATAACAAATGTCCAGTGAACAGTTAATTACTAGATCTATATCCTAATTAAGATGATTCTTAACACATTAGGTCTCTAGCCATTGGTCAGTATGGTTTAAATAATATCACATAGTCTAAATAGGTAGGTCCAAAATAAAACCCTGAAATAAAAATGCTTGACTCCAGAAACCAATGCTGTATACACGTGGCTGAGATCCAGTCCACCCTCTCTGTGTTAGAGCACACATGTTACTGAGTCCTCTGAATTAGCATCATAGCACAACGGAAATTCAGAGCTGGCCCCAGGGAAAACAGATAGGCAATTAGGTGACCACACTGTCCTTCCTGTTCCCTTTTCTACCCTTGACACCCAGCATGTCACTATTTGGGGTAAAGGTGGGCTACCATGATCCAAACCTTTCTTGTCCCTTGTCCTCCCTTACCCAGCAAAATGTACCTGTCCGTGGCCTGGCTTCTCAAGCCCACCTGGCTGAAGCTGGTGACCTCTACTGTAAACCATCAATGGCCTCCACTGCCTCAGCTCATTCAACAGCATTTCCTCAGCATGTACTAGGTACCAAGTACTATTCCAAGTGTTAGGGATGAAGCCATGAACAAAACAATTAGAACCCACCCCTCAATGAGCACAAAGTTGAACATAACCAAGGGTGGTAAATGCTAAATAGAATAATAACACATGAGAGCGATAAGAAGCTCAGGAGAGGACGGTGCGAGGGACTCACCACGGTTAGTGTCTCAGCTTAGACTGCAAATGTCTGTATCTGAACACGTTTAAAGCACTTAAACATACTGCCACCAAATTACCTTAAAATACAGAAACAAAAGCCTTTCAGTAGGAGGTAGACACTTCTTTATATATAATTTTAAATCTGTAAACTCAAAGTTTTCTATCCTACTCTAAATAAATGAAATCCCACTGGTATAAAAGGTAATTAAGCAATTGTAGAAAACCACAGAAATATATTATTTTCATAAATGACTCTCTGTTCATCAAAACAAAGTAATAAGAAAGTAGCTGAAAACATAACTTTATTTGCTGAGTAAAAGCATGGCACTTTTTAAGACTCTCAATAGGTATGGGACAAATCCAAGTCATTACTGTAAGAAGAAAAAAAATTAAACACAAAGCATATGTAATCTGAGTACCTGAGAAACGGTACTGCAGGCAGGGTCAATGACAACATGCCACTCCAAACCAAAACAGCTTCCCTTTTTATTAATGCTCAAGATGTGAACTTTGAATGACAGAAGCAAACCACAAATGAAAACACCTGATTTTTATGTTCAGTTTATGTAAACATACACATCACATGGACTTAATCATCCTAATCTAAATATGAGAACAATTGGTTGTCTAACCCCCAAATAAATTCAGTATTGACATTACTAACTTATAGGGTTTTGCATTTAACAGGAAGAATTATGGACACCCAAGTTCAGTGTAGTCATGGATTTCATGGTAAGATATAAATAGAGTTTTTAAGAAATAAACTATATAATAAAATAAGTTTACTTTTGAATCATAGTACAGTCACTTTCTTCAGTCAAAAATATTCCTTGATTATAAAGCAGCCTTACTTTGCAAATGTATTTCAGGAAAATAGCTCTAGCAATATTTGAAATTTCATACTTTTTTTAAAAAGGCAGCAAAGCAACAGAATTTAGATTTTAAACAGTATATTGCAAAATAGTTCAACGTATTCTTTCTAAAGCACAAAGCAAGCTCCATTTTGAAGGATGCTTTTTATCTTATAAAGCAAACTGCTCTGATATTTCTGTGGTCATTTAGAGTCTGAATATCTACGATAAAAGATAAATCTTTGTACATATAGGACAAACTTCAATACATATCCACAACACAAATGTTTTGCATTATTACATCACTCTATTATGAAGCTTAGTTTGTTAACATGTACTCAAAAGGAAAATAAAGACATGATACAGCTCTGCAGCTTTATAACAGGCTGAATTCTGCAACAATTGAACATGAAACCAGCAGCAACAGCAAAGGCAACACCAATCTTATGAATAATAAAACAAAACACCAAAACCATAACCATTTAAATGAATAGCTACTACATTCTTCTTAACATATCTTAATTTTCTCTGTCTCAAATATATTTTTTTTTAATATTTTTCATCCCCAGAGGAAATGATGGCAAATTCTCCACAAAGAGGAAAGTGCATCATGTTTTATTTTCAAAGTGCTTCGCGTGTGTTTTATAGATATGTCTAATAAGGAAGTTCAATATGTGCAAATAGTTCCAATTGTGACTTGAATTCATGAACCTAATCATGGGATTTTGAAGCTCCTCCAGATGAGGCAGTCACCAACACAGAAAAAGATCTGAGCTGACACACTGGGCAGCAGTAAGAGCCCAGGCCACAGGTGAGGAGACCTACATTCCAGCTGGACGGTCTGGTGACCAGCTAGCTCATAAGGTCCTCCTCGCCAGCTGGGAGGAGGTGAGGAGGAGCAGCTTCAGAACCCCGTGGCAAGAGAGGTCCAGCTCCAGAGCCCCGGGGGCCATCTACCCCCACAGCTCTTAAGTGTCTGTAGGTGGGACATTCCCAGAAGGGCAAATAACTAAACCCAAAGACAAGAAAAACGCACATCATCCAGCTGCTACTCTCGCCTTGTCCTCAATGGTACAGAAAGAAAGAAAAACTCCAAACAAGGCCATGTGATCGTCTTAACATTAACCAAAGCTAGTGAAAACCTGTACAATGATGGTATATGGAAAATCCACTATTCTGTGCAAAAATGAGACACAATAAGCAACATCAGTCAGTCACCTCATGGTACATTTTCCCCAAGTTTAAGAATTTTCTTGGGTCTAAAGCTTTAAAAGCTTTAAAAAAAAAAATCTTATTTTTACATTGTTTTAAGAGACCCATAATTCCTACTGTTCATATTTCGAGCTTTTTAAAGGGGTCTCTCTGAATTGTTATAATGGTCTATATGAAGATAGTTGTATTTTCAAATTTTAAATAATGGCTAAGTGAAGTAAACCATTAGTCATGGACTTTTTAGTGTGTGTGTGTGTGTGTGTGTGTGTAAGCTCATTTATTATAATACTGTAGAAGCCTAACTCAACAATTCTCATCCACCAGCTTGGACCCGTTTATTCCCCGGTAGGTCACTCTGCTGGGCCTCACAAGCACCCCGTGGTTGGGCTTGCAGGTGAAGTAGCGTTTGTCTCCCACTGCCCCGTCATTCTTTCCCTTGGGGCTTCGAAGCTCCAGGCCCAGCCAGATCCCTGAGGCGAAGTCAGTGGGACCCACGTACCTCACGGTGGCCATCTCGTTGGAGCTGGTGAGGAGGACCTGGGAGCCCTCGTGCAGCGTCACGCTACCCTCCAGGCCGCCGGCCGTCGAGCTGCTGCTCCAGCTGCGGTGCAGGCGGGGTTTCGACCTGCGCACAGGGGACCGAGGGAGACGCTTCAGCATGAAGCCGCGCCACGCCGCGTGCCATGCTCCCCTCCACGGCCAGGTCCACAAGTCACTCACCACACAGCACGCTCGGCTTTCACAACTGGATCTTTCCTATTCTACGCAGCAACGTTAGGATATACTGTTGCTTAAAGTTTTTCTCGTCGGGCAATTTTAATGCTACCCTCACCTGGATTTAAGATTTCACTAGCAAATTATATACGTGCACACACATTTTATACCTATTTAATGAAGCAAAAAGAATGAAACCTGGTATTTGGCCGTGGTAAATTAAAATTACCTTTTGTTCACCTTTCAAAGATTTCTTTACTTGAAAACCATTTAAAAAACTTAATCCACAGCTTTGGACACACACACACACACCCCTTCTATGAAGGAACTCCAGTTACATTTAAGGGTTCGCCATTCCCCCTTGTCACTAACATCAGGAAGGATCTTAGTTGCCTAGAACAGGATTCCTCTCCTTTCCTCTACAACAAAACATTACTTACAAGGTACTGCCTCCAAGCACCCGCCACCCACATGACCCGATGACACAACTACCAGGCTTCCACATGCAGCCCAGACAAAGGCCTTATACCAGTACTGCCCAGAGCTTCTTCCAGTCCCTGCAAGTAGCTAATCCTGAAACCTGCCCCCAGTAGAAATATGACCAGGATCTTGTTGCTCTATAACCTGAGACCTCCCAAAACAGTCACCCAGAAACCACCACCATGAAGCCATCCACCCACCGTCCACACCATCTCTCCACCAAGAGAAACCCTTATCCTGGCCACACAGCAGAGATAACAAAGAACCTGTTACCAAAACTGCATGGAGCCTGACTGTGAGCAGAATCTGGGTCCTGCTTGTTTTCCATTTTATTTCACTCTCTGTATTTTTAAAAACATTATCACATACTGTGTCTCATTTCTACATACTTCTACCTATTAATGCTGGAGAAAGAAAGAGCACTCTAATTTTCTGGGTAGGAAAACTGAGGTAAAAAGCCTGTCCTATGCCACATCTGATAAATCCGAGTTTTAAAATGCAATGGGAAAAAAAGATTATTTACCACGTTGAATGTACAAATATAATGATAAAGTTAACAAAGAAGTACATAATACATGTGTGTGTGTGTGTATATATATATATATATATATATCCTCCCCAAAGTGATATCTTTTGGCAACTTGATGAAATTACTGTGAATTTCATGTGACACTATCTACCACTTCCTGAGCACTTACTATGTGCCAAACACATATATTATCTCATCCAACCTCACCCAACCAGTGAGGAATTAAAAGAGTTAAGCTATTTGCATAAGGTTAGAGAGGTGGCAAAGAGGAGTGCTGGTGTTCAGATCCAAGCTATTCAAGGACAAAGGCCAGGCTCTTGCTCACAACCACAATGAGTATTAATAATTGAGAAAATGTTGAAAGATAATAATATGGCAAAATTTACATTTTAAATAGATTATATTTCCTCAATAAGAGTATGCTTTTTAAAAAAAAAAAAACAGGTACTAGTGTCAATCTGTAGAAGGATGAGTAAAGCATCCTTTATTTTTATTTTCAAGGAAAACCAACAAAAGTGTTGATATTTTCTTCTCATGTCAACACATCATCTTGTACATACCATACCTGCTGTATCATCCCCACGGTTCAGATCTCTCTCTCCTTCCCTAGTTTCTCTGTACCATGCTCTTTCACTCACCAACATCTTGACACTGATTTTGATACCTCTCCCCCTTCGAAATCCTTTATATCCTGGTTGTCTCTTCTTAGTAATTTCTTCCATTCTGCCTAAGAACTCTTGAATATCTTCAACAAACTGGAGCATAAAGCTATTGCCCTTAAACTCTTTCAGCTAGTCAAGTGAGGAGACCAATTTCAAAATCTCACAATTGGTAAAGGTTGTGAGGAAGGGGTAGAAACAAAACCAAATCCACCCAACTCTGCTAAATAGTACCTGACAGTACCTCAGGTCCCATCAGGGTTCTCACGTGAAATCTCACATCTTCGTGAGGCTTCCCGGTAACTTCAGACTAGCTGATTACATAAACTACCTGACTGATGCTCCTCTGTTGGTTAAGTTCTAATGCATGGGCGGCAATTCCAGGTGGCTTTGAGGGCCCCATGACTAGTGCACGTTCCTAACTCAGCTAGACGCTCCTCCCTGCCTCCCAGGGCACAGTTCATCGAGTAACTGGAAGAATTTAAAATTGAAGAAAATAAAAAACTCCTTAACCCAATCAGTCTAGAAGAGCCTCATATTCCTCAAAAAAAACTTTTTTAAGTTTCTGAAAGTTTCAGATAACTATTAGACGAAATAAAGTGGGTCTGGGGGAAATAAATACAAATGAGAAAGAGAAAAAGGAGATTCTATCTACAAAGAAACAACAATAAAAGTCTTTTGAGCAGTATATTCTACAAGAGGAAGCAGGAATATTTTTTTAAATAATAGTAAGATTACCTTATGCAAATAGGCCTGACATTTCTTTTATGGACTCCCCAAAATAGTAAGTCAATTCTCTAATTAAGTAAACAGAGTGTAAAATCAATCCACCTTATTCAAAGATAACACAAAATGTAAATTCCTCCAACTTTTATTAATAGTACTAAGCCTCTTTGAAAATATATTCAGGATACTACCTTTAGTCATTGGTGGCATTTTTAATTGAGCTTGCAAAGGAGGGACGAAGAATTCTTCTCACTGACACACTCATCACACCTTTTCTCCTAGGTGTTAAAATTCTACCATGCAATGTAAAAGATACAAAATTCTACTTTTCTTCCTTCACAGAATCCTGTCATGTTCATCTTCAAAGATGTTTTTCTAAATCTTCTTAATACTCACTTGGCAAAAGCATTTCTTCGGTTAAGCTCTTTTTGGGAAGAAGCCGAAGTTGTACTGAAACTTCTCCTAAAACCTAAATATGAAAGTCAAGGTCAGAAGAGGAAAAATAAATCACAAATTCGCAGTTCTTTTTAAAAGTTCTTTTATCATTTCTTCTATAGACTCCTGTTTTACTAAATGGCTCTCTGAAAACAGAGAGAAAAGAAAATAAGTGCATGTGGAGTGTAACATGAGTGCAGATTTCTTGACAACTGCTATTTTACCTTTCTTATCAAACCATGCTCTACATGAATAAGTCAAGATCATGATGTTGCTTTCGGAAGTTTTTATTATAAACTTTCCTGAATACCAAACAAAATCAGATTATACACTGATAGAGTTGAATCTTTTTACTCTCAAATATTATAATCTTAATAAATCACATTAAAAAATAGGATTAAAAATAGTTTTAAGAGCACTATTACTAAATATATTGTGAACAATCAATTTCAGAGCTTCTGGTTTTTGGCATCCCCAAATGACAGAGTTCTTTAAAAAAAAAAAAAAGAAGACTTCACAAAAGGTAAATTTTTTAAAAGATGTGTTTAAAAAGAACGGGATTTCCAATTCTGGCAGTTACAGCACACCAGATGTGCTGAATGAATCTCTTGAATGAAGCAAGTATAATTTAAAACAACAATAATCTTTAAAAAAAAAAAAAAGAAAAAAGAAAAATACTGTTGAGCTCATACAAGTGGCACAATTCCAGAAAGGCCAAAAACAACAAAAAAAAAACCATGAGAGGTTCTCCCCAAACAATCCACCACCCTGTACCCCAGGACACCCTCTGGAGAACCTGGGGCCTGCCAAGATGGGGTTCTGACAAAAGTGAGGGTCTTAAGCAGCTCATCCTTAGTGTAAAGTTAAACGAGAAACACAACGAAGCACCACTCAGATGAACACAAAGGAAGGCAGCCTGTGTCAGCCCCACCATGCAGAAGGCAGGTTCATTTTATCTGGGTAACATAAAGGCGGCAACACTGTAGAGGATGTAAACTAAAGTTGGCAGCGCCCTGTGGGCAACTGGCAGAAGTAAATACAGGCGCGCCCCAGAGATACTGCAGGCTCGGTTCCAGACCACCACAATAAAGCAAAGATCTCAACAAAGTGAGTCACAGACCTTTTGTTTTCCCAGCATATATAAAAGTTTACACTACACTGTAGTCTATTAAGTGTGTGATAGCATTACATCTTAAAAAAAATGCAGGTACTTTAATTTAAAAATACCTTATTGCTAAATACTGCTATCCATCATCTGAGCCTTCAGTGAGTCACAATCTTTTTGCTGGTGGAAGGTCTTGCCTCGATGTTGATGCCTGTTGACTGATCAGGGTGAAGGTTGCTAAAAATTGGGGTGGCTGCAGCAATTTCTTAAAATAAGGCAACAGTGAAGCTTGCCACATCGACTGACTCCTTCACAAATGATTTCTCTGTGCAGCATGCCTGCTTGATAGCATTTTACCCACAGTAGAACTTCTTTTAAAATTGGAGTCAATCCACTCAAACCCTGCTGCTGCAACTGAGTTTATGTACTGTTTGAAATCCTTTATCGTCATTTCAACAATCTTCACAGCATCTTCACCAGGAGTAGATTCCCCCTCCACAAGCCACTTTCTCTGTTCATCCATAAGAAGCAATACCTCATCTGTTCAAGTTTTATTATGCTGCTACTGCTAAGTCACTTCAGTTGTGTCCGACTCTTAGCGACCCCATGGACTGCAGCCTACCAGGCTCCTCCATCCATGGGATTCTCCAGGCAAGAACACTGGAGTGGGTTGCCATTTTCTTCTCCAATGCATGAAAGTGAAAAGTGAAAGTGAGGTCACTCAGTCGTGTCCGACTCTTAGCAACTGCAGCAATTCAGTCACATCGTCAGGCTCCATTTCTAGCTCTCTTGCTATTTCTACCACATCTCCAGTTACTTCTTCCACTGAAGTTGTGAACCCCTCAAAGTCATTCATGAGGACTGCAATCAACTTCTGCCAAATTTCCATTAATGTTGATATTTGAACCTCCTCCCATGAATCATGAATATTTTTAATGGCACCTAAAGTGGTGAATCCTTTCCAGAAGGTTTTCAATGAACTTTGCCCAGATCTAAGAGAAGAATCACTATCTCTGGTAGCCATAGCTTTATGAAAAGAATTTATTAAATACTAAGAGTTGGAAGTATCAAAATGACTCCTTGACTCACAGGATGGATGTTGTGTTAGCAGGCATGAAAACAACATTAATTTTATTGTACATGTCCATCATGAGCTCTTGGGTGACCAAGTGCTTTGTCAATGAGCAGTAATATTTTGAAAGGAATCTTTTTTTCTGAGCAGTAGGCCTCAACAGTGAGCTTAAAATATTCAGTAAGCCATGTTATAAATAGATGTGCTGTCCTCCAGGCTTTATTGTGCCATTTATAGAGCACAGGCAGAGTAGATTTAACATAATTCTTAAGCACCCTAGGATTTTCAGAATGGTAAATGGGCACTGACTTCAACAAAGTTACCCACTGCATTAGCCACTAACAGGGAAGTCAGCCTAGACTTCCCTGAAGTGGCTAAGACTTTGAGCTTCCAATGCAGGGGGCCCTGGTTTGATCCCTGGTCCGGGAACTAGATCCCACAGGCCACAGCTAAGAGTTTTCATACCACAACTAAAGAGCCCACGTGTCACAATTAAGACCTGATGCAGGCAAATGAATCATTTTTTTTAAAGGCTACCCCTTCTTCTCTAGCTGTGGAAGTCCTAGATGACATCTCCAATACAAGACTGTATCATCTACACTGAGGGATTCCCAGGTGGCTCAGTGGTAAATAATCCACCTGCCAAGGTAGGAGACATGGGTTCAATCCCTGGGTTGGAAAGGTCCCCTGGAGGAGGAAATGGCAATCCATTCCAGTATTCTTCCCTGGAAAAATCCCATGGACAGAGCAGGCTGGTGGGCTACAGTCCATGGGGCTGCAAAGAGCTGGACAGGACTGAGCACACACATGTACCCATGTCTACACTGAAAACCCACTGTGTAGCAGAGCCACTTTCATTAATGAGCTAGCCAGATCTTCTGGATAACTTGCTTCAGCTTCTGCATCAGCACTTGCTGCTTCACTTTGTGCTTTGATCTTATGGAAATGGCTTCTTTCCTTAGACCTCATAAAAAAACCTCTTCTGACTTCAAATATTTTCTTCTGCAGCTTCCTCACCTCTCGTGGCCTTCACAGAATTGAAGAGAGTTAGGGCCTTGCTCTGGATTAGGTTTTGTCTTCAGAGAATGTTGTGGCTGCTTTGATCTTCTCTCCAGACCATTAAACTTTTCTCTGCATCAGCAGTAAGGTTGTTTCTTACCATCTGTGTGCTCACTGAAGTAGCACTTTTAGTTTCCTTCAAGAACTTTTCCTCTGCAGTCACAACATGGCTAACCGTTGGTACAAAAGGCCAGCTTTTGACCTATCTCTGCTTTTGACGTGCCTTCCCTACTAACTGTAATCATTTCCAACTTTTGATTTAAAGTGGGAGACATGAGACTTTTCCTTTCCCTTGAACACTCAGAGGCCATTGTAGGGTTCTTAATTGTCCTACTTTCAATACTGTTGGTTTTCAGGGGACGGGGAGGCCCAAGAAGGGGGAACGAGATGGAGTAACAGCCAGTTGTGGAGCAAGTCAGAACAACAACATGTATCGATTCAGTTCAGTTTGGTTGTTTCAGTTGTATCCGACTCTTTGTGATCCCATTGACTGCAGCACGCCAGACTTCCCTGTCCATCACCAACTCTTAGAGTTTACTCAAACTCATATCCATTGAGTTGATGATGCCATCCAACCATCTCATCCTCTGTCGTCCCCTTCTCCTCCCACCTTCAATCTTTCCCAGAATTAGGGTCTTTTCCACTGAGTCAGGTCTTCGCATCAGGTGGCCAAAGTATTGGAGTTTCAGCTTCAGCATCTGTCCTTCCAATGAATATATTCAGGACTGATCTCCTTTAGGATGGACTGGTTGGATCTCCTTGCAGTCCAAGGGACTCTCAAGAGTCTTCTCCAACACCACAGTTCAAAAGCATCAATTCTTTGGCACTGACCTTTCTTTATAGTCCAACTCTCACATCCATACATGACCACTGGGAAAACCATAGCTTTGACTAGACGGACCTTTGTTGATTTATTAATGAGGTTTGCCATTTTATATGAAGGAGGTTCACCATGCCTCAAAACAATTACAACAGTAATGTCAAAGATTACTGATGGCAGATCCACCGCAAAATGTGTCATAATAACGAAAAGGTCTGGGGCTTCCCTGGTGGCTCAGTGGTAAGGAATCAGCCTGCCAATGCAGGAAACATGGGTTCAATACCTGGTCTGGGAAGTTGCCACGTGTTACGTAGCAACTAAACCCATGGACCATAACTACTGAGCCTGTGCTCTAGAACCTGGGAGCCTATGCGCTGCAGCTACTGACGCCCACGCACCCTGGAGCCTGAGCTCTGCAACAGGAGGAGCCACCACAATGGGAAGCCCCATCTACCACAACTAGAGATGCACCTGCGTAGCAGCAAAGACCAGCACAGCCAAAAATGAAACTTAAAAAAATGAATGTTAAAAAAGAGTTTAAAGTTTCAAATTTAACCCCTGTCTCTGGGTTAAAATGCAACCCAGAGACATAAAGTAAGCACAATGCTGTTGGAAAAATGATACTGAGAGACTTGCTCAAGGCAGGTTACCACAAACCTTCTATTTGTAAAAATATATATATACACATATATATATAATATCTGAGAAGCACAAAAAAAGCAAAGCACAATAAAACAAGATATGCCTGTATAATCTTCTTGAGAGGCATCAACTCAGGCTTCAGAGAATTTCCATATATTAAATTCTAAGTAGGTAAAATAAGTATTTCACAATAAATTACAAAGCGCACAAGGAAAGAAAGTGCCACAAGTTAGGCTCAACAGATATAGATGGCAGAATCAAACTCATAGATTTCAGATACTGAAATATTAAACATAAAAGGTAATAATATTTAAAATGCTTAATAACATAAAAGAAAAAATCTTGAAAATATAGGAAAAGAGTAAGTGACAATAATTAACAACCACACAGACTTACAAAAAGAAAACAAATGAAAAATGTATAATTAAAAGCCTTTGTGGCTGAATTAGGCAGTAGAATAAACATAGCTGAAGAAAGAAACAGAAAGGTAACTCTGAAAATATCCAGAATGCAGTCAAGAAAGAGAATGTTCTGAGAAATATAAACTAGGCATGGGAAAAAAAACTGGACTATCCTACTCATCCGAGTTTCAGAAGGAGATAATAAAGAGCATGAAGAAAGAACTATTTTCAGGATATGAAGAATTTTACAGAGTAAATCAAAGATACTAATTCCCAGATCCAGGAGGACTCAAGATGCCAAACAGAATAAACAAAGGGAAGTCTCCACCTAGACACAGTGAGAGTAAAACTGTACAAAAGAAAGCAAACAGAAAGGATCTTAAAAAGCAGGCAAAAAGCGAAGATAAAACATCTACCATCACTTCATGGCAAACAGATGGGGAAACAACAGAAACAGAGACAGACTTTATTTTCTTGGACTCCAAAGTCACTGCAGATGGTGACTGCAGCCATGAAATTAAAAGATGTTGCTCCTTGGAAGAAAAGCTATGATCAACTTTGACAGCATATTGAAAAGAAGAGACATTACTTTGCCAACAAAGGTCAGTATAGTCAAAGCTATGGTTTTTCCAGTGGTCATGTACGGATGGATGTGCAAGTTGGACTCCGAAAGCTGAGTGCCGAAGAATTAATGCTTCTGAACTGTGGTGCTGGAAAAGACTCTTGAGAGTCCCTTGGACTGCAAAGAGATCAAGCCAGTCCATTCTAAAGGAAACTGGTGCTGAATATTTATTCATTGGAAGGACTGATGCTGAAGCTGAAGCTCCAATACTTTGGCCACCTGATGCGAAGACCTGACTCAGTGGAAAAGACCCTGATGCTGGGAAAGATTGAAGACAGGAGGAGAAGAGGACAACGGAGGATGAGAGGCATCATCCGACTCAGTGGACATGAGTTTAAGCAAGCTCCAGGAGTTGGTGATGGACAGGGAAGTCTGGCGTGCTGCAGTCCATGGGGTCACAAAGAGTTGGACACGACTGAGTGACTGAAATGAACTGAACTGAAACCACCTACAATGGTACAGATTAGACAGACTCATAGCTGACTCCTCAAAACACTGACAGAAGACAGAAGACAGAAGACTGATAATGTCAATGTCCAGGGAGAAAACAGCTTTCAAACCAAAAATTCCATCAACTTTTACTTTTACCTGGTAAAACTATCATTAGGAAAGACAGTTAAAAACTGAGACATTTGCTACCAATAGAAATTTTTAAGAATACAAATGAGTTAAAAACAAAATGATTTCAAGAGGAAATTCAGAGGATTTATGACTGAAGATATTGGTAAATATGTATAAGCAAATTAAATAAATAACAATTATATAAAAACTATTATAATAATGTGAAATTTTTGAGGAAAATAAAGTAGAAACAGAAAACTCAATTTCTAAGGATTTTCTATTATTTGGAAAAGAGTAAACATAATAATTGACTTTAGGCTTTGTTAAGTATGTATGTCAAAGTACCTACAGTAATTACTATGAAGCATATTTATAGAGCATAACTTTTATACAAGTAGAAAACAAAATGAGAAAAATAGAGGGCAGCAATAGAAACAGAATGAAGTCAAGAGAGAAAAACATTTAAGTACAAAAAAGTTGAAATACTAGAAAAAAATAAATAACATAAATAAATCCAAATATATTAGTTATACAATGAATGCAAATAGGTAAAACTCTCAGATTAAGAGACAAAGATTGTCATTTTTTAACTAAAATCCAGTTATATTCTATTTAGAAGATATTCCAAAAACATGAGGATATAGAAAGATTAGGCAATGGCTAGAAAAAAAGGTTTTAGACAAAAACCACAAGAAGGCTGATACAAGGTAAAGAGAATTACTATAAAGCAATATCACTGACATTAACACCAAAATGGAAGAACCATGTTGGTATAAATATAATAAAATGCACATAAAATCTATATTAGGAAAACTATAAAACTGATGAAAGAAATCAAAGACCTAAATATATCAATGGGTAGGAAAATTCAATACTGTTAAGCCATCAGTTCTTCACAATTTCATCTATACATTCAATGCAATCCTAATGAAAATACCAGCAAATTATTTTGTAGCCATCAACAAACCAGTTGCAATGTTTACATAGAAAGGCAAAAAGCCCAGAATAACCAACACTAAATTGAGGAAGATGATCAAAGTCTATTACTACAATTGAAGAATTTCTATAAAGCTATAGTAATTAAGACAATGTGGTATTAGCAAAGAAAAAGACAAATAGATCAACAGAACAGAATAAAGAGCCCATAAACAGACACACAAAACACAGTCAACTGCTCTTTGACAAAAGAGCAAAGGCAATTCAACAGAGAAAAGATAGTCTTTTCAACAAATATGCTGGACCAACCAACATTTGCATCCAAAAAAAAAAAAGAATCTAGACATAGACTTATACCTTTCACAAAAATTAACTCAATGAATCATAGATATAAATGTAAGACACAAAACTATAAAACTTCTAGAAGATAACATAGGAGAAAATTAGGGTAACCTTGGGTTTGGTGAAGACATTTTCAATACAAAACCAAAAGCACAAGTCATGAAAGAAAAAAATTGATAACTTGGACTTCATTAGAATTAAAAACTTCTGCTCTATGACAGACACTGTTAAGACAATGAAAAGTCAAGTCACAAAATAAGGAAAAACAGTTTGCTATTTTGACTACTTAAAAATTAAAAGCTTCTGCTCATCAAAAGACATCAAAAAGGGGAAGGAAAGGGGACAAAAGACAAGTCAAAAAAAAGGGGAAAGATACTTGCAACAAACAAAACTGACAAAATATTAGCATCCAAAATATATAAAGAAACCCACAAATTAATAAGATAAAAACAAACCAACCCCTCCCAAAAAATAATGAGCAGAAGACCTGAACAGGTATGTCATAAAAAAGGCAATGTATGGGGTCCATAAACATGGAAGCAGGCTCAACTTCATTTGTAATCTGAAAACCGCAAATTGAAACCACAAGGAGATGCCAGATACATCCTTCAGATGGGCAAAGACTTCTAAATCAAAAGGGACTACTGTTGCTGAGGTGAGGAGTGACAGAGACTCTCATCCATTCCCATGTGGACAGTCTGACACACTAGGAAGGCTGAAGATATGGATATCCCATGCCTGGCAATCCTAGAGGAACTTTTGTAAATGTGTACAATGGCATAGGTTCTGAATAGTCAAAAACAGGATATAACTCAAATATAGAATGGATAATGCATTTTAGGGCTTCTCAGATGGTGCTAGTGGTAAAGAACCTGCCTGCCAGTGCAGGAGACATAAGGACGTGGGTTCGATCCCTGGGTTGGGACAATCCCCTGGAGGAAGGCATGGCAACCCACTCCAGTCAGTCCACAGAGTCACAATGAGTCAGACACGACTAAAGAGACTTAGCAAGCACAATGTATTTTAATGGAACATTACATAGCATGACTTCCCAGACGGCTCAGATGGTAAAGGATCTGCCTGCAATGTGCGAGACCCAGGTTCAATCCCTGGGTCAGAAAGATCCCCTGGAGAAGGGAATGGCAACACACTCCAGGATTTTTGCCAGGAGAATCCCATGAACAGAGGCCAGCAGGCTATAGTTGATGAGGTCACCAAGAGTCAGACATGACTTAGCAATTAAACTACCATCGCCTCTACACAACACATACAATGCAAGATACCTGGAGACAGGGTATATGAAAAAGGGAGGGAGATGAGACTGGGCAATACTCAGGACATACAGGTAATCATCTTTGGCCATGGGGTGGGTAATAGATATCACTTTATGATTACATAGCTATACAAATATATTTCATACATTCTTCTATATACACATACACTTTACAATTTAAAAAAAAGTTCAATAAAGGAAAAGAAAAGAAACAATTATTAGGAACACAAAATCATAATCTTACCAGGATAAGAATGATTCTGTTTATTTGAAGAAATTTCTGAAAGAGTATCCAGGGAATCTGTTACTCTGTGAATAAAAGAAGGAATGCAAATCTAAGTAGAAGCAGCTGGTCTTCATATTTAAGACTGGTGCTTAACTAAGGGTTTCACAACAATGGCTATATCTCTTTTTAACTTTTTGATTTGTCTTGGGGTACAGTCAAGCATAGCAGTCAACTGACAATGCTATGATAGTCTCAGGTGGGCAGAGAAGGGACTCAGTCATACATATACATGTATTCAATGGTCATTTCTTGTTTTAACTCACTGGACAAACATTTACTGAGCATTATTAATAAGCCAGAAGTGAATTTCAATTTAGCACCAGAGACAGGCACTAATCAGACAGAAGAGGTCCTTGTTATATAAGGATAGCAAGTACAGAGAAAGTCAGCTTCAAGTGAATTCATTTCAAATAGGGGCCCAACTTTGTTTTGAGGGAGCTTTATTTTCAAAGATGGAACTAAAAATGGTGAAAATTTATTTTACATTAAATATAACAAATGTTAGGTTATAATTATAAAAACATTACATTTTTATATTGGAAAAAGAGGTCAGCTGAGTCTGTGTATATATGTGATTTTTCTTATAAAACCAACATCTTTTATGTTATACTTGACTCTAAGCACAATCATAAAGGACATAGTCTTTACAGGTCTATTTTCTTGATATTCAAATCATTCCTTAGTTTTAAAAAGCCAGTCCTATAACAGTCTCATTTTCTTTCAACTGTCTACTGACCTAAACCAGAAGTCTTCATTCTGTCATCACTTGTTCCAGCACACCTTGTTACCATAAAGAAATCCTGCAACTCTTGCATTAATTGTAACTTCATCTTGCAATCCACGTGCATCATCTTTACATGACACGTAACATAGAGCAATCAATGAGAAACTAATGAGCGCAGAGAATATGACTTGATGAAGCAGAGAGGTACTTGAATTTAGTTGTGATGGAGAGTCGAAAACTTAATTCTAAAAGTGATCAGTTCATTAGTAAGAAGTACCTAATGGTATGAACTAAGAATAAGAAAATTAATACTATGCTGATAAAAACCACTTGAGCAAAAAAAAAAGAGAGAGAGAGATGAGATCTAGTCACTGAGTCTCAGAATTTCTCTAAAGAAATACTGGCTTTTATATATGTTGATAGAAGAAAAGGAATTAGCTAGATGATAGTTAGGTGATAGTAGAAAGCCATCCAAGCAGAGGAAGTAATCTGTGCAAAGATTCTGGGACAGGGGCACATTTTTTTAATGGATATGTTTTTTAAAAAAAGAAAAAAAAAAAAGGCCAACAACAATCTGGGGAGGAGAGTGATGCAAGGTGAGGCTGTGATTGGTCACTATCACATAATTAACAACTGTTCTCAGGAGTCCCTTCATGAGGATCAGTGTGATGGTTAAAGAGCTCCCAAGCTGGTTTAAATTAGAAACGCCTCAAAATCAGGCATCATGTCTGTTTTATTTGCTTATAGAATGCCGAGCACAGCACAAAGTGCTAAAAGACACTTAATAGTATTTGATGATGATGAATGAGACAATCAGAAGATGACAGGAAGACAGCTGGTTGGAGACAGCAGTTCATTTAGAGAGAGCCGTGCTTCGTCTAAGACGAGGGGGCTGCTTTTAAATGAATCACCTTAAAGAAGACCAAACAGATACCAAAAAAAAAAAGAAAGAAAGAAAGCAAAAAATTTGTGTTCTATAAACAAAGCAAGAAAAAGAAGATAAAACTTGGAGAAAGCAGCTTCACAATATAACAGAGAAGAAAGCTGTTACAGCATAAAAGACACTGAATGAAAGCTGATCAATATTTACTGTGTGTACAATATGCCAAACTATATTCCTTGGGTAGTCAAATATGAAACAGAGAAGCCCAGTCCTCATGACTAGGAGACAAATCAAACTTTTAAGAGACTGTAGCAATGTGTTAATGAAGATGTGTTCAAAGTAATATGAGAACCCAGAGGACTGACTGGTGACTCAGTATGGATTTTATTCTCAAATCAATCACTTATAAGATATAGGTCCTGAAGAAAGTCATTGAGCCTCTTTTAACTATAACAGGATAATGGTTAAGAGCACAGATTCTTACACTAAACTCTCTGGGCTCAAATCTTCACTTGGGCCCTGGGCACAATTGCGCACCTCACTTAATCTCTCTGTGCCTTATTTTCCCGCTTGTGAAATAGGGATAGTTATGGTTCCTGACACACAAGATCACTACAGAAGAGTGAACGATACATATAAAACACTTAACATAGTGCCAGCACATCTAAGTGCCATCAGTTACTGCTTCTTTTTCTTTATTTATAAGATAACTACCAAAAGCCCCCTTGCAAACTATCTAAAAGCAAGGGATTAGGGAAAAGCAAAGTAACAAACCTGGGCTGAGTCCAGCTCCACCATTAACTAGTGTGGGAGATCAAAATACCTTACCCCAAACAGGCTGCTCTAGCACAAGGGATTATTTTGAGCTAAAGACATTCGAGAATAAACAATTACAAAAAGAGGCTTTCTCTGAACTCCCGTTATCTGCCTAAAACAGATCTTACCAAAGAAGAACTCAATTGTCATAAATCCCCTCCCTAGAATTTCATCAAGCATGGAAGATTGACTTGCATCCCAGGAGAGGAGATGGGGAGTTAACACCACACCCAGACAGACCCTGTCACAGACTATCACATCCTCACCCACTTTCCTAAAGGCCCACTGATCTTCCCTAACGTCATCTGCTTTCCCATAAGCGGCCTTTCTCCCCCTTTCCCTTCCCCCATTAAGATGGTCTATAAATTCTCCAATGTCACCATTCCTTTGGGCATTCACCACTTTCTGTGATGCCCCCATGCATGTAAAGTTAACATTTAATAAATGCTATGCCTTTTCTTCTGTTTATCTGTTGTCAGTTTAATTCACAGACTCCATCCCCTCCAGTTAGTGAACGTAAGATGGTATGGGACAAGTTTTTCGTCCCCTACACCCAGCTACATGACTTTAGCAGTTACTGTATCTCGTGAAACTTTTCTTTACCTGTACAATAGGGATAATTGTAACACCTTATATCTCATAGGTCTGGGAGAAATTGATGAAGTACATGGTACAGAGCCCACCACTCATTAAATACTCAGTAAAGATTTGTAGAGATCCTCCTCAACTTACAATGGGGTTATGTCCCGACGAACCCATCTTGAGTTGAAAATGCATTTGATACACCTAACCTGCTGGACATCATCGCCTATCCTTGTCAACCTTAAACATGCTCAGAACACTGTCATGAGTCTACAGCTTGGCAAAACCATCTAACACCAAGCCTACTTTACAATCAAGCATTGAATGTTTCATTTAAGTTATTGAATACTGTACTTAAAGTGAGAAACAGAACGGTTGTGTGGGTACAGAAGGGTCAGAGGTACCTGGGTTGTTCACCCTTATGATCACGGGGCTGATTGGGAGCTGCAGCTGCTGCCCTGCCCAGCCTCATGAGACTGCATCATACTGCATACGGCTACCCCGGGGAAAAATCAAAATTCAAAACCTGAAGTACAGTTCCTACTGAATTCTTACCACTTTCGCACCATCGTAAAGTCTAAAAATCGTAAGCTGAACCATTGTAAGTCGGGGACTATTGGCAGTTATTCTTTTCTAGTTTACCTGACTAAATACTTATTAGAATCAAACAAAGCATTTAATTGAAGGTACTTCGTCAAGTTCTTTGCAGTTAACTTATAACTGCAAAGCATTACAAGTTAAATGTTATAAAATCATAAATAACAAGAAAAGGATTATATCAAGTACATCATAGAAGAAGGAAAATAATACAAAAATTATATGTAACTATTCAATTTTTTAAAAATGAGAAAGAAAATGGATATGAAAACTGTTAAATTTGCCAGGAGGCAGTCACACAGTCCAGTTGGAAGGGGATGAGACAGGACTCCCAGTTTGAGATGGCAGGTCTATTCTCATGAATGTGATGGTACCATATGTGTTACTGCCTATTTAAAGATATCAGGCTAATTTCTTTTAGCACATTAAGTCATTTCACACAGTGTACCTGGAATTTCATAAGGACTTGTTTCTGCTCAACTTATTTTTTAAAACCCAGAGTGAGCTGGAGCAAAAGTGTACTATCTTCAGAAGAAACATCGAGGAGGTATATTATATATAAATACTTGAAGCTTCACTTCCCCCCAAAGATGTACTGCCTATCTATTTTTGAAAACTAAAGAAATGAGAGGAAAAAGCCATTTTGCCTCCATTAGGTTTGTAGGAGAATGAATGGGGTGCCTGCTGGCAGGAAATTTAATGTAGTTAGGATGTGACTGAAGCAATCAGAGAGCATTTTCACTTTTGTTTGCATGACAGATTAAGCTTGCTCCTCTCACTCTTCTGAGCAGCAAACACCACTCCTAATAGCCTACACATACTCACAGGGTTTGCAAATGAGGAATAAAGGAGGTTTTTAAAATTGCAAATCCTCAGCAAAGCAAATTTAGCTTACCATGAGCCTACCCTCTGAAGAAGGTGGTTGGTTAACCCCTTGAAAGAAGACATGGTCTGTAGTTAGTGCACATCTTTCATACAGAATTAGTGACTCTAACTCACTGCGCATTACAGAAAGTCCTTGTTAAAATGTAAATTTCATTTTTTTCTCACCTTTGAACCCTGGATGGGGGAGCAAATATTCCATATCTTGGGGAACAACTAAAATACTGCACACCTCCAACTGAACCATCATTCTTGCCATGGGGTTTCTCAAGCTCTATCCCGTACCAATATCCTAGAACAAGAATACTGGATTTTAAAAGCATCTGTACTTTATCCACAACTGTTATGTTATTACACAAGCCCACAGTCTAGATGGTTTAACATTCTCACACGTGACCAAACTGATGGAAGATCACTGGGATCATTAAGGCTTCAAACAATAAAATTATAAAACAAATTTGAAAGTTTCAGAAATGAACCAGAAAAACATTTCACAAGCATAATGGCAGAGTGGCACATTAAGGAAGACAAAATGCACAAACACAAATTTGGCAAGGATTAGCTATTATGCAAGTAGTGTTTGACCAAAATATATCTAAAAGCTAGTAAGAAACTGCCCTTAACTTGGTAATACAGTCTGAGATGGAAACAATGTAGCATAATATTGAGATGTATAAGTCATAAAATGAACATGAAGTCTTTTCATTTTACTCTCCCAACATGAGAATACCACAAACAGTTCTTAAATAATTAAAGACAGACAAAAATAATACGGAAAATGGCTAGACTTCATGGTGACTCTTCTTTTTCTTTCATTTTTTTCCCTGCCCAAGATGAAAAAAAAAATCATTTTTAACCTAAAAGATTTAGGTTAGCTAATAGGAAGAATTTTCTAAAAGGCTTTCAAGTATTTAAAAGGGCACTCTGAGGAGAGTAATGGGATTTCCTTTTCCAGAGAGCATAAAATTAAAACAGTGAGGTTGCTTTTAGTGTGGCAAATATTAAATAAATGGACATAGACTCCTAGAGTAATGGCTCTGGATGAAGGTACCTCCAGATTAGTTAAACGTACCCGACAGTCCATTCATTTCTTATTTAAAAGGAGAATACAATAGTGATTGTATTTGGTCTCTCAGAATCAGTATCAGATAAAGATATGGATATTGAGAAATTTGCTACAAGTGACAAAATATGGAATATTGTTTCCTTCAGATTAATAATGCAGAGAGTCAATTATATAACCTCTAAAACGACAATCCAGAAGTTCTTAACTTTTTTTTCCTCTTATATTCAAAATGATGACACTTGAGTTGATTCCCGATACTGGAGTTTGAGTTGGAAAGACTAGTACAAAGCATGTGATAGTCTTTTATACTGAAACAACCTACTCTGCACAGGTAGAGAGATGTATACTGCTTGGCCATACTAATGCCGGGCATTGCGTTTCTGAATGTCATTAAACCAGGTTATTCTGGTTGCCGTTGTTATTTCTGAGTGCCACAGTTACAATTTTCCAAGTTTTATATCCTCCTGCCTTTGATGCTTTCCTATATAATTTGTACATTTTCCCATTTTAATACACCATATCACTGCTACATACCTCTTGAAAATATATAGCACACAGCAGGAAGGTATTACAGCAAGTGTTAACTAGAGTGACTTACACACTGTCTGGCAGTGGTGAGGGATGGACATCGCCCCATGTAACCAGCACCTTTCTTTCAAAGATAGAAAATTCTATAGAACTGTTCTATAGAACTGACTGATCTACATTTTGAGGCCACAAGAAATATATCCTACTACTTTCTGACAGGGCAGAAGGACTTTAACAAAAAATCTCCAATTTTTATACTGTTTCTGTGTTGGACAGTCGCTAAGTCATGTCCAGTTCTTTGCCACCTCATGGACTGCAGCACACCAGGCTTCTCTGTCCTCCAGTATCTCCCGGAGTTTGCTCACACTCATGTCCAACATCTGATTATTACTTTTCAAATTTCTAAGTGTTCTGTGTGTGCTCAGACACTCGGTCATGTCCACCTTTTTGCAACCCCATGGAAAACTGTAGCCCGCCAGGCTCTTCCACCCATGGAATTTTCCAGGCCAGGATAAGGGAGTGGGTTACCATTTCCTACTCCAGGGAATCTTCCCGACCCAGGGATCTAACCCCTGTCTTTTGCATCCCCTGCATTGGCAGATGGATTATTTACCATTGCACCACCTGGGAAGCCCTAAATGCTCTTTACTAGGAGTCCAAAACTTAAAAGTCAACCTAAAAACAATTGTATCCAAATGAATCAAGCCATTCAAGCCTTGTTTAATAAAACCAGCGAAAGGAAACGGGGAAGACATGGTGACTGTGGAAAAATAAACTACCTTTGTGATTTCTAAGTTCTTATCTGAGAACCATATTAAGAACATTCTAACTAATCTCAGTTACTACCTCAGTTACTGCTACTATTTCGAGGGACATGAATTATAAAACATACACCCCTTCCCCAATCAATTAGTAACTGGACTGCAATTATCAATTGTACTAATGAAACGAGAATGTGCTAGGAGACCATTCTCTGTCCGTGTCTTATGGAGAGAGGTGCTGACCATGTGTCCACAGATGTTTCTAGAGAAGACAGCCTTGGGAGATGGAGACAGCCTCCCCTGGCAAGAGGACAGGTATACTTACTATCTCTATAAAGGTTCAGATTGCTTAAGCTTGGGGCTCCTCTCCTGTAGCACAAACTCCTGAGTGTACAGGGGTCACCTGGCCCTCCTCCCTGTCTTACTCTCTGGGAACTGGGGCCCAGGAAACCAACAGAAGAAAATGTTGCCACCACTATTGATGAGAGCACTGAGGTTCTCTGTCTCTGACCCAGGAGTCTACCACCTTCTGCTACCATCGATGGAACCGTGGTCATCCATCTTGCAAATAGGGTAAAATCTCAGATCTTTCAGAGTTCCTGACAGAAGGCTACAAACTTTAAAAAAAAAAAAAAATCAATGTTCTCAGTAACCTTTTCCTAAAACATCCTGCAATGCCACCATGTGTCAACACAGCATACTGCTATTTAAAAATACAAATGTTTTATTCAACTGGCTTCTATTTGAAATTACAATCACCAAAAATGCAAAAGAAAGATTATCTTCACTTTTGGAAACGCAGTATTAAGTTTAGATGGGAATGAATATATAAATACACAAACATGCATCTTTAAGGTCCCAGGGTGTGCAAAACCTTTTTCATCTCCCTTTGAATCTCTTTGTTTGCTTTTCTCTCTAAGCCATTCTGTTAAATGCAATGAACTCATTATCCACTCATTTCAAAGATTGTGCTTAGCACAAATCTAATCCTAAAATGTTTTCTCTGTTATTTAGCACACTTGGCAATCAGGGAGAGTGAAACTGGAGAGTAACAACTGATTTTAACTTTAGACAATTTAAAACACAATTGGCAAGAAAAATTCATAAGAAATAATCAACCTTCGTGAAAACAGTCTGCATCTGAATCAACATTTTGCATTTTCTGTGCCAGAGCAACCATCCATAAGAACTATTAATCAAGAATTCTACGTTTTATTTACATGTAAATTCTTAAATCTTTTGTGTTCTAAAGAATTCAAGTTGAGCAAAGACTATACAGGTGAGTTACCTGGAGCAAAGCTTGTTGTCCCAAAGAACTTAATGGCACCAATTCTCTGGCCTGCCACCAACACCCTGTCTCCAATTCGGAGGTCTCCTTCGCAGCGCCCACTATTTGCTACAGATGCTGCTGAAGAATTCAAACCTGCGTGGGGATTGGTTGGGGAAGGGGGTGGGACAGGAAGAGAGAGAAAAAACAAAGGGAAACTCAGAAACCACATTAGGCAAAAAATTACCATGTATTCTAACCAGTCTAGTTAGTTGGAAGTTTCAATATATGCTGCTTTCTTCCTTACACACAGCATCTACAGTTGTGTTTCTCACATGTGAAGGAAAGCTACTCAAATGAAATTTGAAGGGTGTCCTGAGACAATCATTGCTCTGGGAAATGACACATGACACCTGGTGAAGCATCAGCTTCATCCTGACTTCCTGGGGGCACTCTCTACAAGAACAGAGGTCAGTACACCCTTTCTGTAAAGCGCTATGTAGTAAATACTTCAGGCTTTGCAAGCCATGCTACTCTGTCACAACTGTTCAACTTTGCTGTTGTAGCTCAAAAGCAGACAGAGACAAAATGAGCACAGTGTGTTCCAGGAAAACTTTATTTACAAAAGCAGGTGGTAGGCTGGATTTGGCCCATGGGCTGCAGTCCACCAATCTCTATTCTAGGAAATAGAATAGAGAATCATAATAGTTCAGTGGGACTTGGTGTAAATGATACATACACAAATGTAATTTAAAGGTGGAACTGCTATAAGGTTCCAATTACCCCCAAACTGATTTCCTTATTAGAAACAAAAGCACACATCAACCTCCCCGCAGACCTTGATTCAAACCTAAACCCTGAAGTGCCCACTACTGAACATCAGACGTTCTAGAGCAACACTATCTAGAAAGCTGCTCCATTACAACAGAGGACAGGTGGACGTCTGAGGCTTCTCCCATCAGTCCAAAAAATAGACTGGAATGGCTGTCATCTGAGAAGGCCTAGGGAACCCTCCATGAGGGTACTGGATACAGGGCAAGTCAGGCTGTGAACAGGGAGAGACTAAAAACATGGCAACAACTGAAGAACACAAACCCAGGGAGAAGGAAGGTCTAGATCAACTGTATACTAAAAAGTCCTAGGCTCTCAAAATATCTAACATTTCCCAAGCACTCCACAGTTTACAAAGTGCTTATCATGAGAATTATAATCATAGGCAAGACACAAACTCGGGAATTAATGAAGACATGGTGCTCACAGGAGTAGGTGGCACACCTTGACTTAAAACCCAGACCTGTGGCCAGAAACCCTCAGGCTTCTGTCCGCAGACAATGGATCAAGACAATGAGGTCAACATGGGACGCAGCCGGCTTGAGTTCACACACTTCCTCCCACCCTCCCCATCCCCCAGCCCCTTCTTTCTGCTCCTCTTTCTCTTTAATATTTTGTCCTTAACTTTCAATAATGTCCACTCTCTGCAGTCCACACCTCCCCAAACGCAAATCACTAAATCTAGAAAAAAATTTAAGGAAATATTTTTGGGTTTGGAATATGGACTTTCTCTCACATGTGACCTATTCTCTCTCCCTCCCTTTTTAAAAGGACCTCTTTCTTACTCTAACTGATAACTCTCTTCATCTCTATTATTTAAACTGACAAACCCCTTAAATTTATAAAAAGAAAAAAATGTTAAATAAGAAGGCACACTAGAACTACTTTATATAAAGGGTTAAAAAGACAATTCCATACCCATACATAAATTTTAAAATCTGTCAAAAGCCTAAATTCCAAATGAAGAAGGCCTTAAAATGTAATTAAAATGAGGACAAACAGGATTGCTACATCACTGCATTGTCTCACCTCTGTTCCTCACAGCATTAAAGAGAAACTGGTTTCAGGGGAAGGTGAATCTATTCAGAAAATAGATATTCAAGCAAAATTTCCTGGTTTTCCACTTTCGGAGAACTTTTACATTTACTACATCAATGTTACTATCAAGAATTTTTTTTGTTTTTTTTCCCCCATACAATAAAATATCTTTAAGAAAATCCTGTCCTGGAGATTTTTCACGATAAAATACTGATTCAGCACAAGTATTAAAAGTATTAGAAAAAGGATCTAGTAATTACTAATTACTTATTAAATTAGACTTATTAAATGAGACTTATTAAAAACAAGTTATGTTAAAATGACCTGATTTCCTTTCTATGTAGGCATATAAAGTGAAAGAAAGTGAAAGTCACTCAGTCATGTTCAACTCTTTGTGACCCCAATTCCATACAGTAAATGGAATTCTCCTCACCAGAATACTGGTGTGGATAGCCTTTCCCTCCTCCAGGGGATCTTCCCAACCCAGGGATCGAACCCAGGTCTCCCGCACTGCAGGCAGATTCTTTACCAGTTGAACTACCAGGGAAGCCCATAGGCAAATAAGTGAACTGCAATAAATTCAGTATTCATGTGTTGATTCCAACAAGAAAAAGTGTTTTCTATATCCTTACACGTAACTGAAGAAATGTGGATTGAATGGGATCATGCAGGCTTCACAGCGAGCTAAACAGGTTATCATTGTCAACCTCTCCTACAGTTTTAAACAATGACTTGACTAAAAATAGAGAAAGCATGCTTTTTTAAATAAGAAGATAACTCTAAAGTGTGTGAAAAGCTACATGCAAGATGTAAAAAACAAAACTCAGAGGGATAAAAATGCTACCATTAAATTAAATGAAAATAAATGTAAAGTCCTACGTTGAGCCATAAAATGAAGAAACTTAGCTTCCGGCTCTATTTGAGTCAATGATACAGTGTGGTCACCAAAACTGCATGAGCAGCCTCAGGCTGGACTTGTACTAAAAGGCAGAGCTTCCGCTCTCTACCAGCTAGCTGGAAGGGTCCTAAGGACCCTACAGCACAAGGAAAGGCTGAAGGTACTTGAGACAGAGGCGGAGTTTAACAATAGCAGAGAAGCATCAGACAGACCTGTGGGTGCAGCCCAGGTGTGCACTTAGAAACTGCCGTCATGCACCAATACCTGGCCTCCCTAAGCCTCAGTTTCCTCATTCACAAAGTGAAGGTGGTCATGATATTTCATTCATTTTGAGAATTAAGTGAAATAAGATATGCAAAATGCCTTTAATAGATATGAAATAATAAATAATGCATATTGACCTGTTAATTATTAATATTAGGTTTAGATTATAAAAGAGATACATAAAGAAAGAGAAGAGATCATACAGTTTCCAAGTATCTGAGGATCTGTCATAAAGTTCTAATAGGAATCTTACAGAGGCTGGAGTCCTTAGATACACAAGGAAGAGAAGAAATACAGACAAGGGAAAATGGCAGGAGCATGAGGAGAAAGGCAGAGAGATCCACAGTGTGCTGACAGAGAGGAGAGGAGTGAGGGCTGGAAGAAGGACAGGAAAGGGGCAAGTAGTTCAATCTGAGTGAAGTAAAGGGTTCCTTCTACACATTTAAAAAGAGCAAATCTACTTACAAACAAACCAAGATAAAAAACACCAAGAAAGCCTGGTTGAAAAAGCCATAGATACCAGCACTGGCTCTAGATGAGAGAGAAGGGCTTTTGCTCATTGTCTTCTTGTTATTGCCACGTGCATTCAGTTTCTTGGAGAGGCTCTGTTTGTGCTCCAAAGAAGATATAGAGGAGGAGCTGCTGACGGATCCAATCAGGGGAACTAAAACAACGGTAGAGGAAAGGAATACATCAAAGGGTGGCAAACAAGCAGTGAACCAATTAGATGCTTATACATCAAAGGGTGGCAAATAAGCAGTGAACCAATTAGATGCTTTTCCAGGTAAATCCTCTGAAACTCTCCTTTCAGCTTCTTCCATTGTGGATTATCTTAGTGTGGAGTTAAATGCCTGATTTCATCAAAATACATTGTAGTTCTTACACACAAGACTTTAGAGCCCAAGCAATTTTAAGGATCCAAAGGATCCACACCATATGATGACAATCTCATATAGAAAAGTGTTGTCATGTAATCAATTTAGACCAATTACCTATTCTAATCACCACTGTCTCTCACCTCTCACTTGAGATGAGTTAGTAGAATCACAACTTATTTATATAAAAAACACAACTAATCTATTTTTATGGTAACAAAAGCTTAATTTAAAATGTTCTGAGTTAACCTGAAGGCAAGCAGGAATATTTTTGAATTTTCTATTCATGCTCTATTCACCTAGTGATTTGACAGCTAAAGACAACTTAATTTTTTATCTATTTCAAGTTTACTGAGTAATAATTGATAAATATAATTGTATATAAAGTGTACAATGTTATGATTAAAAGATATAGTGGAATGATTAACAAGATCAAGATAACACATCACCTCACATAGTTCATTTTGTATGTGTGTGAGTGGTGACAATGCTTAACATCTACTCTCAGCAACTTTCAAGTATAAATTGTAAAGGTAACTTTAAATAATTCTATCAAGCCATCCTCACTATGGAATTTCGCTTTATTCTCTGCATCTAGTCCTAAAATTCACTACATATACATAAGAATCACAACACAGGAATTTATACAAAAAATATATATGTGTATGTGTGTGTGCACTTTATTATGAGATATTTAGGGGATTTTCAAGTATAAATTTTTGCTATACCGAGTCTTCCCTTACAAACTTTAAAATTTAGCCTCATATAAGCTATATCACTATATTGTTTTAAAGTTCCACCAGTATATTAAATTTTAAGAATAGAAGTTATAAATTATATTACCATCTTTCTCTGCTCCAGTTTTCAACTCTTCACCAGGAGCCAATGAGAGTGTTGATTCTGAAGCACTATCTTTTTTTGATGTCATTAATCCTAGAACACAGAAACAAAACATGTTCAGCAAGAAAGAATTTTAGAGTTAAACATAAATACGGATTCACTTTTCAAAGTACAGACAATCCTCACTGAAATCTTCTCTACTTCTGAGAACACATTGGATAATAAATTCACAGACATCAGGGGCCAGTATTTCATTAAGGGGAAAGGAAAGAATGTATTCCTAGCCCATCTGAAAACCCCAATCAATTTCCCCAAATATCACTAAACTATCTTTTAAACTTATTTTAAAATCCACTTAGGAATTCTATAAAATAAAAAGCATTTAAAACACAGCTATCTAACCATCTGATACTTAGTACACTCCTTAGTGCTTGCAGGTAAAACAAACTTAACATGCCTGTGACAGCTGCACACTTATTAAGATCCGCACACAACTCATGATTTCACTGGTGTGTGCAGGCAAATTCATTGAGGCAGACTGCCTATTTAGATAGTGGATTTGTGGTAAAAAAAAAAAAATTTGCAAATCATTATAGAAGCTTTTCATTTAAGTGGAAGTCAGATATTAAGAAACCCTGTACTCTCTGTCACTGGTATTCTGAAAATGACTACCTGACTCTCACTATACTCAACTCCCACCAAAAAAAAAAAAAAAATGCAGTTTAAAAAAGAACTCGTGAATAATAATCTACTTTATTAAGACTTCTCTCTTAATTCTACAGAACCAAACCATTTAAATAAGAAACCTAATGAATAACATCCAGTTTTGAATTCCACCTAGAATCCATTCCAATTCTACTTGCTCACAAAGAATTTTGGGTGGAGAACTAAGTTTGGCACTCTGAGCATCACAAACAAAGCAAGCCATAGTCTCAGTCCTAGAGAAAGACCTTTTCAATTTGGCATGGCAGAAAGACATGAATAATTGAAATACAAGGACATGTTTGATACAAGCCCTAGCATTGAGGGAGGAGACAATAATCATTGCTGTAAAGATAAATTAACACCTCATCAAGAACATCACATTCCAATACGCGTCTTGAGAGGTCGGATTTCTTGCAGAGAATACTGGAGGTATGGTCAGGAAGAACTAGGGTAGGCATTATGGATAGACAAAGAGAAAATAAAGAAAGACAGGGTCAGAGAAGAATAAGTGGATTGGCTGGAATGAAGTGGACTTTGGGGGGACGCAGGAGAAGTAAACTGGATGGATGGGTCACATTACAATCTTAGAGGGTGACAGGGTTGGCGCTCTTCAGTAAGGAACAAGCCTCTGATGGGCTGTGGAAAGGAGGGCTGGAGTGACCACTCACAGTGGATAACGTCAACCGGACAGCAAAGTCTAAGAGGAACCAAAAGGAGGAGAGACAGGAAGCAAAGGCTGGGAGTGAGGGCCAGAACTACAACCGCAGACCCTGGATGGACGGGTTGGGAAGAGAGATTTTGTGAAGGCAACCCACAGAGTAAATTTCTTACTTTCAGTTATATTTGTGAGTCCTAAAATAACCATTTGAGTCTTTCCTTTTATTTGAATTGTTAGAGATAACTGGAGATTCACATGCAGTTGTGAAAAAACAATATTGGGCAATATCTCACACACTTTGCCCAGTTTCCCTCAAAGGTGACATTTTACAAAACTATAGCATAAAATCACAACCAGGATACTGACATTGCTACATTCCACCAAGCTCAGATTACCTCAGTGCTACTTGTGTTCCTGTGCGTGCTCATGTATGTGTGTGTACATGCATTATTTGGGTCTTCCTTTTATCTTCATGTTTCTGCTGAAATCGTCCATTTGTCTCAAGAGGGTTCACCCTTAATTCTCAGCGGGTTATAATATATTCTTTGAAATAGGTACCTGATAATTGTTCTTCTCAGGGTTGGCATCTTTGATTGCCTTTTTCCTTCAGAGCTGCCGAGATTTTCCCGGTTTTTCCTATTTAGAACAACTTTTCATTGTATCCTGTATATTATAAACATTATTTTACAGGACTCTGGGTCTTGTTTAAAATTCTATGGAGAATGTGGATTGTTTTGTTCTGCTCTGTTTTTGCAGGCACTGGACAGTCAGCAGGCAGTTAGGTTCAGGCTGGCATTTCCTATCCACTTTCTGTGACTGTGGTTCCAATGTCAGTTTGGTTCCCAAAGCCTCTTTGATCGGGCTTGTGTGTTGTGCCACCCAGTAGGCAGCCTGAGATCTGAGTGGAGGTCTGTGCAGACCAAAGCCTGTTGGTCAGATGCATGTACACACAGCTTGGCAGTAAGCCCCCCAATTCTGAGAGCACTTTTTTGAGCTCCCTCCTCACATGGTCTCCAGAAGCACCCTCCTCCTGATATTCTGGATAGAATGCCTAGGCTTTCATTGCTCTGCTCTGTCATACAATCTTTTGAGAGCCAAGCAGTAAGAAAAAAAGAAAAAAAACTAATGGGGACTCCATCCATGTTCTCCAGGACCACAGTTTCTCTGGCCAAAAACAAGGGTTCCCTGCCTTGGGGGTTTTAGGTGCCTGGCCATCCTCTGCTGCTGTTACAACATGCAGGATTGCTTAGGGACTAGGGCGTGAAAGAACCAAAGAGATTTTTTTAAAAGCAATTGAAAAGGAAAACAGGGATTTCCTCCACTTTGTCTAGTAGGAAATTCCTTTTCCTGCTCCTCAGACCAGAAATAGAGGGTTCCTCTTTGAGGTTTTCTTCCATACCTGCTGTGTACTGGGCTTCACGTTAAAAGGATACCATTTACAAAGCATCAAAAAGTACAAAGTACCTAAGAATAGACCTAAAAAAACAAGTGCAAAATATACAGAAAATCATAAAATTTTACTGAGATATTTTTTAAGGATCCAATTAAATAAAGTGATATCCCAAGCTTATAATTAAAAGACTGACTATCATAAATGTCATTTCTCAAATTGATTTTAGGCTTAAATGCAACACCAATTAAAATTTCAATATATAATTTTTTATTTTTTGACACTAAAAATAGCATTAACATAATTTGTCAATTCATTTGTCTAGAAGGTAATTTTCTGTTGAGGAGCAAAATAACTCTTGATTTTTGGACAAGCACTTTTTTGAGATATAATTCCAGTTTGTCATTGCAA
The DNA here is from genome assembly GCF_014754425.2 of Oryx dammah. Taxonomy (NCBI): domain Eukaryota; kingdom Metazoa; phylum Chordata; class Mammalia; order Artiodactyla; family Bovidae; genus Oryx; species Oryx dammah. Next base: position 69,913,161 of record NW_024070209.1, read on the forward strand.
ACTAATAATCTCTTGCCCTGGGGATACATTTATCATCTTATTTACTTATTTTTCCTTTTTATTTTTTTAACTTAAGTATAGCTACATAAATAATATATTAGCTTCAGGTGTACAACACTTGTATATATGACATTATGAATCAGTTGCCACAAGAAGTCTAGTTACCATCTGTCACCACAGAGTTGTAACAGCATCATTGTCCTTATGGTATGCACTACATCCCCGTGACTTATTTTTTAACTACAAGTTTGTGCCTCTTCATTCCCTTTTTCCCAGTGCCCCACCCCTCTCCCAACAGACTTCTTTTTAAAGAAACTTAACAGCTTATTCTATTAAGCAAGAGAGTTCCAGAAAAATATCTATTTCTGCTTTATTGACTATGCCAAAGCCTTTGACTGTGTGGATCACAACAAACTGTGAAAAATACCGAAAGAGACGGGAATACCAGACCACCTGACCTGCCTCTTGAGAAATCTGTATGCAGGTCAGGAAGCAACAGTTAGAACTGGATGTGAAATAACAGACTAGTTTCAAATAGGAAAAGGAGTGTGTCAAGGCTGTATATTGTCACCCTGCATATTGAACTTATATGCAGAGTACATCATGAGAAATGCTGGGCTGGATAAAGCACAAGCTGGAATTAAAATTGCCTGGAGAAATATCAATAACCTCAGATATGCAGATGACACCACCCTTATGGCAGAAAGTGAAGAACTAAAGAGCCTCTTGATGAAAGTGAAAGAGGAGAGTAAAAAGTTGGCTAAAAGCCTCAACATTCAGAAAACTAAGATCATGGCATCCAGTCCCATCACTTCATGGCAAATAGATGAACAAACAGGGGAAACAGTGGCTGACTTTATTTTGGGGGCTCCAAAATCACTGCAGATGGTGACTGCAGCCATGACATTAAAAGAAGCTTACTTCTTAGAAGGAAAGTTATGATCAACCTAGACAGCATATTAAAAAATAGAGACATTACTTTGCCAACAAAGGTCCATCTAGTCAAGGCTATGGTTTTTTCAGTAGTCATATATGGATGTGAGAGTTGGACTATAAAGAAAGCTGAGTGCTGAAGAATTGATGCTTTTGAACTGTGGTGTCAGAGAAGACTCTTGAGAGTCCTTTGGACAGCAAGGAGATCCAACCAGTCCATCCTAAAGGAGATCGGTCCTGGGTGTTCATTGGAAGGACTGATGTTTAAGCTGAAACTCCAATACTTTGGCCACCTGATGCAAAGAACTTACTCATCTGAAAAGATCCTGTTGCCGGGAAAGATTGAAGGTGGGAGGAGAAGGGGATGACAGAGGATGAGATGGTTGGATGGCATCACCGACTCAATGCACATGAGTTTGAGTAAACTCCGGGAGTTGGTGATGGACAGGGAGGCCTGGTATGCTGCAATCCATGGGGTCACAAAGAGTCAGACATGACTGAGTGACTGAACTGAACAGCTTATTCTAAAGTTTATATGGAAGTTTGATTTATAAAAAAGGCCAGTAATCAGAAATCTTCCAACAAGCAAAAGCCCAGGACCAGACGGCTTCACAGCTGAATTCTACCAAAAATTTAAAGAGGAGCTAACACCTATCCTACTCAAACTCTTGCAGAAAATTTCAGAAGAAGGAAGTTTTTCCAAAGTCATTCTATGAGGCCACCATCACCCTAAGACCAAAACCTGACAAAGATGCCACACACACAAAAAAAAACTACAGGCCAATATCACTGATGAATATAGATGCAAAAATCCTTAACAAAATTATAGCAAACAGAATTGAACAACATACTAAAAAGATCATACATCATTACCAAGTGGGCTTTATCCCAGGGATGCAAGGATTCTTCAATATCTGCAAATCAATCAATGTAATACACATTAACAAATTGAAAAATAAAAACCATATGATTATCTCAATAGATGCAGAGAAAGCCTTTGACAAAATCCAACATCCATTTATGATAAAAAAAAAAAACCTCCAGAAAGCAGGGATAGAAGGAACATATCTCAACATAATAAAAGCTACGTATGACAAACCCTCAGCAAACATTATCCTCAATGGTGAAACACTGAAAGCATTTCCCCTAAAGTCAGAAACAAGACAAGGATGCCCACTCTCACTACTACTATTCAACATAGTTTTGGAAGTTTTGGCCACAGCAATCAGAGCA